>NW_022589781.1:4034139-4059695 GCF_004348235.1 Phoca vitulina | reverse complement strand
CATTCCGTGGACACCAAACACCAAAGTAAAAATGAAAATAGAAGTACACAGCAGAATTAAAAAAAAAAAAAAATGCCTGAGCTGAAAAATACACCAATCAGGAAACATCCAGTTCATGAATTAGAAATGTTTAAAACCAGCATTTTTGTTACTGACAGACCCATGCAGCTCACCTGATGCTCCCCTGTGTTTGCTTAACAGTTCAGTGCCATCTACAGAGACATCGGCAAAAAAACAGTTTATTCTTCTGTACCAACAAGAGGAAAACAAATGGACTGTTCCTCCCATACACCTTGGAGGTCTTCCATCTGCGGGCTTACCGATCAAGAAATCATATCAAAGAAGGCTTTTTGTGATTTTTGACACTATGTTGTACCTAGCTGGAGGTACTTGGAGATTCCCAAGGACTGGGCTCTTGCATAAATTCAATATACTCTCTTTTATTAAAACAGTCAAGCTGTTTATCCCCAGAAATTATTGACTGAGTCTATGTTTCATTTTACATATATATGTGGACACAACAGCCCTTTCCTTGAACGACTTAAAAAATGGTATTCATTAAAAGTCCCACATTTACATGTTTTATGCATCAAATGAGCAGAATATTCATCAAATGAACCAAATTTGAGATGAGGAGCTGACGTTAGGAGGAGTCGAAAAAGAAATCTGAATTAAATCTTTAAGTAATGAGGGGAAGATTACTTTAAAATTACTTCATCAGAAAAAGGAAACATCACTGTTTTGGCTGTGTTTTACAATTTAATAGCTTCAAAATGTATGTAAATATATAATTTAAATATATATAATATAAATACAATCTAATTAGGAATTCTTTTATCTACTAGTAGCTCAAGGACAAGTTTCTTCTCCATTTCTAGGAGGTTTGTGCAGTAGTCACATCTGTGACTTTCCTGATCGTAACTGGCTAGCTGATCTATCTGCACCACTCTTTGTGGACACAACCCTTTTCATTTTCAGATAGTTCTAAACATTTGCACGTTCCTGCTGATTTGAGTCAGAACATGCCTCACTGTAAAATTTACAATCTCGGGGTTTACATTTTAAATGATCCAAGATGAGGCCAAGCCATCCCTCCACACGATAAACTCCCCAAAATGTGATGCAATTTACTTGCCAGAATTATCCTCCCTAACCATCCCTAAACCATTTGTTTAGAGAAAAACACCTCCATGTTTTTTTCAGCCACAATTGGCAATATACTACAATATATTACTTTTTTTTTTACTTATTTGAGAGAGAGAGAGAGCACGCACCCACGAGGGGTGGGGAGGGGCAGGGGGAGAGGGAGAGAGAGAACCTCAAGCAGATTTCATGCCCAACCCAGGAGCCTAACATGGGGCTCGATCTCACAACCCTGAGACTGTGACCTGAGTGAAACCAAGAGTCAGAGCTTAACCCACTGAGCCATCCAGGTGCCCCAGCAATATTATTCTGAACCTCTGTATCATTATGGTATTGTTTTTGGACACTGTCTAGTTTCTTCCTGTTAAAATATGCATGGAAACTATGCTTCCAGTAAGGTCTAGCTAGAGAAATCAGGGCTCTCACTAACTTCATCCAGACACCAAGCTTGTAAGAAACAGTGATCATTTTCCTTGCAGCCAAATCACTCTCCTGGGATGATAGACATTCACTATAAAGGGCCAGAGAATAAATATTTTAGGTTTTGTGGACCAGATAGTCTCTGCTGAAATTATCCAACTCTGCGTGTTGCAGTGAGAAAGCCCCTGTAGATAATATATAAACAAAAGGATATGCCAATAGTCAATAAAATTTTATTTATAAAGTTGGCTGTTGGCTGGATTTGGCTTGTGGGCCACAGTTTGCTGACCCTTGGTTTCAGTCTAGCTAGGTAAACGGGGCTTGTTACAGTAACATCGGGCTTTTGAAATGCATCCTATAATTGTTCATTGTGCGTGTATCAGTTTGAGTACATGATAGTTATGGGTCTTCCCAATTCAGTTTCATTTAGTAAAAGCTGATTGATAATTGTGATCCACTCATGTTTATTTTGTGCTTTATCTTATTATTCATCCCGTTAGCTGGTCCACAAAGTTCTGTGCGGTTCCTCATACCTGTTTGGCAATTAAATCACAGATAAACTATTATCAGAACATGGGCAAGAATGAGTTTTTCAGGTTAAAATTTTTTTATTTGTTAGTGTTTTATTAGTGTCTCTGCCAACCATTTCATAACTTACGAACTTACTCCATGACCTGTCCATACTGGTCCTTCTCACCCAGAAGAATCTTGTCAGGTACATTTCTAAAGAGTAAACTGTGACGTTAGTGGGTATTTCATGTGTCACTAGAGGATCCTGATGTCAGTGGTCCTTAGAGAACTTAGATGGATCCCTAGTGCTTACTGCTTCATCTAGCACCATAATTTGAATAAAGCCCAAGTTTAACTACTCAAAGATATGAAATGATATCATTCTGGTCCCAAGCACTGAGGAAAACATATATATGTTCTTTATGAAAAGTCCTAGGAGAATTTCTATCAGTTGAGAAGATGGTTCCATACATGTTGCTATTCCTGGCACATCCTTTGCCATCTCACACCTCGATAAGACACCTTGCAGCAGGTGCTTGCTTTGTTTTTGAGCATAATGGTTAATGGCTTTTTCTGCTCCCAGAGTTTTTAAGCCATTAATTTTATCTCAGCCCTTTTTGCCTTCCACAGCCTGCTGCATACTAATCAAGTGTGTACAGTTCTCTTTCAAGCACGTCTCCTTACCTGCCTGAACTGATCTGTCCCTTCCCCATCATGCATCTTCAAGCTCAGGGTCTTCTTCTATTACCTCAGTGACAAGTTGACAAAATACAAGGCTTTACTCATGCCATTTATTTCTCGTGGCAAGGTAGTGATGCGATGGATTTAGATCCTCATTTTAGCCATCACTCAATCGTGGGCATGGAGGCTCCGCGAGGGCTTGGAGGGTATTTGGTGTCCAGCTCTGTTGTGTGCCTAGATTCCATTAGCAGAACAAATCCACAAGCACTCAGGTAAGCCAGAGCAAGCACAAACTGAGTTCTTTTCTATTAAGTTACATTCTACGTTAACTGTAAAAGTGGATTAGGATTAAGTCAGTGATTTCATAATGTAGCTGCCTCTATAAAAGATGCAGTTTGATGACTAGGGATGAGACAAGAAGCTATTATAATAAAACCACTCTGTACTGCTCTCAAAGCCTTCTCCATCCCAATCCTATATTCCCTCAGTTAACTCAGGACTTTATCTAATCTCCAGTGCCCGGATTGTACAAAGCTGCAGCTGGAGGCTGCTCCTTTCCCAGTTTTTCCCAAGGGATCTCAGGGCCTCAGTCAAAAACTGCTCTGAAGTTCCCAGGATAGAAGCTACGCTTCTCAACCAAGATTCCACTAAATGGGAGTAAAGATGTAAAAACAGGATAAATCTTCAGTTAAGAGGAGAATGGAGGGAAAACATCAATGCAGCAAAAATGTCAATGTTTCTAATGGGCAGAGAGAAAAATCTGGTCATTGATAGAGTAGATCAGAAAAATGTTTAGCCTGGAGTATGTGAAGAATAGGATATGATCTAGAAAGAGCAGTCGGCGTAGCAAAAACTTGGGAGGGTCTTGGTGCTCAGAACATACATGAAAGATATGAAAGAATTTATACATCTATCTGACCTCTGGAATCTCTGCATGCTTGGGTGAGTAGGAAGTACAAAGGCTTCTAATTTCTGGTGTTTGGTATCCCTCATCATCAGTGAAGCTCACTCAGTGAGAAGCCCCATGCTGAACTCAGCATTGTCGAACAACTTTTTCTTTTTTTCTTTACCCCTTGAAATGCAGAAAAAATGTGGTAGAAAAAGCTAAATTGTATGCATGGAAACATCTGAATACTATGTTCAATCCACAAAGCAAGAATTGGGTATTTTGAAAAAAACAAACAGAAAACATTAAGAAATCCTCTAGAAATTTTTAAAAAATGGCTGAAAAAATATTTAATTAGATGTTATGAAAAGTAATTTTGACAATCCATTGAAAATCATGAGAGAGGGTGCCTGGGTGGCTCAGTTGGTTAAGCAATGGCCTTAGGCTCAGGTCCTGATCCTGGAGCCCCGGGATTGAGTCGCTGAATCAGGCTCCCTGCTCAGTGGGGAGTCTGCTTCTCCCTCTGACCCTCCCCCCTCTCATGTTCTCTCTCTCTCAAATAAATAAATAAAATCTTAAAAAAAAAAAAAAGAAAATCATGAGAGAGAGAGAGAGAAATATGAGTGAAAGATCAACCCAGGGTGTTTGATACAGTGCTAATAAATGTTTCATTAAAATGGAGAACATAGAAAAAAACAATTAAAACAAAAATACAAGAGAATTACAAAAACTTAAGTTCTTCAGAATGAATGTATTCATCAAATGCCCGTGACAAAAAATTATACCCAAAGATTCATGAAATTACAGAATATTAGGTATAAAAAGATTCTAAATGCTTCCAAGGAATACAATAGGAACTTTTACTTCAAGTAACGGTTGACTAAATATACATGGAACAAACTTGTTATGAAAATAACTAGTCGGGATAAAGAGATTAAAATATACATACATCATTAAAGTAAATGGACAGTAAGGAGTTAGATTAAATTTTCACATAAAACCAAACAAATCAGTAGCAAAATGACAGACAATTCACAAAAACAGGTAAAACTTGAATAGAAATTTCACCAAAGGGAAAATCCAAACAGCAGTGAACATCTGAAAAAGCACCTCACTCTTTAAATAATCAGGGAATTCAGTATTGTGTGTCTGGTGATTACAAAATACGCCTGCAAAGTCTTTATGATTCTGACACTGAGTCTAGGGATCTCTTTCCCTCCTCTTCAGTCTGGCCTGGTGTGTGAACGCTGTGTTCAGAGCATGGCAGAAATGATGCCATGTGTTTTTGCAAGGCGAGGTAATGAAATGCCAGTGAGTTTTCTCTTAGTTCACTGGAACATTGGTTCTCAGAGCCTTTAGCTTTCCATGTGAGAATTCTGACTACCCCGGGACCACCATGCTGTGAGGAATCCCAAGCCACATCTAGGAGAGACTATGTGCAGGTGCTTTGGTCAAATCCCGACTGAGCCAAACATCTGCATCATTTCAGCACAGATACCTTATGTGTAAGTGAAGAAGCATTTGTATGATTCCAGTCTTCAGCTGACCAACTTCCATAATATCATATCTGGTTTTATCTACCATTTTTAAGAATTCTTATGTTGCTTTTATAGAATGCTGAAAACTATTATGCTTATTTTCTTTTTGATTTTAAGATGTTCTAACATTTGTTTGTAAATCCATGTGGAATTAATTTTGGAGTAAACTCCTTGATTTGAAATACATTGTCTTCCAGTTGGTACATTTTATTTTCTTGCATCTTTGAATATAGCTCTTGTTTCATTTTTATCTAAGACGGACTCTTTGGAGATTGGCTCTCTTTTCTCCATTCTGTGTCCCTGACTTTCAGTCTCTTCATTTTTACATCTTCATTATCTCCTGCTAACAGAACTTCTTAAGATTTTCCTCGACTCTTTCAAATTTGTTTCGGTACTGATCATTATTAATTTTTCTTCCTAACGAAGTTGCCCAAACAGGCCATGTGAATGAGTTTACATTCCTTCCCCTTCTTACTCAGTTCTGTCTCATCTCTTCTCTTCAACCTATTCTGAAACCACAATAAAATACTTTCTAAATTTTACTTCTTCTTCTTATATTAGATCATTTCTAAACTGTGAATTCTGTCTTTATTTTGAATGCAGCACTAGATGGTTCAACAAACACAGATTGTAACCAAGGTGCGTTAAAGACCCCAGACAAGCAAGGAGCCAGGATCATCAGTGCTATTAGCTGTGGAATTATTGAGTAATGACCAAAAAAAAAAAAGGAAAATAATATCTTCTTGCACTTTTGTTTGTTGATCATAGAGCAAAGCAGACAGTAGGGTGTACAAGCTTTCAGTAATTTTGATGTGAAACTACTTTCTGATTGAAAAAAGAGCTGTCAGTGGATCACCATCAGCTTGGAATGAGGACAATAGGAATAGGAATTACGCTGATAATTCGGGCTATCTAGACAAAGGGGGCAGGATTGTGAACAAAGTGTGCTCCTTGACCTTACGGGACATGCCCTCTCACTTGGAGGAAACAGTCAATTAAATCGGCAAGTATGATGCAGAATAAGGACTAATAGTAAAAGCTGCTAATAACATGGTGCTGGGGACCATATGGATGGACAGTTTGTGTCCTCGTAGCTCCACCAGGACAGGCTGGAACTGAAAATGACAGGAGTAGCACTGGGATAGTCAACACTTTTATGACCACGAGGAGTGAAAATGAAAAGGCATGCAGGGCAAATCTGTGAGTAACTCAAAACTGAAATAGATACATTTTGTTAAATATAATTAGAACTCAAAATAACATCATTGGCCTAAAATAGATGGGGAACCATGAAATGAATTTGAACAGACAAAAATCAAAGAGCTACATTCATATTTAAGAAAATGAAAATAAATTTAAAATTGGATACTGAAAAATTTGGTTTAACAAGTAGAAAGAAGAAGAAGAGGAGGAAGAGGATCAACTTTGGCTGACAAACAAGAACATGCAAAGCACCTCAATCAAAGTACTATTTTAGGTGATTTTACACATGCTACCTTTAGTCTTCCTATTAACCCAAGTGATGCATATTCTTTTTATTTTAAGATTATTTATTTATCTAAGGGGGGAGGGGCAGAGGGAGAGATTGAAGGAGAGAAGCAGACTCTGCTGAGTGTGGAACCTGACATGGGGCTCGATCCCACGACCTTGAGATCACAACCCGAGCTGAAATCAAGAGTGGGACACTCAACTAACTGAGCCACCCAGGTGCCCCTGATACATATTCTGAATCAACATTTTATAGAATTAATTTCTCCATGGCCATCCTGCTGATGGTGGTGTAACCAGTATTTGAATCCAAAACCAACAGTGAGGGATCTAAGTGGTCAATACTGGTTTAAATATAATTTATTGTAATAAAAGAGGCAAATCATTTGGTTACCTTTTAAATGTATAAATTGGTGAAAGATACTGTAGAGAAAATGCTGATGTATCTTAATGCAATGTGTTTAATTAGTTGTTTCTATTTTAAAATATTATGATGTGCATTAAGTAATATTTGTCTCAGTCCAAAAGTATTGAGAAAGCTGTCAAAATACAGAGAACAAGGCTGTCTATTACCGTCAGATGCATGATCCAATGAACTCACCGAACTCACAGCATCTCAGGAAAAGGGCTCACAGGTGACCACGAGCCCCCACACATGGGAGAAAGGGAGGGATCAAAGGGGAAAGTTTCGACATGTCTATAAAAGGAACCGTGCAGGACCCTTGGTGTGGGTCATTTCTTAAGTACCTCAGGGATGTTTCTCGTTTAAGAACGGCGTCAATAAATCAAGTGCACACGAATCCATACCTGACTGATTGGAATCACCACATGAAAGTGACCCTTGCTTAGAAATAGCACTCGGGGTGCCTGGGTGGCTCAGTCGGTTACGCGGCTGCCTTTGGCTCAGGTCATGATCCCAAGGTCCTGGGATCGAGCCCCATGTCGGGCTCCCTGCTCAGTGGAGAGTCTGCTTCTCCCTCTCCCTCTGCCTGCCTCTCTGCCTACTTGTGCTCTCTCTCTATCTCTCTGTCAAATAAATAAAAAATCTTTAAAAAAAATTACATTAGAAATAGCGCTCGTTGTTCTGATGGCTTTTATGCTTTGACGCTACGAATTTGGCAGCCTATAAACTTCATTCTTTTCTCTATCCTTGCTGGGACAAGCAAGCTGGGGCCTCCTGACGGGGTGTGGAATGGGTTAACTGGGTGCTCGAAAGGACAAAGAGGAAGAAGCCCTGAGAAAATGAGCCTCTGGGGTGAAAACTGGTTTGGAACATGCAGGATTAGATGTACTGCATAAATACATTTCTCTTCCTCTAGAAGGCTGAACCAGACACAATGTGTAAGATTTCTACTAAAATGGGAAGTAAGTTTTGAATAATTGCAGGAGTTCAATGATAGAAATGGCTGCATTGACTTCTTCTTTGCCGATTCAGATGCCTTTTATTTCTTTTTGTTGTCTGATTGCTGTGGCTAGGACTTCTAATACTATGTTGAATAGCAGTGGTGATAGTGGACATCCCTGCCATGTTCCTGACCTTAGGGGGAAAGCTCTCAGTTTTTCCCCATTGAGAATGATATTTGCTGTGGGTTTTTCATAGATGGCTTTTATGATATTGAGGTATGTACCCTCTATCCCTACACTGTGAAGAGTTTTAATCAAGAAAGGATGCTGTACTTTGTCAAATGCTTTTTCTGCATCTATTGAGAGGATCATATGGTTCTTGTTCTTTCTTTAATTAATGTAGTGTATCACATTGATTGATTTACAGATGTTGAACCAACCTTGCAGCCCAGGAATACAGACACATGAAAAAGTGCTCAACATCGCTCAGCATCAGGGAAATCCAAATCAAAACCTCAATGAGATACCACCTCACACCAATCAGAATGGCTAAAATCAACAAGTCAGGAAACGACAGATGTTGGCAGAGATGCGGAGAAAGGGGAACCCTCCTACACTGTTGGTGGGAATACAAGTTGGTGCAACCTCTCTGGAAAACAGTATGGAGGTTCCTCAGAAAGTTGAAAATAGAGCTACCCTATGACCCAGCAATTGCACTACTGGGTATTTACCCCAAGGATACAAATGTAGTGATCCGAAAGGGTACGTGCACCCCGATATTTATAGCAGCAATGTCCACAATAGCCAAACTATGGAAAAAGCCAAGATGTCCATCAAGAGATGAATGGATAAAGAAGATGTGAGATATATATGTGTATATGTGTGTATGTGTGTGTGTGTGTGTGTGTGTGTGTGTGTGTATATGAATATTATGCAGCCATCAAAAGGAATGAAATCTTGCCATTTGCAATGACATGGATGGAACTAGAGGGTATTATGCTGAGTGAAATAAGTCAATCAGGGAAAGACATGTATCATATGATCTCACTAATATGAGGAATTCTTAATCTCAGGAAACAAACTGAGGGTTGCTGGAGTGGTAGGGGGGTGGGAGGGATGGGGTGACTGGGTGATAGACATTGGGGAAGGTATGTGCTATGGTGAACACTGTGAATTGTGTAAGACTGATGAATCAAATTTGTTTCCTCTGAAACAAATAATACATTATATGTTAAAAAAAAAAAGAAGAAGAAGAAGAAGATAGCAGGAGGGGAAGAATGAAGGGGGGAAATCGGAGGGGGAGATGAACCATGAGAGACTATGGACTCTGAGAAACAAACTGAGGGTTCTAGAGGGGAGGGGGTGGAGGGATGGGTTAGCCTGGTGATGGGTATTAAAGAGGGCACGTATTGAATGGAGCACTGGGTGTTATATGCAAACAATGAATCATGGAACACTACATCAAAAACTAATGATGTAATGTATGGTGATTAACATAACATAATAAAATAAAATTAAAAAAAAGAAGTGGAGGGGAATATTATTTTTAAAATATGCTGAAATGAGTTAGTTATCAGAATTCTGTGTAAATTCTCAAAAGTTGTTCTTGCCTAAGTGAGCCTTCTGCTTCTGGGCTAATTAAGTATGGCCACCCAGTCTGATGAAACATTGAAAAATAAATTAATATATAATTGAGAAAAAAAAAGAAATGGCTGCATTGAGTACTCTGTTTTATCCATCACTGATGGAATTAAATGAAATAGAACGGTGTTTGGTCCGGAATGCTTTGCAGGTAACTTTACCCTGGGGAGAAGCTCATATCAAATGATGTAGAAATCCCTGTCAGCATTAAATTCTTTGAGACTAATCATTATGAAAAAAAGCAATAAGCAATTCAACAAATAATAATTAGATATTGAACAAGGTGGATAAATGGAAAAATTGCCGTTTGGTTAAATATGCTCTCTGATGAAATCCTTTAGCTTTATCTAAGTGTATTGCCAAGGGACAATATTTGTAATAAAGAAACAATTTCTCCTTTAGTTATAATTCAGTTGAGAACTATTAAGTAGAAAGAATTGAAGAGTGTATAATGTATCTGTAACTGAGAAGATAATTGGGGGAAGGAAAAGACCGATGTACAAGATGAATCAAATCACCAATCACTCAGGAAAACGTGCACATGAGCAGCAAAGCTAATGGTTACTTATTAATAACTGTACGCAACCATTATTCTAGAGGTGTATTCCAACTTTAATATATAAAATCAATTTAATGTGGTTCTAACTCCCACCTCATGAAACAGCTTTAATTTATATGTGGATCGTGTGGTGTGTGTTAAAGCTGTGTCTCCTGTGGTTTGTCATTCCAATAAATTGGGGCTTGGGATAGGAATGTGAGTGGGCAGGAAATCTGAAGTAACTTGAGACAAACTTTTTCATGATTATCAATAGTATTAAACAAGTTCAAAACCTGAAGTACATAATTTGTTTAAAATATACTTTGAATTATAGGCTATCTCTCTCTGGGAGCTCTGAAGCTATTTCAAATCTGCCTAATAAGCAGTTTATATAACCCCATTTACAAAACTTTAATAGGATCCATGTTCATGTGTAGAAGGGTATATAGTAAAAAAAAATTCCTTCAAAGTTATTGGATCATAGTGAAAATGTTTTGTGTACATGTATGCATAGAATATACAAAATCAATTTGATTTTTTTTCAATTAAAATGTGTCTGTGATAAGCAGAATTCTAAAATGACCCCCAATGGCTCAGGTGCTCGTATATTCCCTTTCTCTCGAGTGTGGGCAGAATATGTAAATATGATAGAATATCATTCCTAGGATAGTTTTACATTATATGTCAAAGATTTGCAGATGTAATTAAGATTTCTGATCAGTCTGAATTTGAGTTAATTCAAAGGGACAATATCCTAGGTGGCCTGGTAGGTGACCACTTAGAAGGGACAAGAAACACCAGCAGACACTCTCCAGTTGCCCTGTGGTGAGCTCTCTGGAAGCCTTACACCGAAGTGACTCTGGGTGGAAACTGGGAGCTGCCAACCAGAGAGAAAATGGAGCCCTCCCTCATGCCCCTCAAGGGAGCGAATTCTGCCAGCCCCTCGAAGGAGGACCTTGAGCCTCAGACAAAATTATCACCCCAACCAATACGATGATTTCAGCCTGGGGAGACCCTGTGCAGTGCATTACTATAATTTAAATTCTTTATCCTCTCCATACTTGTATTTTTTAGAGAGTATCTCTTTATGTTTATTGCTCTATGACTCATCAGGTTATCAATGAAATCTTTGTATTCTTAGCCACTAGAGATGAGAAAATCAGCTTTGCCACACAGTCTTCCAACTTTCCCTTTTGACTTTTTAGCATAGGTGGCAGTATTTTTTTGATAGTAAGAGTTTATGTCCATAACATAAGTCTCACATTGGTTTTGGTCTTGATTCTACCATCAGACATGCTCACTGCTCACTCGCGCAGTCCTTGGATGGGAGTTCTGCTAGTCGTCCTCTAGTTCAGTGAATCCCTTCCAGCAGGTTATTCAAGAAGGACATGTGACAATAACATTCTCTGGGTTCTTGTATATAACAAAACACCACTGACTTTATATGTGAAAACAGAGTTTGGTGTGTATAAAATTGTTGGCCTCAGTTTCTTTCCTTGAGCATTTGATAGGTATTGAATGTTGCTTCGTTTAAGTCTGAGACCCTGTGTAAATAACCTGGTGTTTTTACAGGTGCAGAAAGAATTCTTTATCTTTTGAAGTTTAGTAACTTCACTAGCTTATGTCCTTCTGTTGTTGTTGTTGTTGTTGTTGTTGTTGTTGTTGTTTTAAGAAATCTCTACACTCAACATGGGGCTCAAACTCAGGACCCTGAGATCAAGAGTCACACGCTCTCCCGATGGAGTCAACCTGGCACCCCGTATCCTTTTTTCCTGATTCCTGAGGTATGTTGTGCTCCTGCAAAATGCACATTCCAGTGTTCTTTTAATTCAGAAGCATATTTCTTGACTTAGATCTCTGTGTTAATTGTTTTATTTTTCTTTCATTGTTTTAGTTATCTTAAGGACTCTACTATTCATATAGTGCTTTTTCATTGCCTCATTTATGTCGGTCATTTCTTCTATAGTAATTTCAATCTTTATTACATTTGATTTCCTTTTGTTCACTTTTCTCTCATGTACATATTTTCCTACATTTTTGCTCCCCACACCCCCTGCCGTTTGTGCAGCCCGTCTCCTCTGGGATCATTCCATATCTGTCTTCATTTTCCTAATTCTTTGGTGTTGTCCATTTGTTTCCTGCTGACCACTGTTTCACCTTTTTGTATTTTCTCCTCATCTCTGCTCAGAGATGTTAAGTGTCTAACTTGCAGGTCGAGGGGATTAATATACCCTCAAGTCGTGGATTTTTTTTCACTGATTCTGTTTTGGTGGACAGGGGAGATTTGATTACAAATTATATCCGTGGAAACACTAGTTTTTCCTCTGCAGACCATGTGCATGTTACGTGTGTTGATGAACTGCAGAATAGAAACCCCAGGTACCTGTGGAGCTGGGCATTGCGGGAGGAGGCTCAGTCTCCCCACAGATGCCTGGGGAGGCAGACAAAGAGAATTCAAAATGGCACAGCAAATTCGTCAGCCTTTCTCATCAACACACAAAGACACCATTTGTTGCTGACTGCCTCCCTTAATTTGGTATGACTGGGTCCTTAATAATCTCACTCTGTTCCAAGTGACTGATTAGTTTTCTTAGAAAACTCTCTGACCTTGTTAAATGTGAAGTTTTAAAAAGGTGCAAAAGGGTCTGTGGTTTAGGCAAAGACCGTTCTCTAATCCTCCCAAACCAGGAGACAGACTCTGGATTGGATTCAGAGAGCGCTATGTGGGGGCTAGACATAGGGCTTGAACTCAGGACCCTGAGATCATGACCCTAAGATCATTACATGAGCCAAAACCCAGGCACCCCTTGTACATGAGGCTCTTTCTACGAAGAATAAAGATGTAGCTGCATAAAAACCTAGAAGCAGTTTTGTAAACTTGTTATTTAAAATTTTGTAGATTATTCTATAACTTTATCTTTGATGGCCTAATATAAATCCCTGTACTTATTTACTTAAGTAAGTGAAACGTCAGTATTTTTACACATTCAGAAAAAAAATCCTCCAAATTTTCTTCACTTCAATAACTCTGAGTGAAAACATGCATAAAAAGTAGTCCCATATATCTATAATAGAATCCTTGGTTTGACGAAGTGTTTGATAATTATGGAATCTAGCATATTGCTGTCTAAGAATTAAAAATTAAGAATTAAGAATTAAAAAGTATAACATAATAGCTAACAGTTAACACAATAGACAATATGTTACCTAGCATCAGAATATTATCTTGTCCACTGCCCAATGCTGGTTTAACACAAGCAAAATCTGAGGCAAAGTTTAATACAATTAACTAAAATGATATAAATGTTTACCTTCTTAGAGTTACAAATTTTCTTCAAGTGTACTGAGATTTGTATATTTCACAGGTCACCATTTACTAATAATATTCTCCTAGAATGGGTTAACAAGAGTGACAGAACATGCAGTAGGAAGGAACGTGATCTTTGCAAGCAGGCTGACAGGTTCTGTCATTAATTGGTGGCGTGACCTTGAGCAAGTAGGCTGATCTCTCCGAGCATCAGATTGGGATGATTACAGCTCTTAGGATGAGGGTCTGATGCAGTAGATGGAGCAGGTAAGTGTTCAAATATGGTGTCAGACTCCATTCCAGGCATAACTCAATGCAAGCAGCCATACCATAGCTCCCGACTCTCTCTCGAAAGTTAGCATCTCTTTTTCCATACTGCTTTAGGACTTTTCAAGATAGGCATTTTTGGATAATTTTTAAAAAATGTTAGATTGAAACACTTGAATGCACTCCCAAGATGAACCACTGAGGGGTCATTATCCCAAATTTGTGACTTTTGTAGCAATGAATTGTAGCAATAGTAGTTAGGAGTTATGCTATCTGGATTCCAATTTTACACAAATACTTATGAGCTATGAGACCTCAGGCACATTTCTCAATATGTGCCTCAGATTTTCTATAAATTGAGGGTAATTAATGATAGATAGGGTTGTTGTGGACTAAATGAATTCAAGCAAGTTGAAATGTTCAGCCCTATATTTCACATACTGCTAGAAATCCACATTATTGTTATTTATGGGTAGTTTCCCAGGCTAGAATCATTTTATCAGTTCAGGTCCCTTATAGCCTGATGGGTCTTTTGAGAAGATGCAACGTCTATTTTCACTTTCATTTCTAATTCGAATGCAGGCTTGCTCCCTAGAATTGGCACTCAGCAGATCAATTTAATTTCTGCATAATGACTCTTTTTGTGATTATATCCAGCTCATTAGATTTCCATCAACATTTTCTTCTTTCCATCATTTTAGCCTTAAAATGCCATGGTAGGTAGGCCACACTTAAGTTATGCTGTTTGATTTGATCTCCTGGGAAAACTCCACCTCGTGGAAATGAGCATCGTATTTATAAATGTGACAATGAATTGGCAGCCAAGGTCTTCACACTGCTCGCCAGCAGCAGTGTGCCCAATGGGGTTCAGATTAGCTTCAATTCTAGCCCCAAAGCCACATTTCTCAGTGCAACTATGACCTCAAATCCTACTTGCCTCCTCAAAGTTTACTTGAGCATTTTTCCCACTGAACCCTATATTTCCATAGGAATCCATTTCTAACACATGAGGTTTTAAGGCTTGTTCACTCTTAATTGGTATTCTTTTCTGTTTCCTATTTTATTATTTTATTCTCTATTAATATTTTATTGCCTTTTCCCCTTCTGATTTTGTCAGAATTCACTGCACTCTAGCAGCCCATCTCTGCAAGCTGCTGAAGAGCTGATTATTTGGAAAGATGAGTTCTAAACCTTCCCTTTGGCAATCTGAGTAGCTACACAGAAATGCAATGCATACATACATACATAATAAGGGTACCACATTTCTGAAGATATAACCGAAGATCTAGATGTGTTTTCCCTTTGTTAAGTGGAAAGGAAAATCACTATTTGTACCTATTTTCTCAACTAATTCAAATCTACGTTAGTGTTTGGGCTTCTGGAGAGAGCCTCTGACCACAATGCCCTGAAAGGCACCAGCTCTCCAGCCTGCAGCGTCCTAACTGGGCTTCACGTGGCTCCTGCTCTTCATTCGGCACAAACCCTCTTTCTGGGCTGGTATTCTCCGTGCACAATGGCCGTCGTGTAGTTGCAAAGCTGAGGTAGGCAGTGGTCCCACATTCAAGGACTTAAACAATATGATCCCAACCTATCAGTTGTGTCTATAACCTCCTCCTTGCAGTTACGTGTATATTCCCAGGACCAGGACGTCTTGCCCTTTCTTGCCTTCAGCCATGTTCCTCTGCCTGGTGCATCCTTCCCCCATCCCATGTTGACCTGTGCAATCCTACCGCCTCTGGGAGCTCAGTACTGGTGTTCTTCAAGAGGCCTGTCCCAACCCTACAAGCAAGAGGTGAGTCTCTCTATATATTTCAGGCTATAAATGTGATGTGAGCACACGAAATGACCTCTGTCACTGCTTTATTGGGCATTTATTTTCTAATTCTGATCATCAAGCCCAAATGTAGGCACCTCCCTGCACTTCTTAAATTAGGTCAGTTGGTTTGCTTGAAAAGAGAGGTGAGCAGCAGGTAGATGGCTTTGCAAACTCAGTCCATTTTGTTAAACTTGCAACGTCCCGTTTCTCTCTGAACAACCACACTTCCTATCCCTAGCAGGAGGAAATCAGAATCACCGCTGGATTATGAAGAAGGTAACTCCAGGGAAGTCTTCAGGGACCTATTATCAATGACGCTCTGTGTCTTAGTCAGAAAGTATTTTTCAAAAAGCAAATCAGCTATGGTTAAAAATACATATGATATCTATCACTATGTTTGCAGCTTTCACATGAAAAGAGAGCTACTACTATATCTTTAAAACTGTTAGACATCTGTTGAAACGTAAAAGGCATCAGTATTTTTGTCTAGTGAAAACATTTTTTTTGTCAAGAATGGGCTGCTGACTTCTGAAGAAAAATTCTTTGAGCTGTGTTAACATCACTGAAGCATCAGATACAAAGTAAAAAACTAAATTAATCCAGGCATTTTATATACAGCTTACATACTAACACCTTTGGCTAGGTTTCTGATGAATACATTCTCCGAGGAATTTTCCCTTAGCATTACATTTATGTGTATTTTAATTTGTAGCCATTCATACCTCTATACTATTGCAGGTCTTTTCAGGGAACTACTTTAGATGTTTTATGTGCTAAGTGGGTGTGAGCAACATTTCTCAATTTATTGTTGTTATAACTGCATAGGCAGCCACAAAAATAATGTTCGAGATGTTGTTACTCTGCTGTCAACTTCTAAGATGAATATTTTAGACCCACTCAAAAATGAAAATGCATGTACGTAAACCATTTTGCATACATTTCAGGTGATTCATCTGGTTCAAGAAGCTCATGGGGCTCCCAACTATGACAGTTTTGAAATAAATAGTCACAGGTTTCTTGATATCCTTCCTTTCAGAGATAGGGGTCCAAACTGCCTGCTTGATGCTGAGTGGGCTGTGATTTGCTTGTAACCAACAGAACGTGCAGGGGTGACAGTGCATGGCTGGGTCACGAAACCTGATACACCGTGAAAAAGACAAATACCATTTGATTTCACTTATATGCATAAACAGACACACACAAAAAACAGAAACAGACTCATAGATATAGAGGGATAGACTGGTGGTTGCCAGAGGGGAAGGGCCTGGGGGCCTGGGTGAAATAGGTAATAGGATTAAAAGGTACAACTCTTTCAGTTATAAAATGAATAAATCATGGGGATGAAAAGTAGAGCATGGGGAATATAGTCAATAATATTGTGAGAACTTTGTATGCTGACAGACGGTAACTACAGTTATCATGGTGAGCATTTCCTATTTATATAATTGTTGAGTCCCTAGGTTGTATACCTGAAACAAATATATTGTAAGTTGGCTATACTTCAATTACAAAAGAAAGTCTCAATACGTCTTCCCCCTTGTTTGCTTGAGACTCTGAGCTGCTGTGTAAGAAGTCTGTCTAACCCAAGGTCATCATACCGTAAGAAGGCCAATCCACACAGAGCGGCTATGTGTCATAGGATCTGTGTTTGGAGTCCCAGTCTTTGGGCTCTTACAGTCCTGATGCCAGATGTAAGAACAAACATGACCTTATAGGACTTCAGTCTTGAATACTAAGTCACCTCCAGGCTCTGAAACTTCAGAGCAGAGGAATGAATCTTGGGCAGAAACAAGGTGCTTCCTCTCTGCCCTTTCTAAATTTTGAATCCACAGAACCTATGATCAAATGCCTTTTTTCTCCTTTATACAACTAAGTTTGGGTGTACTTATTATGCAAAAATGCAATTCAGAATGGCAACCCAGGTTAAAAAGCTTAAGTCTGTAGAGAACAGAAATCCAGAAGCAATGAGTTTGACTGAACTCAGTTAGTCATAAGGGACTTATGGAATATGGGCATTTTGATATTCTGTCTATTCCTGGAAATGCAGATTCATGAAAACGGGACTGAAATTAGCAAATCCAATCCACTAAGTTAGCCTTTGCTAAGTAACAGCCCTCAACTGTAATCTTTTTAAAGATAAGATTTCAAAAGAAAAAGACATGATGTAATAATTAAAAGCAACAGAGTTGGTTAAATTAATCTTCAGAGGGCACAGTCCCAAATTAGGCATATTGCCACCATATTTCTCCTGTACTGCTTAGGATTCATTAGGCTCAGGTGTGAAAACAAATTAGCCATAAGTCTTTGTGGCTTCCCATAAAAAGGTTTATGTCTTGTTCATGCTAGATCTGGAGTTCATGGCTGGTGGTTTGAGGAGTGCGAAATTGCGTCATCCTGTCACTCTATAGCCGGGCTGAAAGGATTCTTCCATCTGATAGTCGCCCCATCTTTAGGGACACAAATCTCCACATTTCAGTGAGAAATCTAAAGAAAGAACTTAAGAATCATATGGGACGCTTGAAGGGCTGAGTTTGAAAAAAGATAGGAGATTTCTGGCCGTGTCTTTTGCAAAACCCAGATACAATCTCAAACTTAACTACAAAAGAAGCTGGAAATAATAGCCTGTGTTCTCAGAAAAAGAAAAATGTAATGGAACCACAATGTCTTGTGAAACCTTGTTGAGAGCTAAATTCTAACAATTTTAGTTACTTTATTTTTTTTTTTGTATTACTTATATCCTCCTTTGAGTATCTGATACATCTAACTTTAACCACAATATTTGTTTTTAGGCCTTTCATGATATGAATGGCCTATTATATTGAGGATTAGTGACAACCTAATGTAGAGAAAAAAACAGAATTTATTGGAAATTATAGAAACTATATTTCAAAATACTAAAGTGACACGCTTTAGTTCAAATTCAAAAAATATCACTCCATTTTGTACTTTTTTTTGACCAAGGAAGGATATAAAGGAAAAAAATGAAGACTAATTTATTGTATCAAAAATGTGATAGATTTGGCAAACGCTAAGTGAAACAATTAGCACAAAAGCAGCTTATTGTCCCCTATAATACATAAATTCTGTGCTCTAAGACAGTATGACTCATAATGTTTTAATGTCTTCTTATTTGCAGTATGGGAAGTGATAATGCAAATTTATCTTCTGGTTCCAAGTGCATTTAATTATTTTTAGTAGTGTTATTTCCCCAGTGAATCCAAGTGATTATTGACTGGTCTGTTTGAAATGACTGAGCAAGCAAACACTCTGGGTGATTCTGCATGTATGCGTCCATCCCTTCGTCAAACTTATTAACGTCTGCCTTCCCTACAGAAATATTATTGGCAAAGTCGGGGTATTGTTTCTTCTTAGCACTGTTCTCTTAACAAGAGCGTAATATCACCTGGAATTTTAAGATTTTATTTATTTATTTGACGGAGAGAGAGAGAGCACACACAAGCAGGGGGAGTGGCAGAAACAGGCTCACCACTGAGCAGGGAGCCCAACGAGGGACTCGATCCCAGGACCCTGAGATCATGACCTGAGTCGAAGGCAGATGCTTAACCGACTGAGCCACCCAGGCACCCCACCTGGAATTTATATGATATCGAAACACATGACTGAAAACAGAAATTAGTCACTCAGCCACCACAAAATCAGCTTTTCCCAATCATAGCCCCTATTGAAATAATTGTCATTCAGATAACAACGTAATCTGGGCGAAATGTTCAGGAAGCAACAATTCCAGGGAGAGACAAAGCGGACAGCAGCTGGGGGGCAGGGGTGAGCCTGAAGGAGGGGGATTTCACCTGTCTGTCTTGTGGTTTTAACTCTTAGACTGAAGACACTCCCCAGGCAAGGGGTGGGATAGGGTAGGGGAGACGAGCTGCCCTCAAAAGAAACAGCTCTAAGAATCATAGGACGCAGGGGCGCTGCTTGAGTCTTTGGAAACTAATGAAAGAAGTAAGATTTGTGGTTATACGACTTTTGCCTAAAGAAACATCACAGGCTGGGTTGGGTGGTTGGGTGTGAGGTTCGGGGGGGGGGGGGGGAGCAGCTCTACCAGCTACATATAACAATCAACAGATAGAAGGGATGATTGTTATTATTAATTTTATGTTATGGGCTCTATTTGTCCATTACAAAGTATCAACCAGGCGCTTACAGACACTGAAGAGAGAAAAGATGTGCACATAAGTATTTACAACACAACAGGTTGAATGGAATGCCCATTTTTATTTTTAAAAACTTGATTACAACACAAAACAGAGATCCAGAAAATCACAAAACACAAATGGACAGCTCAATGAGTACTCCACCATGTGAATGCTCTTGCATCTCTTCCCCATAAAGACCCAGCCCCACCAGGCACCACTGAGCCCCCTCTCGTGGCTGCTTCCCTTTCCTCCTCCCCAAATAACCATTGCCTGACTGTTAGGGCCACTATGGCCTCATGTTTTTTCAAAGTTTATTTTTATGTCTTTTAAAATATCTCTTTTATTTGACACATTCCCTGTTCAACCATTTTTCCTCCTTCAATTTGCTCTGTTGACGAATCCAGAGCATTTGACCTATAGAATTTGACACAGAAACAGGCTCTGTATCCTCTACAAACTGGAAGCTGGACCCACAAGTTTGGTCAGACTCATATTTGATCCCTTTTGCCAAATCGTTGAGTTCTTTTATCAGGAGGCCTGAAATGTCTGGTTGTCCTTTTTTGTGCTTAGCGGCTGTTGAAGTGCAATGCCTAGATCCATCATTCCATTCGAGGTTGCTAAGTGGTGATATTCTCTTTTTCACTTATTAGTAAATGTAAAGAGAAAATTCTACTAATCTATTATTTGATCACCCAGCAGTAGTGAGCTCATGTAGGAAAGAGAAAATAAATGCTTGATTCTTCCACTTTATTCATCAGTTTTCACGAGAAATAATTGGTTCTTAATATTATTTCAAATGAGTTTTTAAAAATGTTATTATGAATTTATGCATTTAAACCTATTGGACGGGCTTCAGTAAATTTTAATTATTATCCTTTTTGAAGATTAAGTTGTTCCAACTTTGCCAGTGGGTTCTTCAAGGTAGAAATTCTTTAATGCGAATTGACCCATGAATCACATACAGATGGGTAAAATTGGCATTGGAATTTCTTTTTGAAAAAGAAACGAGTTTCATGTTAATCATTGAAACACCCTGTCAACTGTTTCTACTGTGTGTGATGTGTTTACGTGTGTGCACGCATGCATTTTGCGTGTCCGTGTCTGCACATACATGTGTGTGCCCATGTTTGTATGATAGAGAAACTCTGGGCACTCTTGCCAGAATTATTCAACATGTGACCTTGGAGTGGCTTTATTACAATTCCTTCCCTTGGGTGCTTTAAAAATTCATTTAATTTTCCTCTGACCTAAACCATCACGCTAAAAGAGAGTGATAATTTAATTTTTTCTCTTATCTAACTAGCTATGTCAGCAGTGATCTAAAAACAATTATTTGACATGCCAGCAGTTTGTATGTAGTTAGTAGTGATTTTCTGTGTTACTGTTGTCAAGCACATGATGTGCTCACTCTATATATATTTTCAATTTTTATAAAAAAAACCTTAAAATGTTTTGTTTAGTTCTAGTTTGTTTTGTTTTATGTTGTTTTTCTTCTTCAGGGACTCCCATTATCCGTATGTTGGATATATTTTTCCAAACTTTATTTTTATCAATTTCTCTCCAATCATTTTTCTAAAATCTTTTTCTTGATTTCTTTTAAGTTTGGGTCCCTCTTGTCTCCTATTTTTCTGAAGGCATTATGAGCTATGCTTATGTTTTCTATTAGTTGTAATGTGTCTTTGATTTGTTTTGAAATAAGAATTGCAGTTTGGATGTGTTCCCTGGGTATATCTCTTTGGTATGCTTCTCTATTCTGTCTTCTTTTTTTTCTTGTAATAATCTGATATTGTATGTAATTTTCATGTTGCCATTTTCATTTGCAATTCATTTTTCTGAACGTTTAGAAAAAGTTTGATTTGGAGTAACTGTCCTACAGAGTACAGAGCTCCCTCTCTGCTTTCTTGTAATGTAAAAAGACACGGTCGCGGCTTGGAGACTCTGTGATTGCTCTGTCCCTGCTTTTTTCTGAGCTTCTGTTTCCATCATTGCCTTCCCACTCGTGCGATCCGTTTCCATCCCCCAACGTCTCCTCAGTCTCTCAGACCCAGGGCCCCGGACTGGGAAAGAGCCAGGTGGGGCTGTGTACCTCCTTGGGGTCGCTCGTGTTGGAGGAACAGCACTCCCACCTCCCTGTTCTGGCCGGCAGAACCTTCTAGAGCTGGCCTGAAGGAATCCTGGGGGTTCTCAGCACCTCAGGATCTCCAGATGCCCTGTTGTTTCTGCAGGCTTCTATCCAGCAGATGCAGATACTGTGCTACCTCTGTAGCCATTTGTGTTTGTATTTTGGAGCTTGTGGCCTGTTCCATTGTAACTGTTTTCCATTTGCTTTATTTCCGATGCCCAGATGTCTCTGTCTCATCCTGGCATTCAGCGAGATGTAAAACCACCCTGTCACCATCTTCTCTCTAGTAAGTGTATTACTCATAATTAGCAAATGCCTGGCATAGTGTTTGGCTTATAGAGACTTAATGAAATATTTATTAAATCCACAATTTAATTGATATATGAATTATTTCATATACAAAGAAATGTTTAAGTATTTGGTTTCAGTACAACTTTACCCTTTACAGTACCTAAATAGATGGTGATTCGCACCTTCTTCTCAGATTGATGTATCTAGGATGACTATGCAATTTGTCCTCCAAACCAAGAATATTTAGGTGTGAAAGGAAATATTTTTTATAATCATGCTGGAATAACAGATGGAAATAAAAAAATAGGGGTCCATGGTCCCCATTTATACATTATACTATTTATAATGGTCCCTTATTTGCACATAAATAAGTTTTTTGTGCTTCACCTGTTCAAAGAAGGTGATATAGCTTTCCAAAAGCACAAAAATCACCTTCCCACATTTGCTGCTTTGAAAGTTTCTTGTCTAAAAACTGTAACAAAATTGTTCAAAATATGCACATTAAATTCAGAAGCACAGGAAATAGTGAATTTCCAAGTGTGATCATAAGATATATTAATAGGAACAAATGATATTAAATTTCAAGATTTAAATTAAATTTCAAATTCTGTAACATTGAAGAGTAAATGTTGAAAGAAATACTATCAGAAAGAAATATATCAGGGGTGCCTGGGTGGCTCAGTTGGTTGAGCAACTGCCTTCGGCTCAGGTCATGATCCTGGAGTCCCTGGATTGAGTCCCGCATCGGGCTCCCTGCTCGGCAGGGAGTCTGCTTCGCCCTCTGACCCTATCCCCTCTCATGTGTTCTCTCTCTCTCATTCTCTCTCTCTCAAATAAATAAATAAAATCTTTAAAAAAAAAAAGAAAGAAAGAAAGAAATATATCAGCCTGAAAAAGAATAAGAAATGGCTCATATGAATAGTGTCTATTGACCTGTCACCAAGATACACTTCGGTGATGCGGAGTTAAGACAAGACTGGCGAAGATTGACTATATACTTACAGTTCTGCCAAAGGGCTAATTGTGTTCCACTGTCTGTTTTATCGACAAGGAAATGCCTAGCAGAGGTATAGTACAAATGTCTGTTACTCAATTCATTAGTATAAATGTTTTAGAAGTCGTCAGCTATGCAAAAATATACAGCATCAAAAATCAATATGGCGTTGGGAGTGCCTGTCTCCTGATAGGAACATTTATGTTCTTCTAAACATGTTTCTATACTTTTTAACTCAGAAAAGTTACTCTTATATGTTTAAGTTTTAGCTCTGAGGAAATATTTAATACTTGGTAACAATACATTTTAATGATTAGTTTTTAGCAAATATAATTTAAATTTGCCTGAATATTTTAATGGTAAAAATCCTACCTTTATTAAGTCCTAAGATCCTGAGTGTTAATTTGTAGCAAGAAACTTATAATTTACATGGAATGGAAAATTCCCTCTAGAATTTATAATATAAGCTACTGCCTCCACATTTAGATTTTCTTGGAGTTAAAATCTAGACAACAATTAGAATAGTAGGTTGCTCCTCATTTTTATCTTAGATTGCTTAGATACTATTCCATAATACATTTTTATTTTTTATCTTAGACTACTTAGGTATTCTTCCAGAGTATATTTTTTGGAAAATAGGCCATAATATCTTTCTTATAGGGAAAAGAGAATAACATGCCCTACAAAATCTCCATGATTACAAGTAATTAAAAAAATATATAGGGATTTCAGGACCCTGAAACTTTTTTTGTTTGTTTTTCCTTTTGGTAAATATAGTTACACTCGATCTGATTCTCTTCCTCAAGCGACCCTGCTGCACAGTTTGCTGCTACGCCTTAGCTCTGCCCTTTCATGTGTCACCAGACCAAAACTCAGGACTTTGCTTTCGATGCATTCTATTGACATAGTCAAATGCTCCCCCAATGTGCTCCTGTGTGTCATGAATGCTGTGGAGCTCAGCCAGGACATGCTGCCTTTGTAACCCACCCACACGCCGGCACATTGCTGCTCTCATGCCCACAAACAGCTAATGACCGTTCGGAGATGGCCTTCATGAGAGTGCACAGCTCGATTTCTGACCATGTGTACGAGTCACTCATGTAATATCGGTTGGGGGTATCTACTAGGGGACGTCTAATGGAAAACAACATGTGAGAACTCACTAATGATTCTCCCAAAAACCCTTCAAGGAATACTCAGCATCAAGAGGACTGAGTACCTTAAAGTGGATTTCTTAATATTGCCTCTACAGACGGAGGTCTGTTGCTCACCATGTGGTCAAATGCTGAAAGGACTTTATTTGATCTCATGATTTCAGGAAGTGACTTGGGTAAGAAAGTGGGTTAGGGAGATGGTCTTGGCGAACAGTGGCCATGTAAGAAAAATACTGTTCTATTCAAGTTGCATTTTTACTAGAAAATCTTTGAAATCAAAAGGTGCTAAATTAAAATCATAAGGAAACTATACTATGTAGGAAGATTATTGTGGTATTAGCCTGCAAGAGCAATCCCAAACAATCACAATTAAGAAGTACGAAATTCAGAGGTGCCCTTTTAAGCTCAGTGTAACTGAGAAAGAGTTCTGTCTAAGCCATGTAGACCTACCGGAGATCAAAAAAAAAAAAGGTCCCCAAAACATCCATTTCAGCCAGACAGCAATCAGAGGTAGGAAACAGTCATATCCAGGAGATACTTGGAAAAATTGCCGAGTGTCTGCATTGAGAAAAGAAAGAACTTCCTAGATTTTTGTTGTAATGCTACAGTGCAATGTGCACACAAGCTTATAAAACATCCTATAAAGAAGGTAAATCTTCATTATGAAAATTATTTTCTCCTTTTCAGTTCAATGATGACATACACTTCAGAAATGTACACTAAATTATCTTTCAAAATATCTCAGCTACATTTCCCTACAATAATAGATTTATTAAAGTTTGCCTAAAACTGGAGACCGAATTTTGAAAACTTAAGGCACATGTGAAATAAGTTATTTGCCTAACACTATTATCTACTATCTTCTGCTTTTGTTTTCCTCTAGAGATAAGTATAAAATGATATTTGATAGCCTATTGTGTGCTTATTCATTATAAAAGCATTAAAAACAGAAAGTGGAAAACCAGGGAGCAGTCCCTGATCCCCTGTCCCTGGTGTGCCTACCACATGGTAGGCTCCTCAGAACTCAGCAATTCTCAAAAGATCGCACCTGTTTCTGTTTTTATGTTTGCCTAAAAAACCCAACAACAAAACTCTGAAATTGAGGGCACCTGGGTGGCTCAGTTGGTTAAGCGACTGCCTTCGGCTCAGGTCATGATCCTGGAGTCCCTGGATCGAGTCCCGCATCGGGCTCCCTGCTTGGCGGGAAGCCTGCTTCTCCCTCTGACCCTCCCCCCTCTCATGTGCTTGCTCTCTCTCAT
>NW_022589781.1:3901655-4034039 GCF_004348235.1 Phoca vitulina | reverse complement strand
GTAGAGATTCGGTGCTATTATCTGCTCTTCATTGCCTTCAGTGAACATTTGTCTGCTTAAGTGCATCCCATTAAATGACATTTCAACACAGTTATTCACAATAAAATGTGCTGATGTCCATTCAACATCATAACCAAATCCACATCCTTAAAATTAACCTAATGAGCCTGCTACCTGTCCATCTGCTGGCAAAAGTAAAGGGAATTGACCACAGTTGAAAAACTCACTCACACAGAAGGTCCTGCTGCTGCCTTTCCTTTACCACTCTCTCTACACCAGCATGCATTAATTGATTTAGTTCAATTAGACCAAATATTTGATGTGTGCATTATAGCCACTGCACAGTGTGTTAGACACCGAAGGGGATTCAAAGATGAGTGGGTCTCATGACCTCACCTCATCAATTGATGAGGATGAGAGAAAAACAGAAATATCAGAATATTAGCATAAGAAAATTACCATACAAGAAGTTTATAGAGCAGTCAATCAGGATTCGGAAGGAGAGAAGCTGACTATTTTAAGAATGAGACAATTCTTGTGGAGAAGACAGAATTTGGATGGACTTTGAACCATAGGGAGAGTTTCAATCCCTGGCAAAGAGGGGATAGGAAAGTTTAGCCAGAAAAAAGGTAGTAAGCAAAATCCTGAAACTGTGTGGTTTGGATGGTTTGCTGAGGATGATTATGCCGCCCACAGGTGAGAGTCATGGGAAACGGGACCAGGGAGGAGTGTGGGGAGACAGGGGAGTGTTGTCAAGGACCTTTGTCAGCATGATGGAAAACAAGAATAAAAAATTCCATCTCAGAAAAATAAGGGAGCCTCTTCAAGTTCTGTTTGTAGGGGAGCTGATAGTGACCGCCAGCCCCCACAAGAGCCTGCAGTGATCCCAACTCACCAGTATCCGCACATTTTTTGTAGCACCACTCCGTACCATCCCACTTTGTGTGAGCAACAGAATACGGCAGATGGATGCACACCACGTCCAAGGGTAGGCGGTAAAAAATACTCCATCTTGTTCTCTCTGTCCCTCTGTCTCCCTTTCTTGTCACTTATTCTTGGGGAAGCCATGCCATGAGCAGCCCTATAGCAGCACACACGGTGAAGTACTGAAATCTCCCGCCAGTAACTACAGGAGTGGTTTGGAAGCAGCTCTGATATGACAGTTCCACCTGGAAGCACGACTGCAACCACAGGAACACCCTGAGCAGAACCCTGCATCAAACTTCCTGACAGCTCTCTGACCCTCAGAAACTGTGTGAATAGTAAGTCTGTTGTGTTTAAGGTAGCAAGTTTGGGGACTATTTGTATGCAGCAATAGATAACTCTTACAATCACAGATGGACTTTGTGACATAGTCTTATTCACATGGCAGTAAAATTCTGGGTATATTAGAAAAGAAAGATATGAGATGAGAAGAATTTAGTGACTTACTATATACCAAACCTCCTGCCATGTGCTTTTTACGCATTTCCTCATTAAATGACCCAGGTATTCCTTGGAGAGTGGTACCATTTGTATTTTTATTTTATAGGAACTGAAACCATCAAACAGCTTGTTCCAGATCACAGAGCTAGTAAGTGATGAACCAAAATTCAAACCCTTATTTGTTTATATAAGTAAATGTTGGCTGAATGACTGTATGAGCACATGGGTACACATTTCATGTGTTATTATAAAGTCCTACTAATATGTTTCCCTTGCCTTTAGGAAAATATACAAAGATTCTGAATTAATCCTACGAACATTTTTTTGTAGTTCCCCAATAAATGGAATCAAAGAAAGATTTTCAAGAAAATTCATGGTTTGGCATACTTCATCTGGCTCAGATGTAGTTAAAGATTTCACAGTGCAAATCTTTGCAAAAACTGTCTTTAAACTACCGTCTCTGGCCTTTTATGTATGAGTAATTTCTGGGAAGTGCTTGCTTATGACCTCTTTTGAGGTTTCAAGTGATAAAAAAAAACATAGAAAAAGCACTCCAGGAGAAAGTTTGAACTCCTGAAAAAGGATTCACTTTGACACACTTAAAAAGTTTTCATGTGAGATCCAAGCAAGGGGGGGATAAACACTCAAATGGAGGAAAAGGGAGAAAAAATGGGAGGAGCAGCAAGCAAGTTAGCAACATTTACAGAACTCAATTTAACAAAGAAACATGCAGCTAAAAATACTGAGATCAACCTTAATACCTAGCGTAAAACCCAACAGATTGTCTTGCAGTTGTATTTGAAGAGGAAATGTAGCACGGGTGCTGCAGGTGGCCTTCTGCCTGGGTTTCTATAACTCTACCCTTTATGGAACATGTGACCTTGGGAAGTTAGTGGCCCTGTGTGCCTCATCTCGAAAAGGGGATAATAATTGTGCTTCACTCATAGAGTTGTTGTGAAAATGAAATCAGGTAATATACACATTGTGTTCTCAAGAGTGACTAGCATGGATTAACTGTTATGTATCTATCCTGGTGGGTACATGGAGTTGGGGGTGGCATTTTTTGGGCAACCCTATTGGTTCTTAGCTCTGGTAACAAATGTAACCAATACATGTTTGTGAAGCTTGATAATACTTGCAGGTACATTCTGGTCACATATATGTAACCAAAGCTTGAAAGAGTTACAATTTTTTTAAGTGTCAAAGATTTTATGTAATTCATTAATTAGTGCAGGAACCAATGATTTATCACCAGATTGAAGGGAACATCAAATCACCACACATAGGGAGTCAAATAAGGAATGCCGAAATGAATTATAAATTGATCAAAAGTGGGTCAATACCCACAGGGCAATAATCAATTACATTCCTCTTCACAGAATTTATATTTCTCTGGACAAGAATAATTTGTGTTACTCATAGTTTTCTATGATTTACACAGTCATAAAATAACTCAAAGACAATGAAACACCTGTGCTCTGAAAAGTATCAGACACTGGTGGAAGAAACTGAAAATAAATGGAAGGAGATGCCAATATGATTTTCCCTTTGATCTGTTCTAAGCAGAGTTCTCCCACTCTCCTACAGTTTTCCATCAGCAATTCTCTGCAGATTTTTGCTAATATCCATTAGCAAATCCATTCATGACTTGAAAATAAATGTTTATCTTTTAAAAACATCATAGATCATTGGACTGGAATGTCTATTTTAATTAATATAAATAGCATTTTGTTCATAGTTAAAGCAAACTATACAGTGATACTCAAAGATTTTTATTAGGAAACACTTTTTGAAGAACTGTCCACTGTAAAGGAACATAAAAAACCCAATTGTACTCCAGTGCATAACTAGAAATGCAAGAGTGTATATGTGGAAGGTAGGCAACCTTTGAAGACCAATGAGGAGAAACTTCCTGAAATGGAGCTGTTTAGCAAGAAGAATACAATTAGCTAGCTTTTACCAAACAGACACTACATGCCAAGTATTGTGTTAAGAGCTTTATTGTCTCTTTCTGACTGTACAGAAACCTACAGGGTAGGTATTCATGTTATTTTTCTTCTACATATGAATGAATTGAAGCATAGAGAGAGTAATGGCTAAGTTCTGCTGTAGTTACTACTTGAACACAAATGATACCAAGGCCACTGAAACAACGCACAACTCTGCCTCCAAGAGCTTGGACTATGGCATTAGACTCACGGAGGTGAGGGGTGGGGAGGCCATCAAAGAGTAAGTGCGACTCTGAAAGACCAGTGTGTAGGAATGATAGAGAGAAAGCAACCTTGGGATCTGGCTGACCATTCCTAAGGCTGCTGAATGATGAAAGAAGGAAAAGATATAGTGTTCAATGATTCATTAGTTGTATATAACACCCAATGCTCATCACAATATGTGCCCTCCTTAAATACATTAAAAACTAATGATGTGGGGAGGAGCAAGATGGTGGAGGAGTAGGAGACCTAACTTTTGTCTGGTCCCAGGAATTCAGCTAGATAGTTATCAAACCATTCAGAACACCTACAAACTCAACAGGAGATCGAAGAAAAGAATAGCAGCAATTCTATGAACAGAAGAGCGACCACCTTCTGGAAGGTAGGACGTAGAAAGTGAATCCGAGGTGATGTTCGGGAAGATAGACCTCAGGGGGAGGGAGCCTCCATCAGCCGGCTACCCCACATGTAATAGAGCAGCGGAGCACAAAATCAGAACTTTTAGAAGTCTGCTCCACTGAGGGATGTTGCTCCAGTGGCTAAGCGGGGGGTGGAACCCTTGCTGGGACAGTGTGGTCTCAGGACCCTAGGGGGTCACAGGAAGACTGGGGTGACTGAGTGGGGCAGAGCTCCCAGGTATCGGGGCGGGGAAGCTGGGTGCAAAGACAGAGCTGAGGAGGGGGCTCTCAGCTTGGGGTTGCCATAAACTGATCTGCAGGACAGTCGGGCCACTGCTCTTTGAGCACGGACCCAGTAAGCGGCAGATTCAGGGAGACTCCCCTTCCTCCCTTGGGAGGAGCAGTGTGGGAGGGCACTGCAGGAATCTGCTGAGTTTGGAGACTCCAAACGGGGTCGTGTGCCAGAGATAGAAATGCTCGGTCACAGCCCAAGTGAGCATGGAGGGCAGCCAGAGACTAGGGAGACAGAAGTGATTGACTGCTTTTGTCTGAAGGCTCACTGAAGAGTGGCAACCTGAGCTCTCGGCTCCTCTGGGACCAGATATTGGGAGGCCGCCATTTTCATTCTCATTCCCTAAAGATGTGCGGAAAGCCTTCAGGGAACAAAAGCTACAGAGAGCAACCCGGAGCAGATTACTTAGCCTGGCCCCTGGCAAAGGTGGTGCAATTCTGCCTCAGGCAAAGACATTTGAAAATCACTGCAACAGGCCCCTCCCCCAGAAGATCAGCAAGAACATCCAACCAAGACCAAGTTTACCGATCAATGAGAATGGCAAAACCCAAGCCCTAGGGGAATACAGCACATAGAATTCATGGCTTTTTTCCCACGATGCTTTAGTCTTTCAAAGTTAATTTTTTAAATTTTCTTTATATTTTTCTTTTTCTATTTTTTAGTTGAATTTTTCTTCTTTCCTTTTTCAACCAAAATCTTATCAATTCCATTTTTAAAATCTTTTTTATTTTTTAATTTTTACAGTCATATTCTATCTCTTCATTGTATTTAACCTTATTTTTTGTATATATATTATATATATGTAAATATATATATATAATATAATATATATATATATGTAAGCTTTTCTTTCTTTAAAATTTTGGGAGGCAATTTCTTCTAAGAGCCCAAAATACATCCAAAATCTAGTGTGTGGTTCTGTTATATTCACCAGCCTGATCATATTCTTTTTTTTTTTTCTTTCCCTTTCTTTTCCCCCAGTTTCAGGTCTCTTCTGATTTGTTTAGTGTGTATTTCTTTGGGGTCGTTGTTACCCTTTTAGCACTTTTCTTAGCATACTGTTCTCTCATTCATCTATTCTCCTCTGGACAAAATGACAAGACCGAAAAACTCACTTCAAAAAAAACCACAAAAAATGAGAGGCAATATTGACTGCCATGGACCTAATCAATACAGACATTAGTAAGATTAGTAAGAGTTCAGAATGACGATTATAAAGATACTAGCTGGGCTTGAAAAAAGTACAGAATATACTAGAAAATCCCTTTCTCGAGAAATAAAAGAACTAAAATCTAACCAAGTCGAAATCCAAAAGGCTATTAATGAGGTGCAATAAAAAATGGAGGCTCTAATTGCTAGGATAAATGAGGCAGAAGAGAGAATCAGTGAGATAGAAGCCCAAATGATAGAAAATAAAGAAGCTGAGAAAAAGAGAGATAAACAACTACTGGATCATGAGTGGAGAATTTGAGAGATAAGTGATACTATAAAGTGAAACAACATTAGAATAATTGGGATCCCAGAAGAAGAAGAAAGACAGAGAGGGGTAGAAGGTATATTGGAGCAACTTATAGCAGAGAATTTCCATAATTTGGGGAAGGAAACAGGCATCAAAATCCAGGAGGCACAGAGAACCCCCTCAAAATCAATAAAAATAGGTCAACACTCTGACATCCAAGAGTAAAACTCACAAGTCTCAAAGACAAAGAGAAAATCCTGAAAGCAGCTCGGGACAAGAGGTCTGTAACGTACAATGGTAGAAACATTAGATTGGCAGCAGAACTATCCACAGAGACCTGGCCCGCCAGAAAGGACTGGCATGATATATTCAGAGCACAAAATGAGAAAAATATGCAGCCAAGAATACTATATCCACCTAGGATGTCATTGAAAATAGAAAGAGAGAAAAAAGCTTCCAGGAAAAACAAAAACTAAAGGAATTCACAAACACCAAACCAGCCCTATAAGAAATATTGAAAGGGGTCCTCTAAGCAAAGAGAGAGCCTAAAAGTAACATAGACCAGAAAGGAACACAGACAATATACAGTAACAGTCACCTTACAGGCAATACAATGGCACTAAATTCATATCTTTCAATATTTACCCTGAATGTAAATGGGCTAAATGCCCCAATCAAAAGATGCAGGCTATCAGATTGGATTAAAAAACAAGACTCATCGATATGCTGTCTGCAAGAGACTCATTTTAGACCCAAACACACCTCCAGATTGAAAGTGAGGGGGCGGAAAACCATTTACCATGCTAATGGACACCAAAAGAAAGCTGGGGTGGCAATCCTTATATCAGACAAATTAGATTTTAAACCAAAGACTGTAATAAGAGATGAGGAAGGACACTACATCATATTTAAAGGGTCTATCCAACAAGAAGATCTAACAATTTTAAATATCTATGCCCCTAACATGGGAGCAGCCAATTATATAAGCCAATTAATAACAAAATCAAAGAAACACATCGACAATAATACAATAATGGTAGGGGACTTTAACACCCCCCTCACTGAAATGGACAGATCATCTAAGCAAAAAGTCAACAAGGAAATAAAGGCTTTAAATGACACACTGGACCAAATGGACTTCACAGACATATTCAGAACATTCCATCCCAAAGCAACAGAATACACATTCTTCTCTAGTGCCCATGGAACATTCTCCAGAATCGATCACATCCTGGGTCACAAATCAGGTCTCAACCAGTACCAAAAGATTGGGATCATTCCCTGCATATTTTCGGACCACAATGCTTTGAAACTGGACCTCAATCACAAGAGGAAAGTTGGAAAGAACTCAAATACATGGAGGCTAAAGAGCTTCCTACTAAAGAATGAATGGGTCAACCAGGAAATTGAAGAAGAATTAAAAAAATTCATGGAAACAAATGAAAATGAAAACACAACTGTTCAAAATCTTTGGGATGCAGCAAAAGTGGTCCTAAGATGAAAGTATACAGCAATACAAGCCTTTCTCAAGAAACAAGAAAGGTCTCAAATAAACAACCTAACCTTACACCTAAAGGAGCTGGAGAAAGAACAGCAAATAAAGCCTAAACCCAGCAGAAGAGAAATAATAAAGATCAGAGCAGAAATCAATGAAATAGAAACCAAAAGAACAGTAGAACAGATCAACGAAACTGGGAAATGGTTCTTTGAAAGAATTAATAAGATTGATAAACCCCTGGCCAGATTTATCAAAAAGAAAAGAGAAAGGACCCAAATAAATAAAATCATGAATGAAAGAGGAGAGATCACAACCAATACCAAAGAGATACAAACAATTTTAAGAACATATTATAAGCAACTATATGCCAGCAAATATGATAACCTGGAAGAAATGGATGCATTCTTAGAGATGTATAAACTACCAAAACTGAACCAGGAAGAAATAGAAAACCTGAACAGACCCATAACCACTAAAGAAATTGAAGCAGTAATCAAAAATCTCCCAACAAACAAGAGCCCAAGGCCAGATGGCTTCCCAGGGGAATTCTACCAAACATTTAAAGAAAAATTAATACCTATTCTTCTGAAGCTGTTTCAAAGAATAGAAATGGAAGGAAAACTTCCAAACTCATTTTATGAGGTCAGCATTACCTTCATCCCAAAACCAGACAAAGACCCCATCAAAAAAGGAGAATTACAGACCAATATCCCTGGTGAACATGGATGCAAAAATTCTCACCAAAATACTAGCCAATAGGATCCAACAGTACATTAAAAGGATTATTCACCACGACCCAGTGGGATTGATTCCTGGGCTGCCAGGTTGGTTCAACATCTGCAAATCAATCAATGTGGTACGATGAATTAATAAAAGAAAAAACAAGAACCATATGATCCCCTCAATAGATGCAGAAAAAGCATTTGACAAAGTACAGCATCCTTTCTTGATTAAAACTCTTCACAGTGTAGGGATGGAGGGTACATACCTCAATATCATAAAAGCCATCTATGAAAAACCCACAGGGAATATCATTCTCAATGGGGAAAAACTGAGAGCTTTACCCCTCAGGTCAGGAACATGGCAGGGATGTCCACTATCACCACTGCTGTTCAACATAGTACTAGAAGTCAACAAAAAGAAATAAAAGGTATTCAAATTGGCAAAGAAGAAGTAAAACTCTCACTTTTTGCAGATGATATGATATTTTATGTGGAAAACCCAAAAGACTCCACCCCAAAACTGTTAGAACTCATACCAGAATTCAGTAAAGTGGGAGGATATAAAATCAATGCACAGAAATCAGTTGCATTTCTATACACCAACAAGACAGAAGAAAAAGAAATTAAGGAGTCGATCCCATTTACAATTGCACCCAAAACCATAAGATGCCTAGGAATAAATCTAACCAAAGAGGCAAAGGATCTGTACTCAGAAAACTATAGAATACTCATGAAAGAAATTGAGGAAGACACAAAGAAATGGAAAAACGTTCCATGCTCATGGACTGGAAGAATAAATATTGAGAAAATGTCTATGCTACCTAGAGCAATCTACACATTTAATGCAATCCTTATCAAAATACCATCAACTTTTTTCAAAGAAATGGAACAAATAATCCTAAAATTTGTATGGAACCAGAAAAGACCCCAAAAAGCCAGAGGAATGTTGAAAAAGATAAAGCAAATCTGGTGGCATCACAATTCCGGACTTCCAGCTCTATTACAAAGCTGTCATCATCAAGACAGTATGGTACTGGCACAAAAACAGACACATAGATCAATGGAACAGAATAGAGAGCCCAGAAATGGACCCTCAACTCTATGGTCAACTAATCTTCGACAAAGCAGGAAAGAATGTCCAATGGAAAAAGACAGTCTCTTCAACAAATGGTGTTGGGAAAATTGGACAGGCACACGCAGAAGAATGAAACTGGACCATTTCCTTACACCACACACAAAAATAGACTCAAAAATGGATGAAAGACCTCAATGTGAGACAGGAGTCCATCAAAATCCAACCTCTTCGACCTCAGCCACAGCAACTTCTTCCTAGATACATCGCTAAAGGCAAGGGAAGCAAGGGCAAAAATGAACTATTGGGACTTCATCAAGATAAAAAGCTTTTGCACAGCAAAGGAAACAGTCATCAAAACCAGAAGACAACTGACAGAATGGGAGAAGGTATTTGCAAATGACATATCAGATAAAGGGCTAGTATCCAAAATCTATAAAGAACTTATCAAACTCAACACCCAAAGAACAAAGAATCCAACCAAGAAATGGGCAGAAGACATGAACAGACATTTTTCCAAAGAAGACATACAAATGGCCAACAGACACATGAAAAAGTGCTCAACATCGCTCGACATCAGGGAAATCCAAATCAAAACCTCGATGAGATACCACCTCACACCAGTCAGAATGGCTAAAATTAACAAACCAGGAAACAACAGATGTTGGCGAGGATGCCGAGAAAGGGGAACCCTCCTACACTGTTGGTGGGTATGCAAGCTGGTGCAGCCACTCTGGAAAACTATGGAGGTTCCTCAGAAAGTTGAAAATAGAGCTATCCTACAACGCAGCAATTGCACTACCTGGTATTTACCCCAAACATACAAATGTAGTGATCCGAAGGGGCACGTGCACCCCGATGTTAAATAGCAGCAACATCCACAATAGCCAAACTATGGAAAGAGCCAAGTCCATCAACAGATGAATGGATAAAGAAGATGTGGTATACACACACACACACACAATGGAATATTATGAAGCCATCAAAAAATGAAATCTTACCATTTGCAACAATGTGGATGGAACTAGAGAGTATTATGCTAAGCGAAATAAGTCAATCAGAGAAAGACAAGTATTATATGCTCGCGCTGATATGAGGAATTTGAGAAACAAGACAGAGGATCATAGGGGAAGGGGGAAAAATGAAACAAGATGAAACCAGAGGGGGAGACAAACCATAAGAGACTTTTAATCTCAGGAAACAAACCGAGGGTTGCTGGAGTGGAGGGGCGTGGGAGGGATGGGGTGGGTGGGTGATGGACTTTGGGGAGGGTATGTACTATGGTGAGTGCTGTGAATTGTGTAAGACTGATGAATCATAGACCTGTACCCCTGAAACAAATAATACATTATATGTTAATTTAAAAAATTAAAAACAAAAACAACTAATGATGTACTACTATATGTTGGCTAACTGAACACAGTAAAAAAAGTAAAATCTTAAAAATTTAAAAAATAAAAAAAGAAAGACGGAAAAGATGAATGAGAAATAATACAACATCTCTCATGCTCTGATTTCTACAACTGAAGAGTTAACAGTGAGCCTTGACTAAGGGTCTCTATGCACATGGCACCACGTTAAGTAATTTATAGGCGTTATCTCCGAACATCCTACCCTACCCTGTGGGGAGGTACTACAGGTAACCTCACCTTGTAAGTGAAGGAACTAAGGTTTAGAGACTTTAGGTACCACCCCCAGCTGAACAGCTAGTGAGGAAGTCTGGGCTAAAGCTGGGTCTATCTGAATGTAGGTCCCAGGTAGTCAACCACCCAGCTGTGTCCATCCCATTTTTTTATATTCATGCTTTCTTTTGAGTCTCATGACACCTTTATACTAGTGACTAAAATAAAAACTGAAACTTAGAGATGTTATGGGACAACCCCAGGTCATATAGCTAATATTCAAACCCATGTTTGATTTTATGTATGGATGGCTAAAGGCATATGAAACATGAAACTAAAAATTAAGTACTTTCAGAGCAAATAATTTCCCAGAGAAATGTCTAAGCCCTGCTTTGCTGAAAGATTATTCCTAATCACAGACCAAATAAAATATTCTTTTGGAATGTCTTCAGTTGTTTGTTTCTCACTAAAATCATTTTGTATTTATCATTTGAGAGTTTGCAGGTACTTCTCATTGTTCATTGAAGAAGAGTATCTGGGAAATTATAGACTTCATCAGCATTTTGTTGTTTGTTATTCCAAAAGAAAAAAAAACAATAATTAAAAAGCATGCATATCAAATTATAATGCCTTTCTCAAACTGATTAAATATTAATTGCACTAATGATTTCCATCTAAGGGCCTACAAAAGGCTATATTGGCTTTGCATGGGTTTATACTGCCTATCACACATTGATTGATGCAACATGAATACATAATTCCATAGCAAGACCTAGCATTTGTGCTAACAAGAGTGTTCAGGGAGAATGAAAATAAGGAAATGAAAAACACTCCCCAAAGATGATAAGATTTGGTAGAACAACAGTGGAAGAAGGAAAATGGCACTCACTTCTCACTTATAGTTGGCAAGGATTTTCCTTGCACCCATCGAATGGACTTTTCTTTCTTTTTCTGGGCTTGGAAGAACCAGGGAAGTCTGTAGGGTACACTCAGCTGACTGACGGATAAGTCAGGAATCACTTCCTTCACTAGGATGATGATTGTCGCGGACACTCTGCTAACAGCAGTGAGCGTGACCACAGACTGATACGGACATGACCTAATGTTTCCTTGATTCCAATTGTTCTAGAAGAGCAAGGTGTTTTTCTTTAATTGTTGAATTCACATGTTAAAGCACAAGACAAGATGAGCATATATATTATATCATTTTAAAGTCTGTTAAACAATATAAAGGTATTGTATACAACAAACATGAAGACAAATGGGTTTTCTTTATAAGTTAATATTATCACATTCCAAATGTCTTTGAGAAATGGTAATGTATTCAAGTTATCTTTCCCCTCCTACAACCATGACAGACATAATAGATCTTTTTTTAAACTTATTTTCTTTTTAGCCTGCGTTAGGTAGTCACTCCCAAATGTCTAATGTTGGCTTAGTAAATGAACACCATTTGCTGTCCCAGCTTCAGGCCACGCGAACACATGATTGGCAAAGAGGTAATTAGCTTGACATCATTGCAAAGCAAAACTTTGGGTTGTGAAATCATGGGATAAAAACCAGATTATCTGTGAAGTTTGGGAATTGCAGAGAATTGATAACTTTTTATGTCCACGCAGCAGTTCTTTTCTTTATACCAAATGAAGGAAGTCTTCCTACTGCTGAATCACAGAGTTAAACAGACAGACAAACATGGAGTCCTCGCTGGCTACAGCAAACATTCTGCAAAGCGTGGATATTGCACAGACTAGAGGCTTTACTGAGTAGGTTTCCAGTACTTATGCTGCTGGGGCTGGGGGGATATTTGGGAAGCAGTATCGTCCACGGAAATCAATTTTATAATGATCAATATTAAAAACAAGTACATTTACAAAGTGTAAAGCTCTGTAATAATTGCCTGAAGCAACACAAACTTTCAGGAACCACCAGGCAAGCATTCAAACTATTACTCCTGCTAGACTAGTTGAGGAAAATTAAGCCTAATGGCAATAAAAATAGGTACCGATATCAGAAATACTAAATTAAAAAATACATTATTTAAGAATAAAGAGGTGAAATATGCATACTTTTCCTTAAAAGAATAAGTTCAGCCTCTTAAGCAATTATTATTTTTTCTTTCTAATTTCCTGTGTTATAAAAGCTCCCGAAATGTGACGGTCCTCATCTCACTCTTTGAGAGTCAAGATTCTGGGGTTCAGGCAGAGCCAGTGTGAGCCAACAATTCCCTATGAATAATTCTGTGCCAGTAGAGTTAGAATTGGTATAAGCAGCTGGTAGGAACTAAATCAGAAAGAGAAACATGAAAAGGGAGATCTCAGGTTTGAGCAAATGCACAGACTGATGTCTCTCCACAGTTCCTAATAAAAGAAAGTGCACGGGCTTCTTCCTTGCCATTTTAATTGATGAAGTACAACACTGGTGGTTAGGAGTACTGACTTTGGACACACCCTGAAAGGATCTGAGTCCTAGTTTCTCTTAATAACTACAGTTATTAGGGAAATTATCGACCTTTTCTGATCTTCAGTGCACTCATTTTTAAAGTGGCAGAAATAATGGTACCGACCTTATAAGGCTGTTATGGGGGTTAAACGAGGTTAAGTAGAGGGAGTACTTAGCAAACCATCTGGCACACAGTGAATGTCAGCTGGTATCTGCTAGGAGTAATGCTGTCAGGTAAGATGAGCACCAGGCTCCCTACTTTCTCTGGACCCTCATCCTCCACGAGTCCTGAGTCTCTCCCACAGTTGTGGGACGATAACAAAACTGTAAACCAATATAATAGACTATGAACTGACAGCATAAAATGTATTTCATGAATCTTTATATTCACTTCATCAAACAAAAAACTTGCCCATGGTAACTGTACAGTAAATGCATTTGTAAAGAGTAAGTAAATGATTTCATATATCGTATTATAAAACTGGATCCCAATGTTGATTATGCTAATAGATGCAATATATAATGCTAATAGAACTAACAGTCCTTGAAGAAGTTATTTACCTAGAAAGTTTATTCACACGGTCCTTTTGTTTTTAAAATTTTTTTTATTTAAAATTCTTCAACTCCAACCTTGAGATTATTGAAGTTCTCTCTGATGTCTTTCACCATGCGAAGTAATATAAAATCCTCTTGAGACTTTGCCAGTGCTTGTGGTGGAGATCTTCTGAAATTACTCTAGATTTACATTGCTGATCTTGGTCTAGGAGAACGCTGACATTCAAAGCTGTTAATCATGTGCACTGTAGGATTATGAAGACATTTAATGTTTTTCCCCATGGGATATTAGCTGTCATGTTAGCACATCGTGATCATTACTTTGAGTGCATGTTTTAATTCTCCTCTCTCCCCACCAATGCACACCTCCTTCAAGGCTTGTAACACAACCTCCGCGTGCCTGTTTCCATTTCTGGGGGAAATTACTGTATAGTAGAAATATTGAATTTCTAGTATGGCTTCATTCTAGTGTGTTTCAGACTCAGATGCTTGACCTAATTGAATGAGTCATGAATGGATGGGCACATGTTGAAAGGGCCATGAGTGGATGCTGCAGCTATTAAGACTAAGTATTGATGAGCAATTACTGTGCCATGACAAGAAGTTTCTTGATTTAGGGATCCTGAATATTTCTAAGTTATGAGAAAATAAGGAATATAATGAAAGAGAAAGAAAATCAAAACATTTTTCTTAAATATTATACTAACAAAGCCAGTTTTACAATAGAAAATTTTTAAATGAACACTTTCATAAATGTAGACTTTTCTGTGATAGTCTATGTTCCAACACTATTTCATTGACTTAATAGCTATGTCACCTAATTTCTTATCCTCTCTTCTGAGTAATCAGACCTCAAACAAAGTGAGCTAAGGCTTGCAGAATAGTTTTCTCTTTATAAGTCTAGCGGTAAGGAACAAACAATTTAGCACAGGGCAAGATGGAAAATAAAATGTGTCCCTTTTCCTTACCGAGTCCTCTTGACCATTTATCAAATACCAGATCCGTTCTTTTTATGTACATTGGAGTCCTGCACTATTCTCACCTCCATGAAAAATGACAGTCTCCTCATTAAAACTTTCATGATTTTTCTTTTCCCTCTCCCTGCAGATTCTATTTCCCAAATGTGTCTGAAAATTTAAATCACAACACATTGATGAATAGTAGTGTCTTTTGTTATTCTTTCCATACGTAAATTTTACTAGGAACACTTGGCATTATAGTCTAACTATGACAGGGATAAAAAGACACTCAACTGTGAATGTTTGTAATTCTATGATTTCTAAGGAGGAGGCTTCTTGCTTTCAGGTTAAGGCCCCCAAGTTTTTGTGATTCTGAGATACCTGGGAATAGGGGGAAAGGAATACTGAAGAAGGCAGAAGCTGCCTGGATCTGTATAATAAAGAGCTAAACCAGGGAGGACAGAGATAATAGACAGGAGACTCTTTAAAGGCTTAGAGTAGAGCAGTTACTGAAAAATACTGGAGGAGTGGGCGCCTGGGTGGCTCAGTTGGTTAAGCGACTGCCTTCGGCTCAGGTCATGATCCTGGAGTCCCGGGATCGAGTCCCGCATCGGGCTCCCTGCTCGGCGGGGGGTCTGCTTCTCCCTCTGCCCCTCCCCCCTCTCATGTGCTCTCTCTCTCTCTCATTCTCTCTGTCTCAAATAAATAAATAAAATCTTAAAAAAAAAAAAAATACTGGAGGAGAGATAGAGAGAGACAGAGGAAGAAGAAGAAGACAAAGGAGGAGGAGGAGGAGAAGAAGAAGGAGAAGAAGGAAAAGAGGAAGAAGAAGAAGGAGGAGGAGGAGGAGAAGGAGGAGGAGGAGGAGGAGGGGGAGGAGGAGAGGGGAAGGGGGATGGGGAAGGAGGAGAAGGAGAGGGAGGAAGGGAGCAGGGGGAGGATCAGGAGGGAGGGGAGGAGGAGCAGGAAGGAGGGGAGGAGGAGGAAGAGGAAGGAGCAGCAGGAGGAACAGCAGGAGGAAGAGGAGGAGGAGGAAGAACAAGAGGAGGGGGGAGGGGGGAGGAAGGGGAAACCATCAGGAATCAAAGAGGGGACATCACAACAGATCCTTATGACATTACAAAATAATGATGAAAAACTGAACAACTTCATGGCGATAATTGTGGCATCTGCAAATCTGTGGAAACATACATAGTGGTAGAAAGCTGAGTCGTGTTTTTAGCTTTTTTCAGGAGCCACATATAATTTTCCTAAGTCCACACATTAAGAAGTGCACCTCCCCCAGCGGCATGTGAACATTCCCCTAGCTACAAAGCCTTGCCCAAACTGAGTGTCGTCAGTGCACCTGAGTTCACCCACTCTGACAGGTGTAGGTGTAGGTGTGTGTGTAGGTGTAGGACTGTTGCAGGTGTAGGACTGAGACTTCACTCTGCCTCCCAGGTTTTAATGAGGTTGAGCAGCTGTGCATGCATTTACCGCTGATTTAGACCACCTTTTCTATGAGGGGCTCATCCTCGGCTCGTGTCCATTGTCTATCAGGTTGTCTGTCTTCTCACTGATTTCTAGAAGTCTTTTTCATATAATTGATACAAGTCCTTTGTGAATTATACTCAGTATTACAAGTATCTTTTCAAGCTCTGTAGATTGTTTCTTTCAGACCCTAAATTGTGTCTTCTGATGAATGAATATACTAATTTTAATGCACTTTATCAGTGGTTTTATTTACAGTTATTGCCATTTTGTACCTTGTTTGGGAAATCTTGGCCTATTCTCAAGGTCATGAAACTTTGTAGATTTAAAAAAAAATTTAAATCTAAAAACTACATAGAATTGGTTTTTGCTTATGATATAAAGAAGGGGTTAGTGTTCATATTTTATACAGGACATTGATTAGACTGTCCTTTTCTAACTGTGTTCTTCAGAACGACCATCATAACAAATCACATGTCCACATATATACAACATCAATTCTGGACTTTATTCTGTCCCTCTGGTCTATGTTTCCATCCTAGTGCAATTACCATAGCACTTTTATTACCATAGGTTTATCATAAAACTTTATATTGGGTATTTTAAGTGCTACAACTGTTTTTTCTTCTTCATAATTACCTTAACTATTATTTCTATATTTTATATAAATCTAAGAATTAGCCTTTCAATTTTTCTGGGGAAAAAAAAAAAGACATGAGATTTTGCTTGGAATTCCATCTAGTTAACGGATCAAATTTGGGAAAGCAAAATTTTTTTGGTGATACTAAATCTTCCACTCCTGTAACATTACATTTGCCTCCATGTATTCAGTTTTCTCTCTTTAAATGTTTCATACAGTGACCTGACATCTCTTTTGGTGAAATCATTCCAGGCAGTGAATTGGGATTCCTGTGACCCCTTACAGGGGCTTAATTGTTGCTGAGGCTAAAAGCTTGAATAGAGTCATCCAGTCAGTGAGTTAGTGGGACAATGTGGGGGAAGGGGACCTGGGAAAAGGGCTAGAGCCCCTGGGGGGGGGGCTTGAAGAGGATGAGGTGGGGCCTATTCAGAAACAGGAGGTGCTTTAGTGTGACTCAAAAGTGATGCTGTAGGATATACTAATTTTCATTATTTGCATATAATTATTCAGATTTTCGTGATGATTGCTTAACATGAAACTGTTATAATAGGCAGCATAATAATAATCTCTATTTTTCTCAATGTCCAAGTTATTCTGTGTAAGATCTTTGTTGCTAGGAATATATTTAGCCATTTTCTTGTTTTATAAAAAAAGGAAAGGATATATTGCCATTTTGCTGAGTTAAATAGAAACTTCATGAGCCCTGATATGCTTAATGTATTTTTCTAAGTACTTAATTTACTAAGAGAGATTTTGGGCCTCGTGATAACAGACTCTAACTTAATATCATACAATTTGTAGATACATGGCACTTGCAAAATATATATAAAGTTAAGATGCATTAATTAAAACCGAATTTTATCTTTAAAAGCCATAGATCATAAAATATCCTTGATAATATATTTAAAAAAAAACAGAACCTGCTAAGAAGTTTGAACCAGGTTGAGAAATTGGATTAAGTGTCATGATGAGAACAACGCTAACTTTTGCTCTGGGTTTAAGCTCTAAATTTCTGTCCTGTAACTGCTCACTTCTTCATTACTCGGAAAGAGAAGAAACAATGGTTTTCTGCAAAACAAGAAGAGTTGATAACGAAAGTAGATGTGGGTCCAGGAGGCTAAGAACGATGCTCTGAAGGATTGGACACCCTAGCAAATTGAAAACCCACCAGCCAGCCCTGCGTCTGTCTGCAGTGTGAGCACAGACAGTTGCAGGCACCAAAATCACAGCAAGGACAAGGGCCCACAATAGCTATTCGGCCTTAGGCAAGATATGTGGATTCTCTAGACTCTTCTGAAGTGTGACACGAGGAAGTGTCTCATGAATTTTTAAGTGCATAATTAAAATACTGGAAATTGTATTTATTTGTCCAGGTAATGCACATACCATTAGCAGTGCCCAGGTGTTAGTGAGGATCTCGGGCTGCTCTCCTTACAGCGTGTGTTCAGGCTCTTTCCCTGCCAAGGGGATTGCAGAGGGGGGACAATGACAAAACCACACGTCAGAGCAATGAGCTGCCTTGCTGAGAACAATTTGTTGCCTGTTACCCGGTAAGTCTCAGTGGAAGACTGATGGCCTTCTGGGTTCCAAATCCTGTCTCATCGTCAGAAAGCTGGTGTTTCCAGCATGCTGTCCTTGGAGCCCAGCTCAGATTTGTAATTCCTAAAGGCTGCAAACAGACAGTCCATCCAGGACCACCTTCTCTGCGTAGAGCAGCCACGCACACGGCTGTAGATGAGGCTCAAGCCAGCTGGAGCCTGAAGCCCTTCCCAGGAGATGAAGGGAGACTGTCGTCAATCTAGCCTATCTTGCACAAGAGACACGTGCCGATTTAACATTTATCCCCATTTCACTTTTACTCGTTTCTCACCCTGATGGTTGTATTTTCCAGTCAAACCAACTTCACTGCCTAGAAATTGTCCACTAAATGAGTTCTTCCAGAGTGACTTTTAGTCTAGTCCTGGGTAGGATGGGCAGCCTCCCCTCAATGTAGAGTCACCGGTTCACTAGTCAATCCCTTGTCAGAGAAGCACTGAAACAGCTTGTAAAGGTCTTCAGAAACCAAACCATTGAGGGGCGCCTGGGTGGCTCAGTTGTTAAGCATCTGCCTTCGGCTCAGGTCATGAACCCAGGGTCCTGGGATCCAGCCCCGCATCGGGCTCCCTGCTCTGCGGGAAGCCTGCTTCTCCCTCTCCCACTCCCCCTGCTTGTGTTCCCTCTCTCGCTGTGTCTCTCTCTGTCAAATAAATAAATAAAATCTTAAAAAAAAAAAAAAGAAACCAAACCATTGAGAGAATAAAATAAATAAAAACCGCATTTACAAAAATTAAGAAAGACAGCCGGTCTCAAGCTTATTTCAGAAGTACTAACTCAAGGTTGTCTGTTCGATATTCAGAAATGGTTTCCCTTTCTATATAAAAGATACAAATCAAATATTTTCAATTATGCACCTGAATTTATCAAATATACTGCTGGAGTTACTGAAATAACCTGTCTCAGAAAAACATAATCAAATACACTTCAAACTAGCATTTACCAAACATTAGCCTTTCTTAACCGAGCATTCAACAAATTTCTGAGAATGCCCGTCCGTGTGCAAAGAGCCGGTGAGGGGAAGGGAGAAAGAAAGATATTTTACACAGTTCCTCTTTTCCTCACTGTGATATTTTTACCCATGGAGTACAGCCCTGCTGAGGACTCGCACCTTCTCGTCGTGTTCTGTCTAAAGGAGAATCTAGGATGCTATCAGCTGTGCTCACATACCTCCCGACACGACCTTGTCCTTTCCCTCAGACCTTCTAGACTCAGGGCAGGGTCTGGCTGCCGTCCACATCCACATGGTTCTCGGCTGCAGTGTGAGTCTTTAACTTCCTACTCCAGGAAATGAGGAAAATGTGGCCCAACATCGATGGACAGAAGTATTTGTCACAGTCCTTTACATAATTACAAAAATCTAAAATGAGAAGACAAATTGTACTTAGCACATAAATTCTGTATTATGAAAACTGTCACCATTGCAAAATATTTTCAAAGAATTTGTAATGGCATGAGAAAATGCTACCATATCTTAAAACAACAGCATAATATATGAACTTATTTTTATGATATGCATATCATATATTCTTTATGTAATAGGGCATTTTTAGAAATAAAACATTAATAAAAATATTAATAGTTATATTATGCTTTGATGCTATGAATGATTTGGGATTTTTTCTTAACATATTTTGTAACTTTTCTGTATTTCTAGAACTTCATATATTAATTTTAGAATTAATTTTTTTTAAAAAAGCATCACTGAGGCATAGGATAGACCACATATTTCAGGCCTCTGTCAAGTTAAGTTTTGTTCTGTTTTGTTTTTTTAAATCTATGTTGGCTTCTGGAAAGGTTTTTTAAAAAATTCAGATTCCAAGGCCCCACTACAGACCCATTTTTAGTAACGGATCTTGGCAACTAATAATGTAGCAAAAGCATCATGGAGATTCTGGGGATCAGCCAGAGGCAGGGAGCTGCGTTTAGGTAGCAAAGGCAGATGCTTAATGCGTCCATCACTGAACAGTGCTGCTGACGTGGGCTTTGGACGTTCTCTATCAGAAATGTCTTACTCTGTAGGAGCCCCAAAGACGCACAGCTGTTGACGCCCAACAACAGCAGGCCGGGAACCTGACTCAGGGCACAGTCTGGCCCCCACGACTCTGCTTCCAAATCCCAAGACCTCAGTGCTCAGGGCCTCTTACAGATCCTGTAAAATTTGGCTTTTTTCTTGCCAACATCGGCATCTACTCCCCAGCAGGGGATGGATAAAGTCATCAACTCCCAGCATTTTAAGCAGCCACCAGCCATCAGACAGTGACAGCTCTTAGAATTGCTGCCTACTTAAGTCAAATCCATTCACCCAGGAGTGCAAAGACTGGAATTTTTTTTCTTACATTAAAGACTATTTCACAGACTTCAAGACCCTGTTAAAAGTAGAATGTAAAATGGATGAAAATTCACTTGTTTTTAATGTATCATTAATGCATGAGAATGCACACTTTGAGAGGTGAAAAGTGAACTGAAAGCCTGAAATTAAATAGGCAAGTCTTTGTTTAATTTTTAAAATAATAGTTTCCATTTTTAATCAATATTAAGTAGAGCAACATGAACATAATGAATTGACAGGCCGAAGGAAAGACAAAAATTTTGAAAGAGACACCTACAATGAATTTTAAATTAAATTTCTTTTAACAAACAGAGTTTCTTTTTTGTCGTTTCTATTTGAGCTTTATTTTACTGGTGCTAAAAGTAAGGCATGCCCTGTGCTCTCTGCTGTAAGCAGGGGCTCTGTTTTGATTATTACCTTTCCTTAGGCTGGGGTGGGGGCAGTGTGTGGAGCTGAGCGGTCCCCTTACATATGGCCGGCTCTGTTCTTTGGCTTTAGGCAAATACGTATATTACTAATTCTGCAGATGAGAACACTGGAATTTAGAAAGAGAGGGAATCTCTTAACTAAATTAAGGAGTGCATCGAAATGACCTTGAACTCAGGCATCCCAGCTTCCCCCACACGATGCTGGTAGATAAAGCTTTAAAGAACAAGAACAAACCCAGAATCATAGAGATGGATAGTATTGGGTATATTTTGCCAGGAAACAGAGTATATAGATAAGATCTTAAACGATTCAAATTCCCATTTCTCCCAACAGTGCACCTTGCACAGGTGATGTATCGAGCAGTGCGGTCCGTGTTCTGCTCCAAACTCTGGATCATTGGCGGTTCTGTAGGGACCATTTGCGGCAGGAAGGTGACAGATAAGAACTTCGCTAGAAACACGTGAGCGGCAGCAAACAAACATGCTCTCTAGGCTCCCAATTATGGCCAGGCTGATGGAGGAAGGAATCCAATTGAGACAGGACGTGAAAGGTGAGCAAGAATTATCCTCGCACAAACAGTAGGCTATAAAAGAGAATCTCTGCATCAGAGTTTTAATCAAAATTATTTTACCTGTTCTAACATTATGCAAGACTTTAAAAGGCACTGTACTAAAACCCTTATATTTGTCTTCTGAAATATGACAAATTATCAATGTCTGTGAACAACCAGCCAAATTCTGTGATGCAACAGTTATATTCTGCCTCCAATTGGAACCTAGAAAAAAGAATCAGATGCATAGGATGGTATTGAATACCGTGACGTGGGATGCACAAGAGGGGTCTATGATACCAGATCAGATCAGAACTGTTGTCTCAGTCAAGAGGTTAAGGATTACCACAAAACCCTTGGACAGGAGGAATGGAAGGCTGATGCCAAAATTTGGTACATATCCTTTGGGTCAGTGTAAACTAGGTTATGTTTTTAATGATATATTATTATTAGCACACTCTCCACAAATTATTTTCATATAATCTCAAAATCCCAAATTAAGGAATCATTTCAAGAATTGTCATGTGAAGATGAGAGCACCATGTCATCATGGAGTCGTGTCCAGATAAGGCAAAATTAGATAAACAACTTTTCCTGTGAATCCTCTTAAGATTTGATTCTCCGTGCTTTGCTGTATTTTAAAGCCTGTCTGTGCTGTGTGTTCAGTGTTATACATGGTGGACATTTCCTTTTGTTCATGCTGTCTTTACCATACAAAATTGCTGGGTATTAAGACATCCAAAACATTTTCAATTTTTCTACAAATATATATTATGTAGAAACACACACACAAACACATATGTAATTGTAATGTGTGTGAAAGTCTTTGATTTACAGAAATGTGCACTAATTTTCTTCTGCCAATTAAAAGTATGATATTATTTACTGTCAACCAGCCTTCAAACATACCACCAAACCAAGTTTCTGGAATTAGAACCCTACATTAAATAGAACAACAACAACAAAAAAATCAAGAATTAACAATGACAAAAACAAAGCAGGAAAGATATTCCACATAATGAATGGATGTCTCCAAAGGATTTAGACATAAGTGTTTTCATTTTTTGAGAGAAATGGGTTTTATATAAAGTCAAAGTGATTTTAATGGTCTTGTATTTAAAGTAACGTTCCTCCGAATGTTATCTCTTTCAAAAAATTATTCCCCTTACTCTGTCTCAAAAAAAAAAAAAAAAAAAGAAAGAAAGAAATCCCTTGTATTTGCATTGTGGCCTATTATGGCTGGACTGATGTGTGCAGCAGCTGTAGGATCTCAGCTCCCTGTAGCAAGAAAGGCCACGAGTGAAAATCCAGTCATCTTCGGTGAGGTCATCAAGATGTATTCCTGTTGTGGTTTTCACACATTCCCAGGTGCACCGTTATTCCAACAGACTCTAATATGTGGGGGGAAAAACCTCACATTTTGTACCAATACATTAGCGGATAGTCAAAAGCAAAAACATCAGTTTGTAGGCTTCTTAAAAATTCAATTAAAGTTATTTCCTGGCTAAGCTTCTTACTACCGAAGATGACACAGTAACTTCCGTTAGCTAACATCACTTGGTCACTTTTCCTATTATCCGACTCTGACTTACTTTTGATTTTTATTCTTTTAAATTTAAAATAAAAGCTGTGCCCTTCTGTACAATGGTTGATCAGTCCACTCCGTATTCTACATTTTATAAGCAGATGGGTTAAGCAGTCCAACTAACTCCATTCTTCTGTTGCTACATAAATGGTTTCTTTGCAGATTGAATTTAACAACAGTCGAACAGTAATGAGAATGATCATAATTGCAGTAAGACAGCAGATACGATAGTTAATACATATTGATACTACATGCCGGGCACCATTCTAAGCACTGCACCAATGCAGTTCATTACTAATGTAATTCTCACAACAATTCTGTAACAGAACCATAGCATTACTATTGTACAGGTGAGGAAACTGAGGGACAAAGAGACAAAATGATTTGCCCCAAGGAAAATAGCTCCTAAAAAGCAGAAGCGGGAATTAACCTCAGGCATTCTAATCCTATTCTGGAATAAGACCTGTTTGTTCAGGTCCTTCATTCAATGAGAGTTAAGTTACATATTGTTCTGGTAAAACAATGCTATTCCACTGGGATTTGAGCCATTATAGCCATAAGAAGTTTTCAAGAAGAAATAGTAAGAGAAATAAGCTAGCACATCTCCTTTGATTGCAAGCCTGAAACTCAACTTTAGTTCAAAGATTTTTAGAATATTTTTTAAATAATGACTAGAAAGGCGAGGTCACGTTTGCGTGTCATGTCCAGGAGTGGAAAATGTGACGCAACTGTGTTCTACTTGCTATGTGAGGAAGGGTAAGTTTGTTTGCACATACGGAAGAGGGGAGATTTCAAGATGCAGGAGGAAGAGAAGGGACAATGAAGGAAGCTTCCCGTGGGCAGGGGCTTTCGGTTCAGGGATGGGACAGCCAGAGCTGGGCTGCATGATGCTGATGTTACTGCCCCATCTCCGGTCAGAAACCAGCACCGAACACTGCATCATCTGGGGCTACGTTGGCGACAAATGGAAAACTGTAATAAAAACAAACCCCTTGGATATACCCTTAATACGACTAAATGAAGTATTTGATTTCTATATTTTATTTTAGTGTCCGTAAGATCTTCTCTTAAAAATAAAATTAAGCCAATATTTTTCTGTGAGTTCTGTAGGCTTTCTGATATACCACCCCCGAGAACGAAGTTCTTGCTGAGGAATTCTCACTTCTGGGTCTGAGCATCAATGAGAAGCACATTCTTAGTTGGGACAGTCAGTGCTCAGAATGTGCACCGTGGATTTGTGGATTCAGTACACTCAGCGCCTGTCTTCTCCTTCTGTTAGGAGCAACTCCTAACTCACAGACACACACAGACATACACCCACACGAGCAGAGCCTGTTCTCCTTTCTGACGCCTGCTTGGGAAAGAAGACTGTCTCTTCTCTGAGATTGGTCCACTGCCATAATGCAAACTTGAAGTTGACCGTAGCCATTGTCCCCCTCCTCCCCCTTCATATACAGTTCAGGAGACAGGGAGAGACAGCACATTATTGGTTCCCCTGACCCTGGTTGTACTGAGTTACATGTGTTAATAAATTCCCATTCTGTCTCAATTGGGTTTCTGCCACTTTTCAATCAAAAGGAGAAAAAGGAGAAGGAGGAGGTCTGAATTCCAATTACAGGTATTTCTAACTCCCCTGGACAATGGTGGCATTTTAGTGACTTTTCACTATGGTCTCCTGCCTCGCATACAAACAACCGTAACAGTAATAATGTTTGGGAAATAAGTAGATCTAAATGTAAAACTGCAACAAAAGCAAACTCCATGAGTTAGCCCTCAACATAACCAACAGAAGAGCTAACTACCACTCTTATTTATCTGCACGATTTCCTGTATTTCATCCCCACAAAGTCAATACTGTGAAAATACTGAGGAATCCTGATGTTTGCATCATTCCTTCAAGGAGTGATGTTTGAAGGGAACAGCTCACTACTTACTCACATATGTGGAGTTGGAAAGGGCTCAAGGGATCTTGGAGCCATTCTGGCTAGAACACCTTCAAAAACAGTATCCAGACTTAATGAGGCATGTCTTCCAAAAATCACTTGAAAACAACCTTTTTTTTTTTTTAAATATTTTATTTATTTATTTGAGAGAGAGAATGAGACAGAGAGAGCATGAAAGGGTCAGAGGGAGAAGCAGACTCCCTGTCGAGCAGGGAGCCCGATGTGGGACTCGATCCCGGGACTCCAGGATCATGACCTGAGCCGAAGGCAGTCGCTTACCCAACTGAGCCACCCAGGCGCCCACTTGAAAACAACCTTATAAGTCAGCGGTACTCAGGACTCACGCCAGACCTCCTCAGCTTGGGGGCACCACACCCAGGTATGTACATTTCGAAAAGTTCCCTGTATAATTCTGATATTCACACCTGATTAAGAACATCTGCCAACTCATGGTTTTCTCTTTGTGCCTCAGTCAACAGACTATCCTCTGAGACGAGGAACCCTTTGCAAATCACTCTAGATAAAATGGATCCAGCGCAATGGAGGCACTAAATCAAGCCAGTTTGAATTGTTTATTTCTCTTGCAGAAAAAAAATCTGAATTCCTGATGGCGTCATATTTTTCCTGTAAAATGAAGCACTGTTCCTAAGAAAATGCATCTTCTTTTCAATTGTTTCTTTTATTAAGAGAGCATACTAAAGTCTAAGAATAGATACGTGCTGTTCAAAAGGCTTATGATATTCACTATTTGCCTACAACAGGGAGGCATATTGTACGAGAAGCTGGTAGGAGGTACAGGGTGAGACCAAGATGAGCAGTCCCAGGCATTAGTAAACATGACACCTTAACTCTGCCATCGTTCCTGGTGTCCTGCAGAAGCAGACATACACAGCCTGGTCTCTACAAACCCCATAAGGCAAAGTAGAAAAGGAGTATCTCTTAACCATAGCCTCAGCGCTTAGAGGCAGAGACTGAGGGGGAATCATATCCAAAAAAAGAAAGTCAAGTGTGTGCCAAGCTGGAGAGACATGTGCTAGGTATTTAGAACAAGTGGGACAGAAAAGCTAGAGCCATAAATCTGCAAAAGCATGGAAATACCTATTTTTTCCTAAAATATAACTGACTACTATGGGTGTCAATTTGTTTCATTTGTGGAAAAATAACACCTCTCTAATTACACAAACTCCACCCCACTTAGTTGTATGGTTTTTAACTTGAGCAACGAAGCAGAACATGCATGACCAGTGTTTAACTTCCCAGCACCCATCCTCTTCCCCATTCTTAACTTCTTCTGGAGAGGAACTGTTCTCCCACTCCTTGGCTATGTCTTTGGGTTAGAAATACTATCCGTTTATAGACCCAAGGATGAACACACGATGATAAGCCTGGCAAATCAGAATGTTCTCTATTCCTGACCACAAAGTTTGGTTCAGAAATGAGCATGTGACCCACATCATCTCCGTAAGAATCGGGCCCCAGAGCTTTTGCTGGTACTAGCGGTAAAGAGAGATACTATAGTTGGTATAAGCTAAGCCTGGAGTTGCTTGTTGGTCACTGCAGTAAATGAGACTACTTGAGAAGAATAACAGACGCCATACAGGAAAAAGAGCAAGCACATACTGGAGAAAGAGAGGGAGAGAGATAAGGAGGGAGAGAGGTGGAGGGGAGGGAGGGAGGGAATCAAATGAACTAAGGACATTGTTGGAGGCTCTGGTTCCAAAGTGGCCCCAGCAGACCACTTCCTTTGAGCTTCTCAGTTATGTGATGTTAAATTCCTCTGCTGGTTTAAATTGGTTTAAGAGAGACCAATTTTGGGGGGCAGAGGAAGATGGTGGAGGAGTAGGAGACCTGGATTTCGTCTGGTCTCAGGAATTCAGCTGGATAGGGATCAAACCATTCTGAACACCTACAAACTCAACAGGAGATCGAAGAAAAGAATAGCAACAACTCTCTGAACAGAAAAGCGACCACTTTCTGGAAGGTAGGACGTGCGGAGAAGTGAATCCGAGGCGATATTCGGGAGGATAGATGGTGGGGGAGGGGCCTCCGACGGCCGCTTCTGGCAAGTGATAGAGCCCCGGAGCACAAAATCGGAACTTTTAGAAGTTGGCTCCGCTGAGGGACGTCACTCCAGTGGCTAAGCCAGGGGTGGAACCCTCGCGGGACAGTGTGGTCTCAGGACCCTCGGGGTCACAGAAAGACCGGGGGTGCCTGAGTGCGGCAGAGCTCCCAGGTATCGGAGCGGGGAAGCTGGCAACAGAGACGGAGCCGGGGCGCAGGCTCTCAGCTCGGGGTTGTCATAAACCGTGATTCGCAGCACAGTTGGGCCACTGCTCCTCCAGCAGGGAACCAACAAGCGGAAGATCTGGGAGACTCACCTTCCTCCCCCGGGAGGAGCGGCACGGGAGTGCACCGCAGGGATCTGCTGGGTTTGGAGACCCCACACGGGGTCGGGTGCCAGAGATAGAAACACTCGGTCACAGGCTGGGTGAGCATGGAGTGCGGCCAGAGACCAGGGAGACGGGAGTGACTGACTGCTTTTCTCTGGGGGTCACTGAGGAGCGGAGCCCCGAGTTCTTGGCTCCTCTGGGGCAGAGATTGGAAGGCGGCCATTTTCACTCTCCGCCTCCAAAGCTGTACGGAAAGCTTGCAGGGAACAAAAGCTCTGGAGAGCAAACCCGAGCAGATTACTTAGCCGGGACCGGCAAGGGCGGGGTGATTCCGCCTCCAGCAAAGACATTTGGGAACCATGGCAACAGGCCCCTCCCCCAGAAGATCAGCGAGAACAGCCAGCCAAGACCAAGTTTACCCATCAATGAGAATGGCAGAACTCCAGTGTTAGGGGAATACTGCACATAGAATCCATGGCTTTCTTACCATGATTCTTTAGTCATTCAAAGTTAATTTTTTTTAACTGACTTTTATTTTTTTTTCTTGAATTTTTCTTTTTCCCTTTTTCAACCAACATCTTATCAATCCCTTTTTTAAAAAAACATTTTTATTTTTCATTTTTAGATTCATATTCTATCCCTTCATAGTAGTTACCCATATTTTTGGCATATATATGTAAGTTGTTCTCTCTTTAAAATTTTGAGATAGTTTCTTCTAACAGATCAAAATATACCCTAAATCTCTAGTGTATGTTTTTTTTCTACTCCCCTGCCTAATCACATTCTCTCCCCTTTTTCTTCTCTTTTTTAAATCCCCTTCTTTCTTTTTTCAAACAACTTCTTATCAATTCCTTTTATAAAATTTTTTATAATTTTCATCTTTACAGTCATGTTCCATCCCTTCATCATATCAACCCTTATTTTTGTACATATATAAGTTTTTCTTTCTTTAAAATTTTGGGAGGCACTTTCATCTAACAGACCAAAATACACCCAAAACCTGGTGTGTGGCACTGATCTATGTACCAGCCTGATCATATTTGATCATAATCTTTTTTTGTTTTGTTTTGTTCTGTTTTTGTTTGTTTTTATCTTTATCTTTTTCTTTTTCTTTTTTTTCTTTTTCTTTTTTGTCTTTTGCTTTCTTTCCCCCCTGCTTCAGGTCTTTTCTGATTTGTTTAGAGTATATTTTCTGGGGACGTTGTTACCCTGTTAGCATTTTGTTCTCTCATTAATCTATTCTCCTCTGGACAAAATGACAAGATGGAAAAAATCACCTCAACAAAAAGAACAAGAGGTAGTACCGACTGCCAGGGACCTACTCAATACGGACATTAGTATGATGTCAGATCTAGAGTTCAGAATCGTCACTTTAAAGATACTAGCTGGGATTGAAAAAAGCATGGAAGTTATTAGAGAAACCCCTTCTGGAGAAGTAAAAACTAAAATCTAACCAAGTTGAAATCAAAAAGGCTATTAATGAGGTGCAATCAAATATGGGGGCGCTAACTGTTAGGATAAATGAGGCAGAAGAAAGAATCAGTGAGATAGAAGACCAAATGATGGAAAATAAAGAAGCTGAGAAAAAGAGAGATAAACAACTACTGGATCACGAGGGCAGAATTCGAGAGATAAGCGATACCATAAGATGAAACAACATTAGAATAATTGGGATCCCAGAAGAAGAAGAAAGAGAGAGAGGGGCAGAAGGTATACTGGAGCAAATTATAGCAGAGAACTTCCCTAATTTGGGGAAGGAAACAGGCATCAAAATCCAGGAAGCACAAAGAACCCCTCTCAAAATCAATAAAAATAGGTCAACACCCCAACATCTAATAGTAAAACTTACGAGTCTCAGAGACAAAGAGAAAATCCTGAAAGCAGCTCGGGAGAAGAGATATGTAACCTACAATGGTAGAAACATTAGATTGGCAACAGACCTATCCACAGAGACCTGGCAGGCCAGAAAGGACTGGCAGGATATATTCAGAGCACAAAATGAGAAAAATATGCAGCCAAGAATACTACATCCAGCTAGGCTGTCATTGAAAATAGAAGGAGAGATAAAAAGCTTCCAGGACAAACAAAAACTAAAGGAATTTGCAAACACGAAACCAGCCCTACAAGAAATATTGAAAGGGGTCCTCTAAGCAAAGAGAGAGCCTAAAAGCAACATAGACCAGAAAGGAACACAGACAATATACAGTAACAGTCACCTGACAGGCAATACAATGGCACTAAATTCCTATCTTTCAGTAGTTATCCTGAATGTAAATGGGCTAAATGCCCCAATCAAAAGACACAGGCTATCAGATTGGATAAAAAAACAAGACCCATCGATATGCTGTCTGCAAGAGACTCATTTTAGACCCAAAGACACCCCCAGATTGAAAGTGGGGGGGGGAAACCATTTACCATGCTAATGGACACCAAAAGAAAGCTGGGGTGGCAATCCTTATATCAGACAAATTAGATTTTAAACCAAAGACTGTAATAAGAGATGAGGAAGGACACTATATCCTACTTAAAGGGTCTATCCAACAAGAAGATCTAACAATTGTAAATATCTATGCCCCTAACATGGGAGCAGCCAATTATATAAGGCAATTAATAACAAAAGCAAAGAAACACATTGACAACAATACAATAATAGTGGGGGACTTTAACACCCCCCTCACTGAAATGGACAGATCATCTAAGCAAAAGATCAACAAAGAAATAAAGACTTTAAATGACACACTGGACCAAATGGACTTCACAGACATATTCAGAACATTCCATCCCAAAGCAACGGAATACACATTCTTCTCTAGTGCCCATGGAACATTCTCCAAAATAGATCACATCCTAGGTCACAAATCAGGTCTCAACCAGTACCCAAAGATTGGCATCATTCCCTGCCTATTTTCAGACCACAATGCTTTGAAACTAGAACTCAATCACAAGAGGAAAGTCAGAAAGAACTCAAATACATGGAGGCTAAAGAGCATCCTACTAAAGAATGAATGGGTCAACCAGGAAATTAAAGAAGAATTAAAAAAATTCATAGAAACCAATGAAAATGAAAACACAACTGTTCAAAACCTTTGGGATGCAGCAAAAGCAGTCCTAAGAGGAAAGTATATAGCAATACAAGCCTTTCTCAAGAAACAAGAAAGGTCTCAAGTACACAACCTAATCCTACACCTAAAGGAGCTGGAGAAAGAACAGCAAATAAAGCCTAAACCCAGCAGGAGAAGAGAAATAATAAAGATCAGAGCAGAAATCAATGAAATAGAAACCAAAAGAACAGTAGAACAGATCAACGAAACTAGGAGCTGGTTCTTTGAAAGAATTAACAAGATTGATAAGCCCCTGGCCAGACTTATCAAAAAGAAAAGAGAAATGACCCAAATCAACAAAATCATGAATGAAAGAGGAGAGATCACAACCAACACCAAAGAAATACAAACAATTATAAGAACATATTATGAGCAACTCTATGCCAGCAAATTAGATAACCTGGAAGAAATGGATGCATTCCTAGAGATGTATCAACTACCAAAACTGAACCAGGAAGAAATAGAAAACCTGAACAGACCTATAACCACTAAGGAAATTGAAGCAGTCATCAAAAATCTCCCAACAAACAAAAGCCCAGGGCCAGATGGCTTCCAGGAGAATTCTACCAAACATTTCAAGAAGAATTAATACCTATTCTTCTGAAACTGTTCCAAAAAATAGAAATGGAAGGAAACCTTCCAAACTCATTTTATGAGGCCAGCATTACCTTGATCCCAAAACCAAAGACCCCATCAAAAAGGAGAATTACAGACCAATATCCCTGATGAACATGGATGCAAAAATTCTCACCAAAATACTAGCCAATAGGATCCAACAGTACATTAAAAGGATTATTCACCACGACCAAGTGGGATTTATCCCTGGGCTGCAAGGTTGGTTCAACATCCGCAAATCAATCAATGTGATACAATACATTAACAAAAGAAAGAACAAGAACCATATGATCGTCTCAATAGATGCAGAAAAAGCATTTGACAAAGTACAGCAACCTTTCTTGATCAAAACTCTTCAGAGTATAGGCATAGAAGGTACATACCTCAATATCATAAAAGCCATCTATGAAAAACCTACAGTGAATATCATTCTCAATGGGGAAAAACTGAGAGCTTTCCCCCTAAGGTCAGGAACGTGGCAGGGATGTCCACTATCACCACTGCTATTCATCATAGTATTAGAAGTCCTAGCCACAGCAATCAGACAACAAAAAGAAATCAAAGGCATCCAAATCGGCAAAGAAGAAGTCAAACTCTCACTCTTTGCAGATGATATGATACTTTACGTGGAAAACCCAAAAGACTCACCCCAAAACTGCTAGAACTCATACAGGAATTCAGTAAAGTGGCAGGATATAAAATCAATGCACAGAAGTCAGTGGCATTCCTATACGCCAACAAGAAGACAGAAGAAAGAGAAATTAAGGAGTCGATCCCATTTACAATTGCACCCAAAACCATATGATGCCTAGGAATAAATCTAACCAAAGAGGCAAAGGATCTGTACTCAGAAAACTATAAAATACTCATGAAAGAAATTGAGGAAGATACAAAGAAATGGAAAAACGCTCCATGCTCATGGACTGGAAGAACAAATATTGTGAAGGTGTCAATGCTACCTAGAGCAATCTACACATTCAATGCAATCCCCATCAAAATACCATCCACTTTTTTCAAAGAAATGGAACAAATAATCCTAAAATTTGTATGGAACCAGAAAAGACCCTGAATAGCCAGAGGAATGTTGAAAAAGAAAAGTAAAGCTGGCGGCATCACAATTCCGGACTTCCAGCTCTATTACAAAGCTGTCATCATCAAGACAGTATGGTATTGGCACAAAAACAGACACATAGATCAATGGACCAGAAGAGAGAGCCCAGAAATGGACCCTCAACTCTATGGTCAACTAATCTTCGACAAAGCAGGAAAGAATGTCCAACGGCAAAAAGACAGTCTCTTCAACAAATGGTGTTGGGAAAATTGGACAGCCACATGCAGAAGAATGAAACTGGACCATTTCCTTACACCACACACAAAAATAGACTCCAAATGGTTGAAAGACCTCAATGTGAGACAGGAGTCCATCAAAATCCTAGAGGAGAACACAGGCAGCAACCTCTTCGACCTCAGCCACAGCAACTTCTTCCTAGATACATCGCCAAAGGCAAGGGAAGCAAGGGCAAAAATGAACTATTGGGACTTCATCAAGATAAAAAGCTTTTGCAAAGCAAAGGAAACAGTCAACAAAACCAAAAGACAACTGACAGAATGGGAGAAGATATTTGCAAATGACATATCAGATAAAGGGCTAGTATCCAAAATCTATAAAGAACTTATCAAACTCAACACCCAAAGAACAAAGAATCCAATCAAGAAATGGGCAGAAGACATGAACAGACATTTTTCCAAAGAAGACATCCAAATGGCCAACAGACACATGAAAAATTGCTCAACATTGCTCGGTGTCAGGGAAATCCAAATCAAAACCTCAATGAGATACCATCTCACACCAGTCAGAATGGCTAAAATTAACAAGTCAGGAAATGGCAGATGTTGGCGGGGATGCAGAGAAAGGGGAACCCTCCTACACTGTTGGTGGGAATGCAAGCTGGTGCAGCCCCTCTGGAAAACAGTATGGAGGTTCCTCAAAAAGTTGAAAATAGAGCTACCATATGATCCAGCAATTGCACTACTGGGTATTTACCCCAAAGATACAAATGTAGGGATCCGAAGGGGTACGTGCACCCTGATGTTTAAAGCAGCAATGTCCACAATAGCCAAACTGTGGAAAGAGCCAAGATGTCCATCGACAGATGAATGGATAAAGAAGAGGTGGTATATATATACAATGGAATATTATGCAGCCATCAAAAGGAATGAGATCTTGCCATTTGCAACGATGTGGATGGAACTGGAGGGTATTATGCTGAGCGAAATAAGTCAAACAGAGAAAGACATGTATCATATGACCTCACTGATATGAGGAATTCTTAATCTCAGGAAACAAACTAAGGGTTGCTAGAGTGGGGGGTGGGGTGGGAGGGATGGGGTGACTGGATGACAGACACTGGGGAGGGTATGTGCTCTGGTAAGTGCTGTGAATTGTGCAAGACTGTTGAATCTCAGATCTGTACCTCTGAAACAAATAATGCAATATTTGTTAAGAAAAAAAAAAAGAAGAAGATAGCAGGAGGGGAAGAATGAGGGGGGAGAAATGGGAGGGGGAGACGAACCATGAGAGACGATGGACTCTGAAAAACAAACTGAGGGTTCTAGAGGGGAGGGGGTTGGAAGGATGGGTTAGCCTGGTGATGGGTATTAAAGAGGGCACGTTCTGCATGGAGCACTGGGTGTTATGCACAAACAATGAATCATGGAACACTACATCTAAAACTAATGATGTAATGTATGGTGATTAACATAACAATAAAAAATAAATAAAAAACCAACCAGATTGCTGGAGGATCCTCTAATGGAATGTAGACTTTGAAAAACAGAAACAAAAACAAAAAAAAGAGAGAGACCAATTTTGTAATTTTCAACCTACCTAATAAAATTCTACCTAAAACATATGGGCCAGGTGCTTTAAGGTTCAGATCAAGCATCATAGAAAGGGTTTAGGGGTTCGACTGCGTCTAGGAGGGCTCAACGTATCTCCATCACTCTTTGGGATGTGAGATCATGACACTCACAAACCCTTGAAGAAGGAAAATGTGTGTGTGTGTGTGTGTGCGTGAGCACACCCAGTGAAGTCTGAATTTCCTTTACAGAAAGAAGATGGTTCCAGCCAATCAGAGATGCTTCTGATCAACACCTTGTGGGCGCCGGATGGAAGGCAATGGCTTTGGCTTGGTCTTCCAGAGCATCAAGGAAGGCTGACTTTGTCTTTAAACTAAGACATGTTGAGAGTCAAAGAGCGCTTTGGTCCCAGTGACAGTAGTACAGCAAGTATAAATCGGGGACATCAAGACATATTTATTTTACATAAAAGGAGTGAATTTGGAGAGTGAAAACAACAATTTTCTTTTTAGTTCAAAATCTCAAGTTCAAATCTTCTCTGTCGGTATGATACTTAGCAAGTTATTTTCATACTCAGAAGTTTTAATTTAAAATGGGTTAAATCTTTTATCACAAATGGTTGTCTTGAAATTCAGATGTAATTTTGAAGTTTTCTTTTTGTTTGATTGAAATCCAATCTTCATAGAAAAAAAGGACCAGAAAGGCCTTCTGGAGCTGAAGGGAGGCAGAAAGGAAAGGTCATAGGATGAGAGGTGGCCAGGAGCACTGAGCACACCTCGCATTGAATCTCCGGTCACTGGCTTGGGTCAGCTGAGGGCTTTCTGGAAGGCTGAGGGCACCACCTGGAGGTAACAGGGGTGCATGAGCACATATTGGCACAGTTTCTGGGAGACTGTAATAAGAGCAATTTTGTAAACATTTCCATCAAGAGAATTGATCATCAAGGATCTGGCAGCCTGCCCAGCTTATTATCCAGAGTAAACTCTGGCCCTACTCTGATCCATTTAAATATTATGTCACCTTCCAAAACATTCTTACAAGTAAACCATCAAGGTTTCTCACTTTCACATTACTCATTAGGAACAGCCTGGTGTGGGCAGGGATTCAGGAATCTTAGGCTCTGGTCTTGGGTCAATGGCCACAGAACTGTGTGATCATGAGTAAATCCACTTATCTCTGAAATCTGTCTCCTTAAACGAGGGACCAGGATGGTACAGCAGAGTGGTTAAGAGCAATTACTCAGCAGTCAAATGTGAATTCAAAATGTGCATCTCCCATACACCTTTGGAAAGTTATCTACCTTATTAATATTTTCTAATCTGCAAAATGAGAAAATATTAGTTAACATCTCATAAAGTTATTGGGAAGATAGTATAAGATGTTGTGCTTAAGGTATGTATCGCATCACCTGATATTTGCTAATAGGTCCATAAGTTTAGAAAAAAATTTCCATCAACCCTTTAAACCAGAACATTGTAATGTTAACTCCAGTTGTCAAAATAAGTCACTTAAAGCTGAAGCAAGTGGACGTGACCGAAGATGGCTGTACCAATACATACCCCATCCTCAATGTTCTTCTTGCACTGTGACACTAATAAGCCTCCACTGAGAGCGGGAGGGCTAAGTTTTCACCCCTCGGGCAAACCTTTGGGACCGCATGGACCAGGACAGCACAACTGAGGCCACCTGGTGTTCATGGCTAGGTTTCCAAAGCAATATGGCTTCCATTGGGCTCTCTCTCAACAAGCTCCATGGGATCCCTGAGCCAACATGTAAGAATTCTAGTTCCCCAAAGCTTCTGTGCTGGGGAAACCACATGGGATGGGGCTGCCCAAGAAGCCCCCAGTGTTTCCAGTCTCCAGCTGTCTGGGCCATCCTGGCATCAATTGTCCGACACACAGTGAGGAAGTACTCAGATGACTTTAGCTCTGCTCTGAGCTGCTCCATTGGACCCTCTGCAGGAAATATCCAAATGGGCATATATCTGTAGTTTTATCCTGCATGATACTTCAGGCAAATGTTATTTAATTAAAGATCTTATTTAAACTTATTTTTTTTCAAAGGCAGCTATTGTTCTTATTAGCTGAAGTAAATGAAATTTTCCTGATATGGTAAAACAAATTCATCGGGGGCTGTCATTTCTCATACATGGATGGACTATTTGGGTTGTTTCATCTCTATTATAAATACTGAACACTGTTTGAATCTAATGCAAATGTAATAACTTATAATCCTGGGTCAAAGAGTAAAAACACCAAATTCAAGTACTTAGAATGTTTATTCTTGTGGTTCTCATGCACCAGCTTCCCAGGTACACAGATTGTGTATGTGTCATATGCAATGTCTTGGAGCTGTGTGTTCATGATTCTGCCCTAGCAGATCGACCTCCTTTCGAAGGGGAGAGCAGAAAATACATATTAATATAAAACATCTGTTTTTTTCTTTGTTGTTAAACTCTCTTATTGAGTGTACCTAGGGATCACAAGTTAATAAATTATTTGAAGAATTGAAGTTTAAAGTTGGAAGGAGAAATGCTAGTGCTTTGCAACAACTTTAAAAGCAATCGAAGTAGAACCTATCACTTGGGAGAGCAGAGGAGAGGCTAATCAAATCGTCTACACCATTCCTTCACCACTAACTACTTCCCCAAACTCGTATTTTAAAGAAGTAGAAAGACAAGTTCTGAAAGGTTGCAATCTAAGGTTGATATCTGAGTGAAAGCTTTCCCACTTCCCCCACCCTCCATTTGATTCTTCTTAAGTTTTCAATTATTTTTTTGCTATTTCTTCTCCTAAAATATGTGTTTCTAAGTGTGTAATGTAATTGTTGAAAGTAAGTTTCACTTGTATCAACCTGTGTGTGCCTTATTGGACGCCCAGTCCAAATCTCACGTAGACCATGGAACTACAGTGTCAGAACAAAAAAAACAAAATGATCAAGAACATGGAGGAAACATCATCTAAGGCGAGGCCATGGAGAATTTGGGCCGTGGACAAAAGTAACAAATACTGGAAAATAGTTTCATTCCAAGACTGTGAAGTCCTATCAATATAAATTAAATCCTGTCGGCCGTGTGGCCCTGGGAGGTCTATAAAGTAAAAAAGTGGCTATTTGAACTTACTGCTGATGGTGTGGTACGAGAAAGGGCACATTTTAGGATCAGGGGCCGGGCTCCCAGTCCAAATCCTGAGGCTTATCAAAGTCCAGTCTAAAACCTTATTTAATTTTGCTCCATCTCATAATCTATACAGTTCACAAGGGGGCTGTGTTAAGATTTTTTCCCTCGCAAAAAGCAGGGGTGGTGGGAGACATCTGAGTCCTCTAATATTTTGTGGACAGGGGGTTTACAACGTGATTATTATCAAGGGATCTGCAGTTCTCCAAGTTTTTTTTTTTTTTAATTTTTATTTATTCATGAGAGACAGAGAGAGAGAGGTAGAGGGAGAAGCAGGCTCCCAAGGAGCAGGGAGCCCGATGCGGGACTCGATCCCAGGACCCTGGGATCATGACCTGAGCCGAAGGCAGACGCTTAACCATCTGAGCCACCCAGGTGCCCTGCAGTTCTCCATGTTTAAGAACAATTCCACCAATGTCTTTCAGAACAAACACTGGGCATATCAAACCTATCAGGTGACTTCAGGCTACAGATACATGGAATATTCAGATTTTTAGCTAACTTATGCAGCTAAATTCATTGATATACAGTGAGTCACAGAGAAAAGTCAGAAGTGTCTGGTTTTTCAGTAACTTTCCAACTAGTGTAAAAGGAAGGACTATACCATTCTGTGAGCCAACCCATGACACGTTTCAGCCAGCCATTCGCGCTCTGATGTTTCAAGACAACGGATACTGCAGGGGTGGATAAGAATAATTTTTAAAAGGCCATTAGTTGGCACTCTATAATAATCTCACCGGATGTTCAGTGAAATTTTAATCAAGAGATTCACAATCTGTGGCTGGCACTGTTCTCATTTTTAAATGTCAATCCTTATGTGTCTGTAGAGATCCAGGTTCTCTTTGAGAGCATTTTGGATTCTTTGGATGAGGCCCTAATTTCAGATCTGTCTCCAATCTGCTCCCCAGTCCTCAGCCCTGAAGCTAAGAAATGCTGCACAATTATTACTAAGACACTAGCTGATGCAAAACACAAATTTGCTAATTCTCTGATTCAGGTAAGAGCTGACATTGCAGTATTTTGACAGTTTTCAGGTATGATCTGATGCTGCTGTCCAAGCAAAATACGCAGTAGATACATTTAAACAGGGGAGCCGAGGCCAGGACTCAGTTTCTCAACTTCGCTGCAACCAAAGCCACAGAGGTTTTAAGAGCTGGGGTGAAGAGGGCAGTGAGAGGCCATGTGTGTTTGATGATTGGCCCTACCCAAAGGAAGAGCAGACCCTCTCCTGCTTTTATAACAGCAGGGAGTTTTCCTGGAACAAGTCAGCCCCAAAGTCGCCCTCCAGAAGACTGAGGGGAGGCTCTCTGTAGGTCCTCAAGAAAGCCAGTCCCGGTTGTGATTCACATCTCAAAGGGGCAGAGAAAGAAGGGACAAGGACACGTTTTCCCATGTAAAGGCTGTAAGGGGAGGGAGGCCAGAGACCAGAGAAGTAGCCAAGATTTCAGTGAAGCTGAGGGATGTTACCACTGCCCTCAGCACTGTCGTGCTGTAAGAGGCTCGTCACCCCTGCACCTGTCGATCCCCGTCAGCTGGAGGGTCCCAGACGTGGTCAGGAGTCAGCGTGTCCGCTTGAGCTGCACAGAAACTGATGGGCACTCAGAGTGTTCCCTTTTCACAGAGGTGCCACGAAGTGTATATTCTGCCGTGTAGAGTAGATTTTCTTTCGGTCTAACGGTTTATGCTGGAATTTTCTTCAGAGACTTATGGGAGTTTTTAGTCATGGCACAACTTTTGTTATCTTCATGTCCATTTGCAACAGGTGCATTACTGCGGCCTCAGTGATGGTTCTTTCAGTCTGATCCATCAGGGAAAGGGCAGCCACTCCTCGCAGCATCTTGCACAGAGCACCTCTATGTTTATATATATTTTGTTGTGATCCGCTCATGCAACAAAAGCTCAGAATGTCCCTGGCCACACTGTAGCTCATCCTTTCCTGGTGTGAGCTGCTGCTGGGGCTGCCTTACGCACCCGTTGCCCACGCGCTCACACTGTGCCAAAAGCAATTAGGAAACACGCTCTCTAGCCAATGACCTTGGTGCAGAAGGAATCCCTCGACAGCAGATCTCTACATTAGTGACAGTGAAGAAGGTGACTTACTCCATTTCAACAATTAAAGGGACTGTGTAACAGGTCACATTTTCTCCCAGACGTACTGAATAAGGACACTGGGGACAAAAGTGTCGCACAAGAAAAAAGAGCATGAAATATGAGGCTCCATCCACGAAGGGGATAAACGTCCCAGTTCTTCTTTAGAGCCCTGCTCTTCAGAGGAACAGGAAGTTGTCACTTCCAAGCAAAGGAAGACGGCTCACCATTCAAATTCTAGCTTTCACAAAACAGTATAAAAAACCCTCCAGGAACAGTAGGGTTCCCCCAAAACCGATGCTGAGACAGAGAAAAGCAGGTAGAAGTCTACTGGGAATGGCTCTTAGAATGGAAGCTGGGTAAAGGAGGGAGGAGATGGGGCCGAGCAGAAGGACATGCTGGACCACTGCCTTGGCGGATCCAGGAGAGGGTCTGCTCGACTGGCCTGCAGACTGGGCCTGGATCGTGGCCAGGGGTCCTGGGCTTTGTGCCCCTACGCTGATCCATGCCGATTGTTGATGCCCCAGGGGAGGTTCCTGTCTCTCCTCCTGTACGAGGGACAAGCTGTGACCACAGCGGCTTCCACTCCCTCTGCTCTGAGGACGACCCTCAGCACTGCGGGGTCTGGGTGACCCACCACACCTCACCCTTTGTGCAGCTCTGATCCACATGCTTTATGCAATAAAGTCACCCAAATGGGGAACAGTTTTGTTGAAATTCTGATTGGTCTTTATCCTGTATGTCAAGAAAATTCAGGTGAACTGTCTACGGACAAATGATTGATGCAGTTAGGATTTGAGCCCTGATCTATTAATGATTATTTCATCTCTGCCTATAACATCATGTTCCCTCTCTCTGTGAGAATATATATTAATTATCTTTAAAATGGTATAGCCGTGAGGCACCTGGGTGGCTCAGTCGGTTAAGCTTCTGCCATCGGCTCAGGTCCTGGGATCGAGCCCCACATCGGGCTCCCTGCTCAGCCAGGAGCCTGCTTCTCCCTCTGCCTGCCACTCCCCCTGCTTGTGCTCTCTCTCTCAAATAAATAAATAAATAAACAAATAAATAAATAAATAAAATCTTTTTAAAAAATGAGAAAGCCATGAAAATTACTGTATGTGTGTGCTGAGAGCCAGGCTGGAATGAACTTCATGAAATAAAAGGAGATATGTAAGTCCCATTTCAGGAAAGGTGTAAATTAACTTGTGTTGGATAAGAATTCTGCATTGTGACTTGGTTTCTCTTGTCTCTCTCGCTACCACTAAAAGGATTGTGAAGGACAATTTGGGCATCTCTCCTACTGAGCGACCAGGTCCTGAGTGCCCGAGGTCACTCTCAGAACAGCGTGTTGGAAGGGGCCGTTCATCATTGCATCTGAGGCTGCTGGAAGGAAAGTGGTTTCCTTCTTTAAGCAAATAGAAATAACGACAACATTTTTTATTTTCTGAGTTTTTCTTTTTGTTTTCTGAGTTTTTCTTTTTATTTTCTGAGTTTTTCTTTTTATTTTCTTGCTCTAATAAATGTCTCCCTCTCCCTACATTATTGTTTTCTTATAGAGTTAGAGGGTAAATTTATCATTCTAAATACTGTTAAAATTACTGATATTTTATCCTCTAATTTTCTAAGTTTGGTATAGAAATATTTATAAGATCAGATTTATGATGGACTGTGACATATTTAATTTACATGCATATTTTCTCATATAATTTTCTTGCCTCTGTTTTGATTACATTAACTAAAATAATTAGTATTTTTATTAATTATAGCTCTTTTGAAAGAAACTTAAGTCTTATTTATGCCACTAAACTATCCCGAAGGTATAAACCTTGATTTGTATAATTAACAGGCACAAGGACACAACGAGGTACAAGACATGACCTGGGAGAAGCGGGTAGAAGTGAGAAAAAGAACAGAAATACAGGGAGCACGTATCTCACCAACTTAGGGAAGTGAGCGAGGCTGATAGGAAGTTTCTTCCATTTCAGTGGAAGTATAGTTCTAACTGAAACAGAGAAGAAAGTCCTAAACAAATTCAGATGAGATTATCAACATCAATTGCCTACCTACAGGCCCTTCCCTGACTATTTATATAATGAACTAAATGGCCCCTTACTAGAAAAGTGCAGGCCCATGAAATCCTGTCACTGCTCTTAAAGAAACTGTATTTAATTAAAGCTGCATTTAATAGCCTTGATTCATGCGTCAGGTATCTAAACTATCACCTTCCCGATTATATTCTGGAATGCTAGACAAGCTAGAGGAAGATACTGGAAAGTGTTGGTACAATGAAATTCTAACAAAACAAAATTCTAAACAAATCCTAATTGAGGAGCTGATGCCGATAATTCATTTCAACACAACGATGTGCGTGCGCTGCTGTCAGTAGGTGGAGATTTTGAGCAGCACAGAAATATCAGTGCCAACCTCACCAAAGTGGGGAAAGAGAGCCAGGATAAACCGGAGGAGAATGAGAAGTAAAAGTAAGAAGCCTTCAGAGGCTCCAGCCCTGCACTGTCTCCCTTCTTCACAAAACCTGCCCCCAACCCCCGCCCCCAACCAGGAGCGACTGTGGGAGCAGCACAGGGTCCCAGGGACCCTCCGCTACAGCAGAGCAGCCAGGCTGGGGCGGCACCTGAAGGCGGGGTGGGGGGTCCCCGAGCTGCTCTGTCCCCCGCGCAGATTTCCCCTCAGGCAACACGGACCTTCCTTTGAGGTGGGAAAATTCGGAGCACACCTGAATGATGCCAATAAGTAAAACAACAAAGCTACACTCAAATATTTTATTGTCCGCTTGTTACCATGGAAACACAAGGACCGCTGTGGGTACTGCTTTACCTTTTTGTATGAAACCACTCTCAAGCGAAACACGTATAAAAATGAATAAACAAGATTAGATATTTTCCTGATAGCTGTTGTTTATATGAGGACTGTACATTTTATCTTTAAAAAAAAGAACAAAAAAACGATTCAACATCAGATTGGGGAAAACAGTCTTCATCAAAAAAACTGAATAAAATGTTTTTATTTTGTTACCTAGGCTAAAATTAACACTGCAAATGAAAAATTAGAGTAATTTTTTTCTTTAAATAATTAGTTTCTATTCCACTGAGCAATGATATTTGTCAAATTGGGTTGAATTCTATCCTTCTGTTACTTCTCAAACGCTAGTATTTTCAAATATATTCTTCAACCGATTTGAACCAAAGATAGAAGTAGCAAGATTCTCTGTAATACATGGCAGTTAATGTCCAAACACATACTTCTCTGAATCTGTTCCCTTATCTATAATATTAATATTTAGATTAGAAATTAGTTATTTTGGGGGGCACCTGGTGGCTCAGTTGGTGAAGCGTCTGCCTTCGGCTCAGGTCATGATCTCAGGGTCCTGGGATCGAGTCCCATGTCGGGCTCCCTGCTCAGTGGGGAGCCTGCTTCTGCCTCTGCTGCTCCCCCTGCTTATGCTCTCTGTTGCTGTCTCTCTCTCTCAAATAAATAAATAAAATCTTAAAAAAAAAGAAATTAGTCATTTTTTGCAATAAAATTGTATGAGTCTATTTAAGTTATAGTACTCTATTTTAATATTTATCAAAATTATAAACTTCACCAAGAGCTCTCATCCTCAGGAATTTGGTTGGCATATTTTCAGTTAATTGAAATATATCTGATATATAACATTGTGTACAATAAACATGTTCCTATTGACGGATACATTTCTACATTATAATCTGATTGCCATTCTGGCACTAATTAGCACCTCTATCACATCACATGATTATAATTTCTTTTTAGCAGTTGGATAATTAAGATCTCGTCTCTTAGCGAGTTTAATGATTGTAACACAATACTGTTGTCTATATTCGCTGTACTGTGCATTAGATCTCTAGGAATTACTCATGTTCATTGCAAGTTTGTCCCCTTGAACAACATCTGCTTGGTCTTAAAAAACACAGTTGAGTGAAGGGCCTGCTCCTTAAAACTAGGTGTTACCAGCCAACCAACTTAAAATTAAAAAATGTTGGTATTATATAGACAACACAAGGTTGCAATGTTCTTCGAAGAAATGGAAGAAACTTCCTAAATGTTTTCCAAACAGGCCAGCTGTGGAAACATCTGTAAACAAACAACACAGGACTGTCAGTGTTTCCATGTGATGAAAAATTTCTTGATTAATGAAAAAAAAATAATAATAATAAGTACTGGGAAAAACTAATTTCTTAAAAATTTCCAAATGCGTAACACTTCAAAAGTTTTCTGTATATTTGAAACTAATTTGTAAGTTCAGTACCAGCTAGGACCTGAGTCCTCACTCACTGAGTGTTTTTAAAGAAGTCTTTAACACACTTGTAAATGTGTGTGCGTGGCTGGTGGACCCCAGTGGGTGAACGTGCAGTGTTAGTAAGACCGCTCAGTAAACTGCTGTCTCCACCACACACGAATGCGACTTCTTCCCTAGCGACATGGAAACAGTGGTGTTCACATCGGAAAGAGGAAATTCCTTTCCGTCCACCATCCATGGGAACAGCAAACTAATCTTGAAGTACGTAAACTATGCTTTCGAGCTGCAGAGTGTGCGCCATGCGCCTGGGTCCTGTTCTGCTCCCCATTGTGTGACCCTCCTGCTGCCTCGGGGGCCTCAAGTCCTTCCACCCCCCCAGACCTGTTCATTCCTCCACTGCATGACGACACGGAAGTATCATTATATGAACGTCTCCCCTTACTAGTATTAAGTTTATCTGAGCTGTTTGAGGACAGAAATCATCTCTTTTTTAAACATATAAGCCAATTTTATAAACTAGAATTTAACAAGTGATATGTCAATATTTATTGAATTCATTGAGAAAACAATGAACTCTTTAAGTGGTGCATTTTACTTGATGTCATAGCCTTACAATAAATGCACGATTTTGCCAATAGAATGGCAGGAAATTCAACAAGTGTTGACCTAAATATAAAAACATATTCACTAGATGACTAAGGGCAGAATCATACCAAGCAATTCTCATTAGTATTATAACTGTATTTCAGCACATATTTGCACATTGTTGATGCAAAATCATTAGCTATTTTTCAGTAGATACAGTTATTACATATGCATAATGTTGAGGTTGCATTTGCTTTTGCAAGAGTAGTGATGTAATCACTATATAGAAAGGAATATTACTAACATGAATCACATGGTAGAAAGTTTTCTTAAGATGGGATTGAGTTTCATAAATGTATTATATTAATTTAGTGCATTATATTATAGTTTCAAAACTTTCTACCTTTTTAAGAGAAATGCAATGCAAGACCACAATGTGATTTTTTCATAATATACTTTGTTTTATAAACATTTTACAAAATTCTATAAAATGTATAAATGTGTTAAGTGATACAAACATAATGATGTCATATTAACTTGCTTTTGCTGTAATTTATTTTGACCTTTTTGCTGAACATCTACTTTTCAAATTTAAGAACTACAAATTTTACATGAGTAAAGGATTCTGCCCAACGAATGTTTTCCAGCAACAGTCTGAGTGAGAGCTTGCTATAATTAAATAAGGAAACTCTTGTATTTTTCTCAAACTTCCATTAGCATCCATCTTTATATCCTATTAAGGATAAACCACATTATATCAATACTGTCACTAGAGACATAAATAAATCCAACAAAAAATGTTTGCCTGTGTGATTGCCCTTTAACAAGGCTCTGGGGAATCTACTGGCTTTGTAACGAACTAAAAATACAGGCAGTTCAAATGAGTAATTGCCAGACTGTTAGCAAGAAAAGCAAGAAAAGAACATATTCCTTAGGAAGTCTTACTGATGTGCCAATATTCAAGAAATATCCAAGCTGAACATACAACAGGTCCACCACTCCCTTGTTTACAATGTGACTGTGTTCTTTTCCCAAATGTGCAAGCTACTAGTAAAGTTGTAGTGAGTTCAGAGATAAAAAGTATATTTCATGTATGCGTGTGTATGTTTCTGTCCATCTATCTATATTCAAAATCATGGGTCTCTCCAAGAATATTTTCTGGGACACCCCAGCAAATTCATCTTAGACGTAGTCACTTGCCGATATGAATCAAATAGTAATTTTTGCCTTGCCCATAGGAACAAAGGCTGATGTAGTATTTAATGCCACATTCAAATGTTCCCTCCTAATGTATTTCCTCAACAAATAATTAGCCACATCCTGGGTTAGGAGTGGGGAGCAAGCAGAAGATTTGGAAGTATTTGTTTATGAGGCCGTGGCAAATAGGGTCAAAAACAAATCTGGATTTGTACAAATGCCTAACAGCCCACAGATAGCGTTACATTTGATTTCTTCTGTAACCTGTCAAAGTTCACTAAACTCACCGAAAACAAAAGTATTTTGCTAAGCCTCTTTTCTTGTGACATGAGCAGGGCTATAAAAATTTAATGCTGTATTACAATTTTCTTTAACAGCCACCCACATTTAGGCTGTAAATAAGAATGCTTTCAAGTGCATAACTGCCTTGGAAGATGATTTTCCTAAACACATTTTGTTTAATTGTAATTCCGTGTTAGATGGCAGAGGTTACATGAAGAACTCATGCCTTCCCTACTAAATAGGATTATGCAGTTTAGACCTATTGTGTGTGTGTGGACGTGGGTGTGTGGTGTGTATTTTGATAGTAACCCGTAAAACGAGGGTATTGCTTGAAAAATCATTGTGCGGAGTCCAACTGCCTGTCCACTGTGAGACATGCGAACGTTCCTTTCCTGGAGTTTTGTTTCTAATTTTGAATGTAGTTCCTGACTCCCCAATCCCACCCCCCCTTTTTCCTTTTTACCTCAGTTTTCCATTTAATGTTAACTTTGACATCTGACCCCGAACCTCAATATAAAGATGTCCTGGGGGGCTCTGGATGAACAATATCAGCTAAGTGATGAAATTTGTTTCCCAACAGGGCCAAATCTTTGGAATGTGTCCAGAGGTAAAACAAACAAACAAAAACAAAACATTTTCCCCTTAGAAATGCCCAAACCAATTAATGTTTGTGGATAATTTGAGGGAATGAAATGTTTCAAATAGGAATCAATATAATGCAGTGACAAAGAAACACAGACTTCAGAATCAGATATGTTTTGGGGTTTTGGTTCTTCTTGCTAATTTGACGTCATCCCTGCTACTTAACCTCTAAAAGCCTCAGCTCTATCCCTATAAAATGGAAATGCATTCCCTCATTCAACAAACAATTGTAAATATTAAGTAGTCAACATATGGTAGTATACTGACCAGTATATTATATACTTATGTGTAATATGTAATATGAATATAAATACAATATATACTATATATAAATTATATAAATATACAAAATTATATATAAAATATGAACATATGTAATATATTTTATAAGTCTAGTATATACTTACATACAAATAATTGGTTAAGTACAATAACCTACCTCTACTTCCCCGGAGATGGCACAGCACAACCGACGTCCCGTCCACGAACCATGTTTCACCTGCAGGCTCATCTCCAGCAACTGGTCACAACTCCGCTCCCATCAGTCCTTCTCCTCTGTTCTCAAATCTGTTTAGATCGGCTGTGCTTGCCGCGATAATCCCAAGGTTTAAATACGTGCAACTGTATCTGTGATCCACTGCCATGCTAACGTGTTGCATGACAAATAACTCAAAACATTGGTGGCATAAAACAGGAAGTCTTATTTGGATCATGAATTTGTGGGGTTTCGCTGTCAGCGTGGGTGGGCTTTCTGGCTCATTCACCCACTTGCGCCAAGTTATGGCTTATGTGGGTTGGTTGACCAGCAGCTGGTCTAAAATAGCCACAGATGGCATAGTCTGGGCAACTCATCTTCCACTCCAGATATCTTTTTTTTTTAAGTTCTGGTAAAACATTGATTTCGATTCATTTGATGCTTCGATGTGAAACGGAACATATGAGCCAGTATCTTTTACTTTATCGCTTTACTTTTTATCATTTTTTAAGCTCTGAAAAACCAAAATAAGATTCAATTTCATCCATGTGGACTTTTGAAATATGGAGTAATGAATAATAACTCTACAAGGAAAGCAGAGGATGTTATTCATTTCAGTAGGTATGAATGACCCAGTATTTGCTCAGGCGCCTGATGTTAGGCCTAACAAGCATCCCCTATATGCGAGGCATGTCAGAGCCATCCGTCCTGGCTTCCAAGATGGGGCTTCTGGAAAGCCTCCCCACACAGATGCCCATCGGGACTCAGTGTGCAGCCCTGTGCAATGGACTATGTGTCCACTGCTCTTCTTCACGGCCAAGAGCACACTTTGCCTGGAGCTCGGCTCTTCCCCACCAACAGGTCATTTGCTCTGATGCACAAGCTCTGCCAAAGGAGAGTAACTCATCCAACACTCCCCACTGGGTTGGCGGTGCATCAAAGCCAACTTCTCCATCTGGAGCTTTAGGGGTTCGCAGTACGTCAGAGCTGACTCCTCCATCCGGAACCTTAGGTTTGAAAGGAAGGATAAATCCCATTGTTCTTAAGGAATGATGATGCCAGGAAGGATTTCCTCTAGGAGAAAACAGAATGCTTCTGATCGATAGTCAACCATCACTGAGGTCAGTGGGATTTATTGGCCAGTAGGTCCCAGGATTGAGTCATTTTTGGGAAGGCAGAAATATTGTTAGCCCACTCTAGGCCAGAGAATCAACTTCTTCTCTACTGGACCTCCAGGCATCCAGAGAAGGTGAATTCACATAATTTAATGGCTTGTTTTGGCTCATTAGTAAAACAGTTTCTTTCCAACTAACAAAGCCAATGCAGAAATGGAGAACTCATTTATGGTAATTCTCTATTCAGCAATTTACTACTGAGCAATTTAAAGAGGCCCTTTCACAGATTACTTACTAGAAGATTTTCAGAAGAAAGGGATCAACGTAGCTAAAAACTCTATCCTCAAAGCCTAGCATAGTACTGGGCTCATTGCTGGTCCTTGATGGAGTCTTATTGGAAACTATCACAGGAGGGGTGACTGTACATGGCAGGTACAGGCTGGACTTGGGACAACCCAGTGCCTCCTGGTCCTGGCTATGGAGAAGAGCCTGCAGGGAGCTCACATCTGGAAGGTGAAGGCTCAGCACAGAGCTTGCTGGCCATCCTGTGGTGGAAGGCACGGTCCGGATCCTTCAACAGCTCGGATTCAGTAATTTGACCAGAGGAATCCCTGAGGAATGTCATTCTCTGGCTCTCAGACTCCTGAGCTAACAGGCAGCTGAGATAGATGGACCACACTGTGAGTAAGATGACCATCGAAGTGTTCTTTGAAAATGGACACAGTTGAGGGTGAAATGTGGTACTACGTGAGTACCCTGGGACAACAAGGGTAAAGGGTATGTTCCTGGCAAAGCTGTTGTGGATGGTGGTACTTGGACTGGGAGAGCAGTCCACTGAGCCCATGTGAGTGGCTTCTGCTGGGCTCGCTTGGCTGGGCAGGCTGTTATTCGCTTCCTCCAGGGCTGGTAAGGGGCAGGCAAGGAGAAGCCACCTGTTCCCATGTGAGATGGCCCAGTGTTGCCTTTCTCTGAATGAAGCACTTTCTCCACTGGTCACTTCGTTAGTGCGGAGATGTCCTTCCGACGTCTAGATGGTGTGCTAGTGGATCTGCCACCAGGCAACCAGCATTTCCTTCACGGATCCTGAAGCATCCTGCCCCACAGCTCTTGGGTTCTTAAATTTACATTTTTGGTTATTTATTCCCCCCACTTCTCTGTTCTTTACTCAACCACTATTCAGCATCACCCACCAATCCATTTATTGAGATTTGTATTTGATTTCATTTGTTTGGCCAAATTTTTATTTCAAGACCATTCTTTGGAAGTTCTTTTTAGGTAGCAGCCCGTTCCTACTTAATGATGCTTTTCTCCTCTAGTGATATTACTGAAATACATTTTTAGTTTCTTCTCTTTCCTCCAAATTGGTTTTGTATTTGTTTGTTTAGTCTCTTATTTTGACATGGTGGTTTCATCAAGTATATGGTGGTCTTTATTGGCCTGCTCTTCTATCAGAGGCGGCCAGTTACCAGCTGATTGGAGGTTTTGTGTCCACAGTGGGCTTGTTGACTGTGGGATTCACTGGAATTGTTGTTCATGGGGGGAATCTTATCTTAGTACATTTAACTGTTTCTCCTTTTGGATGGTGATAGTCCATCTGCACCCCCAAAACACAATACAACATTCTCGTATCTGGGTGCTGCCTGGCCGTCAATATTCTAGGAACCAAGTGGGAAGAAAAGGGGGGAACTCAGTATTCACAAAGTAAATTTCAACCTATGCCCCTGTTTTAATTACACTGCTTCTGTCCCCTATTCTGGTTTATGTTTTCTAGAAAACACACCTCGAATATTCTGTCGCATAAGAGAGGAGTAACCATCCAGACTCTCAAAGTAAAGAAGCTATAGGGGCGGGTTTTGCATTAAAAGAGAAGAGAACTTAAAGTAAGTATTCAGTTTTATCCCCAATTTTGCCCATCAATTTGTCCTAGGTGCTGTTCATCTCTGAGCCTTTTGGGGGATGCGGTTAGGTAGCTTGTTCAGCTTTATCCACTGCTAACTTAGGATTCCAGACTAGTCATCTGTTTTTCAGTCTTTGGAATGTTTTTGTCTCTTCTGTTCTCTTTTTTCTTGGTATCCTATGTCTTTTGAAAAGTCATTTCCTGTCACTAGTGGGGTTCAGTGGAAGTGAGGTGGACGTGTCTATTCAGTCCACCATATTTATGTAGGAATCTGACCCCGATTAGGACAAGACACATGACATTACAGAAGAATTCCAGGGGGTTTACATTCTTGGTATTGTAACAGTGTGCCTCAGAAAGACATTAGAACTGCCCCCCTACATTTACCACAGTGCTAAGTTATAAAATGACATGAGAAAATGTGATCAGTTCAAGATGTGTGCCTTCCACTGAAACCCTATCAGGAGGATCAATCAGTTAATCTGTAGGTTTCCCAGAATCCTTAGTAAAAGCAAATAGAACATAGGGCTTTTCACACCAAAATGAATAAGCCTAATAAAGGGAAAATCTTCAGTTATAGGAGCAGTAATTAAATCCCACACCATTTATATCATTACTTGAAAATGGAGCTTATGAGTTACCAGCTGTTGACTCCAACTTTGTTTTTCTAACAATTGGAAGAGTGTACATTAATATCCCTGCCCTAGGAAATGCTTCTAAAAGTAGAGCAGAACCATCATTGAATAAATTTACATGAGTTTTGGTTATTTCTTATGCAGTGTATTCAGACACTTTCTGTGAATTATGTTTGACACAATTTTTTTTAATAACTTGATGTCTTGGTCCATATAAATGTTTTGAAGGTATGCATTTTAGATTCTAAAACACTGTGCAGCTAATTTTCTTGCCAAAGGAAGGAAAATGAGAAGCTGGCTTTTAGTTGTTTGGCATTTAAAACATTTTTTTTTTAAAGATTTTATCTTATTTATTTGAGAGAGAGAGAGAATGAGAGAGAGAGCACATGAGGGCAGAGGGGAGGGTCAGAGGGAGAAGCAGACTCCCCGCTGAGCGGGGAGTCTGATGCGGGACTTGATCCTAGCACTCCAGGATCATGACCTGAGCCGAAGGCAGTTGCTTAACCAACTGAGCCACCCAGACGCCCCAGTTGTTTGGCATTTAAACAAAAACTATTTTTGTTTAGTTCATTGCTCTGATTTTAAGACAGCATAACTCACCTGTCGAATCCCTAGACTACACGTGTCAGATATTTCAAACAACACATATTGACCAACAATATTCCAAGTAAGAACAGTAATACAGAAGAGGTGTGCTGTAGTTCTTGCTCTTACTTTGCGATAGGTTCTACACTGTTATAGTGACTATCTGTGAAAATAAAGAAAATAAACAATAGAAATAAAAATGTTGCTAAGCAACACTATTTCCACTGCTTTCATAAGTTAGACACAGTTGTAAAAGTAGGAAATCTCCATAAACTGAAAGCCTGAAGCTTGCCATTGGCATTAATAACGCTGACATTAATTCCATGTAATCTAAGAACCTTCGATGTGACTGTGGAAGCTAATAATGGAATGGTTTCTGTAGGATCTTTCTTTCTTTTCCTTGGAAAACAATGCTAACATACATGCATTTTATTTCACTTAACAAGTAAATGAATCATATTCATAAGTTATATGATCTACAAATGTAAAATGTACTCTTTGAAAGTTATGTAATCTATTACAACTACAAAAGTGAGCAGGCTTTTAAAAATTTCAGAATATCAGTTCAACTGAAATTATCCTTAATCAAGACGAGAATTATTATGTGTTTTATTTTGATGGTTTCTTACTTTGCTATCTCCAAGAATCGCTCAGTATTATTCCTATTGTTTCTCATCTATGTACATATAGCAAGATAGCACCTGTCCCTTAGAAAATTTATTCAATTTATGTGCACATGACATACTCAGTTTCTAGCAGCAGTATATTATCATTTTTAATAATAAAAACACAGAAAGTACAGGCTTAGAGAAATACCAGACCACAAAAAAGTATGTGCAAAAATTGTTAATATTACTACAAAGAGCTTCAGAAAATTCCAGCAGCTGATTTACTATAATAATTTAGATTCAGCTAATTCTTTCCTTTCACATAAATATCATGATGATAAATTTTTTCTTTATTTTTCTTTATCATATTTAAATTATGTCTGGCTTTAATATAACTATGCTTTTTTTTATGAAACTATATCCCCTCTTTAACTAATTAAGATTTGAAGGATTATTCTTATTCTGTGTTACATCAGTTCACTTCATTATCTTTTTCAAATTTCTCCATGTCAAAAAAACATATTTTCTAAGCTTCATAAAGTTGAATTTATATTTAAATGCAATCCATTCTGCTGAAAAAATCCTTGAATAAAAAATGGTTTTGTCCTAGCTATAAATGTGGAGCTACAGGATTATGTCAACCACATAAATTGAAGCATTTAAATTAAATGAAATATAATTTTACGTAATATTATCCATGTGCTTATTAGAGAGAGATCGCCTTTAATATATGATTTACCAAAGTAAGCCCAATTAGTGTTCTGAAATGTCTCAGTGCCAACAATCTGGGGAAAAATGAAAAGAGTGTAGTCTTTCAGAATAGATTACATTTCACAGATGTCCAGAAGATGCTGAGATATGGCTTTTATAGAGAATGATAAATCTTGTGCTATTACTGATGCAAATTTACTTACATCAATTTTGATTTCAAATAAATAATTTGCTCAAATAAATAATTTAAAACAATGTATTGCCCTGGCATAAGTTCAATTGACTTAATTCTGCTTCCTTACAACAAATTATATGAAATAAAAATGATAACATTTGTTTAATTTGTCAAGGAAATTGAACCCTAGACAATGAACCCCAAAGATCAAGCTCAGTTTCATGCATCATACATTTATTATGTTAATTTGATCATGATAATAAAAATCTTTGCAAACAACTGACAATACAAATAAGCAGGAAATTCAAGACTAATAAATAATCCCGAAAAGATTTTTGGCAGCCTCCAGGACTGTGAGGAATAAATGTCTGCTGTTTGACATAGACCCAGTCTATGGAATTTTGCTATCATAGCCTGAGCCGACTAAGAGACGTGAAAGACCATCCATTTTGAGTGGGATTCAGAATCTGAAAGGGCTCTGAGGTCTCAGTGGCAATTCAAGCAGCCCTGTCATTGGAACAACACAATATTATGGACATCAGAGGTCTCTATGCGGTTGGAAAATACCCTGGCATCCCCAGCATGAAAACCACAAAGAACTCTAGGCTAATGGACCTAGTTTTGGACATTAGCAGCACATACTAGTACATGATAAAAAAAAAAAAAAATAGCTCCCAAGAGCTATGAACCTGGGAATGATGGAGAGTCTGACATTCCTCAACATATCAAGTGACCATGTGAGCATAACTGGTCTTTCATAATCCACTTTCTGTGAAAGCCAGCAAGTCAAAGGTGGGGTGGCCCAGCAGACATCTGTCATGAGGTGGAGATGGTACATTTCAGATCAGGCACAAACAGAATGAGAGGACACAAATAAGCTTCATGGGTAGGCTACCTCCCTGTTATCCACTATTGTCCCATGGTGGTTTCTTCCTCAGCTCAAACTTATGCCACTCTGAGTTGCCTTATGACTTGCTACTGGAGGAGGAGAAAGGCAAAGCTTGCTTACTAGCTGCATTGCTCAGTAGAGCATGCAAGCTAATATAGGAGAAGGGCCACACTGAAGCCAAAATCAGGAGTGGTCCTGAGATCAGCAAGGGGAGAAGCATCATCCCAATGGACACTATTTCACCCATTTTGTGTAGAGAGAATACCCAAGGTAGAATATAGTCTGCCTCACAGGGACCATGACTAGGTTGGCTGGTTGGTTCATGGATGAAGAAAGATTAGAACACTGAAGACAAGGAAAGTGGGGAAGAGTCAAGTTGAAAGACTTGGAAAAGCCTTCCCAGGATGTGAAGACCTTCGATCTCATGCCAACACTCACGCAACAGCATTCATCTAGAGATTTCTCTCTACCTCAGGTTTCCAGAGTATCTAACCAATGGACATAAGAGCCTGGACAGAGAAACACACTGCATTAGAGATCAGCTGAAGCTCTGGACACATTATGGAACCCACTTAATGAGTATCCGGGAGACAACAGCAGCAGGGCCTTCCCTCCCAAGAGGAACTCAGCGCTTGCTCAGCACCAGAACCTCGGTAGCTGGGCTGCAGGGTGGTCTCACCATCGCCTCTCCTCAGAGGCGCTGGGTGCAAGGTCCTTAGTACGAGGGCCAGCTGTGTAGTCCATACATTGTTGCTTTTCCTGTTACACGGAATCGTTATCATTCGATCTCGCTAATGTGCTTTTTCTTCCATATAGATAAACTGCTTCCCATAAACTTCTTATAGCTAGATCCCTCAGGCCCCCTCCACACGTGCTCAGACTTACCTGAATTCTGAGGATATGCAAGATTAGCTCTAAGTGTCCCCCTGAGCTGTGCCTTTTCACAGACATATCCTCAGACTTGTCATCTACAGCCAAAGTATTGCCTGTGTCTTGTGGGTATTTGATTTAATGACATGTTGACTATATAGCAGATGCTGGTAAAGTGATAAAACTTAAGATATTTAATTTTCAATTGGGCAAAACACCAAATGTGTGCGTGTGTTTGTGTGTGTATTCAACGAACCACCCGTAAGTATAATGATCCAATACTTTCTATCTCAAACTTCTATTTCTTGAGTCCAAATTGAAGAAATAAACCTTATAGATTCCAGTTAGAGATTAAAAAGAATATGTGATTCTTTTCAAAAGCTGGTTCCCTTCCTGGAGGGGAATAATATAAGAACATAAATCCCTTAGGACGCCATTACATCCCATCGAGGCAAATCAAGATAAGTTGTTTATTACACCCTTTCTCCCTGCTAAATTTTATTGTAGAACAAACACTGAAATGTCTGATGGAAAATGGAAAATTGAATCTTCATCATCTGATGTCACTAAAATTGTTCCAATCTCCTGTCAGTAGAAAGACCTTTAGGAAAATGATATAAGTATGACAGACACACAGAGGAAATTAAGGGGCTAAAATACAACGCGTCTCTCTGGCTCTTAGACTCAGCAGGGCAGGGTTTCTCAATCACCTAAAACCCGACTTCATCTTGATAAAAATCTCCCTCCCTCTTTTAGTATAATTTAAATCAAAAATTAATCTATTATCACACAAAACTTGAAGCGATGGAGAAAAGCTGTTACTTTATTCTTGAACTAAATACTCTCTTCATACACAGCATTCTGATATGACTCTATTTAGCAAAGATGACCATATTCTGAGCCATGGCAGCCTTTTTATCCATGACAATAAGAGAGTGGGGAGGAAGAGAGAGAGAGACTGAGGAGGAAGGGAGAAAATGTTCAGCAGGGAAATCTATAAATGGGAACGAGTTTTGGAGGAGAGCAAATTATAAATAAAAAGTTTCAGGAAGAGAGAGCAAGATGCAGACAATCCAAATCAGAGGGTTGGCCAATGTTTCCTCTTTTGGAGAGACAAGAGAAATGGTACTGAGGACATACTGGAATAGACACATTTTTAAGGGTAAATAAAAGTGCATTGTGACATCCCGGGGAGAAGCCAGGACAGCATTGCAATAATACTGTGATGTTAGCTATTAACACAGGCCCTTTCTGCTTTCAGGAAATGGTAATGGGTACATTAGAGAAACGGAGACTGCTTCCCCCCGAGATCACGAATGTTTACCCAACCCCTTGCACCTTGAGCAGAAATGGTCCTCCACACCCACTCAGCATGTCTCCTTTCACTTTTCTTGGTCAAAAATGCTGCCTTCTAAGAAAGTTCCTTTTTTTTAAAAATGGAAACCAAATCTGAGTCAAGTGAAATATTCTGGGTAGCATGAAGTATATCCAAAGAGAGAAAAAGTGAGCATTCAAAGCCTACACTGAAAGATCAACTGGGTAAGACACGGACATTGTTCATGAATGAAGTTGTAAGTCATTACGCTACATGAAACGTTTGACAAGCAAATTTGGAAAAGGGAATCGTGATCCCGTGTAGTCAATTCTTTGAAACAGTGGGAGAGGATCTTTAGCTTTTGACAGACATTGTTTAAATCTTGGCTCTGCCACTTACTGTTTGATCTTAGAAAAGTTACTTAATCCTTCTGAGATGCAGTTCCTTATATCCACCCCAAACTGTACCTACATGCTAGGGGTGCTGTAATGTCCAAACAGGGGAATCATTTTTAAAGCTCCTACCCCATTCTAGACTATTATTATCATCATCCTCATCGTTGTTGATTTTTATTTTCTATGTTTATTTCCTTTATTTCTGTTATGGGACCAGAAAGGATGAAAGGTGATCTCACACTAAGGAGCACCATGAGATGCTCCTACAATCAGCGGGAGCACAGAGGAGGGGAGCCCCCCTCTGTGGGCAGCCGGCAGTCTAGTGCAGATGCTAAGGGGTGCAGACGGGTTTCCTGGCCTTTCCAGCTCAGAAATAAGAGGAACATGCCAACAGCAAGAAAAGGAAGCTAAGACAAGCTTGAGGACAGCTGTAGGAACTTAGGCTTCAAAAACACTAAAGCGATCAATGTTCCAGCCACGTCCCAAGATCTGTGTTTGTGCAGGTCCCTCTGATCTGCAAGCTGGAGGTAATGATGCCACCATAGGAAATCCATTTGAAAGACACTGTGAAACACAAGGCATCATTATGATGCTGTTACACATGGCTCACTGGACTGATCATTCATATGTACACTGTCAAAAACCATTTTTACATTCTGCTGCTAAATGAAAAATGAAAAATAAATATGTTGGCATCATTCTCCATCGGTTCCATGGTGTCACAGTTAACTGAGTGGACACTTCATCAGACCTCTTCAAGCCTTACATCAGACACGAGTTGCATTAAGATTCTCTCATGATTGAGGCAATTAAATAGGCAATCACTATTTTGGCCATGCTGTTCTGATAAGTCTTACTGGAAGGAGTGTGTATGTGGTATTTTCTGAGTTTTATAAACATCAGATGCGTTCCACATGTCTCTGTCTGTAATAGCGCATCATGAATATGTCAATTTTTAAAACACAACCGGGGCACCTGGGTGGCTCAGTCAGTGAAGTGTCTGCCTTCGGCTCAGGTCATGATCCCAGGGTCCTGGGATCCAGCCCCGTGTCAGGCTCCCTGCTCAGCGGGAGTCTGCTTCTTCCTCTGCCTCTGCCCCTCCCCCTGCTCATACACTCTCTCCCTCTCAAATAAATAAATACAATCTTGAAAAATAAAGTAAAATAAATAAAAAAATTAAAAAATGACTTCTTCTCCATGCATGCTTCAGTTACTATTATTTTCTAATTCAGAGTCTCTACTCCATTGTTTCCTCAGTGTTAGTCCTGACACTGAAACCAGCCAGGCCCGTTCCCAGAGATGGGAGGTGATGAGTCAAGATAAAGGCACCTGGGACGTCAGTTTGCCCACCACCTGCTCTCATGTTCAAACTTCTTTCTCCTGACCGGTATTTTCTGTCGTGCTCGGAGATGGTCATGGTATTTTCGTCTCTGTAATTCTTACACATGTCAACTGATCTTCGGTGTCCCAGACTGACCCTCCATGTTCTCAGAAATAATTTCTCTCTTGCTGTTTCCACCTTCCTTTGGTAAATCTCCCTCCCCTACATTTATAAGTATTGGAACATAAGCCAGAGGACAGCGGCCGCTACTCAGCAGGCCTCCCCACGACCGAGGGGAAGACGGAAGGATGTAAACAAATCTCTTCTTTGCCTGCAAGGCCCCCGTGCTTACATACAAACCTGTCAGATTCTTCAGCTGCTGCTGGTTCTTCCCCACCTCAGCCCTGCCATGAGATCCCAGCATAGCATTCTGCACTGCCTAAAATCTCCCCGGAGGCGTCAGGCCAAGCACCAACACCGTCTGATCCACCTCGCGTTTGCCCTACCCGGTGACCCTGAACTCAGGGGCTTAAAACATGAGATTCTCTTTGCACTTACCTGAATTATTGCATTCGTTCATACTTTTGTGTCTTTGTGGGTAATTCAAGGCATAATAAAGTTTTAACCCTATGGATTAATTGATTGTCCTGCGCTTGGGGACTGTGCCTGGCCCTAGGGATAAATACATCACTAGGATAAAAATTCTCCTCCAGAGGAAGAAGTTCCAGTTATGTTATGAATGGGTAGGATCTGAACCAAATCATAAAAAAAAAAAAAAAAAAAAAAAAACCAGGTAAGAATTTGTTAAGTGGACAAGAGGGAAAAGGTCATTCCTAGGAATGTAAAAAAACCCAATTTGAGCTCCGCCTCCAGATTTTCTGACTAAATGGTTCTGTGCTAACCATCTGCATTTCTAACAAGTTCCCAGGTGATGGTGATATTGTCAGAGAGAACCATGGGTTTTGAGGAGAAAATGTAGATCCCCATGTTGAGTTGGAAGGAATGTGACAGTGAATAGGTAATCTTTTTTTTTTTAAAAAGGAAAGAAACAGACCATAAAGAATCCAAGAAATGGAAAGCATGACTGAACAGAAAGGAGGTACATCTTCCCAGACCAATACGTTGGATTAAAGATTGGCTAAAATTGACTTAAATTTATGACTTGTTCCCTAATTGGTCGAGGAGGACTCATGCTATTTGGGATGTTTCTTAGAAAACATATATTTAGTTTATAGTTTTTGAACAGAGAAACATGAAGTTAATTTGGGATAGTAGTGTTAATATTTTAAACTTTTAAATGAATTTCTTTGTACTTTGTTAAGATACAGAGTTTATTTCACACGTATATTTTTGTCTCCCCAGCATTTCCATTTGTCTGACCACCACTACTATGTCCTATCCTAACAGTCCACACATACCTGAAACCAAGAAAAGCATGGAGCTCTGTCTTTAAAAACCAAACAGGCATTCTGGACAATATGTTCTTGGCAATGGAACCTGGACAATTATCAGACGTGGCAGGCAAAGTTCTCAGTCTGTATTATTAAAAGGACAATTGGATACGTTACAGAAATTAAATAGATGGAAAACTTTAACAAACTACTTTGTTAAAGAGACTTCGTCCTCCCCGCCAGAGATACTGCAGAGCCTCCTGGTCAGGCATCGGGAAGCAATTCTTCACCTAATTGATGGACTTTCACTTTGGGAAGGGAACCACCTTTTTCTATACTTGCTTGCAATTTCGCTTTAATGTCTTCTACAGAACTAGGTCCTTTCGGTGTTTTGGGAGTCTTTTCCTGTTTTTTGAAGGATTCCTGACCTTTTGATCTCGGTGTTGATGGTTTTGAGCCTTCTCCATTCTGGTTTAATTTTTGTGCACTTTTGGCTGGAGTATCTCATATAGATTTCTTTACTGGAGGCTTGTCTTCAGCTTCCTCCTCACCATCATCATCATCTTCTTCCTCTTCTTCTTCCTCTTCATCAGCAGCAAGTTTTGCTTCTTTCTGTGGAAACCTGCTACCACTTCCACGGGCAGCACATTCCAGACATACTAAGGAGTTCACATCCTCTTCTTCTTCAGCTTCTGACGGCGCATCTCCCGCCCTCCACCAGGATACACAGGCCCTGAGCCACATTTCCACTGTAAGTCCACAGGTGGTGTTATTTCAAACCCCCCAGGGAAACCGCTGGCTGGACAGACATTTTCAAAGTTGCCAGTGTGACTTTAATTGGATAGCGATGGTAATCCATTGCTTCTCCTTCAACAATGTGCAATTCATCCTCTGCACCAGCCCCTAAACTGAACGTTCTTAAAGATAACTGGTGCTCATTTCATCATTATCCACCTTAAGGTGATCATCTTTGTCAGCCCTTGTTCACAACCACAAAGATAGTTCTGGGTCTCATGTCCACATCCATCGGCTCCTCCCTGGGGTGGTGGCACACTCTGAGGTGGAACAGAAGACGGACAGAGATAAACACCCCTGCAGAGAACAGCCATGCAGGAGGGAGTCACACCAGGGGGCGGGGAATGAAATATTTTAAACTGGAAGGGACAGCTTTGTAAACTCCATCATTTTAAGGAGAGAAAAATAAAGGGCTGTTGTCTATATTATCTGACCAGATATTTCTTATAGAAAGAAATTAATTTTGAGGGGTTTTTTTTTGACTCCTTGTCCAGTATTCACTTGATTCTATGATGGTCTATGAACCCTCATGATCGAAGGTAATTTTACTGACTCAACTGGCTAATGCGGAGACTCCCATTAATTGCATACATTTTTAAATCCATCTTATGTCATATGTGAAGTTCCTATTTTTTCATTCCCTTTCTCTTCTAAAACTATTTATTAAATTAGTTATTGCATACCAATTTAAGTCAAGCTGTCACTCTGATTAAGACTACTTATATTGCTCAAATAAAGATCACAAAATAAAGGTTACAAATAAAGTAACTTGTGAACTACTGTATCATAACTATGGGAAAATGTACTACTTTTATTTTTGTTCTTGTAAAATAAATCTGCAGAGTATGCAAGCACCCTCACTATTTTGTGATTTTTCAGTTACATCACAACCATGCTTCATTAGTGTCATGAATGGATACTTCTGAAAGTTACACAGATGTGACTTTTTAAAATGTCATTGTTTCATCTGTAATTCATGAATGGAATAACGATGTCCGCTGGTAAGTTTCCATTTAGCTCTTAAGTATATAGAGTTGTTCATTCCTTCAAGATATACAATCAGTATAAAGTGACCTTGAAAAATCAGAGAAACTCCTTAAAAATATTGGCAAGATTTAGTAGCATTCTTTAGTTAGAAGTTATCCAAGAGGCTATGGGACAAATACCCAGCTTTTAGAGAGATGGATGTCGACATTTCACAGTGAAGTCAATTCTGTGATGTGCGTCCAATAAAATATAACACATTAATGGCATCATATTTTATTTTTTATATGAACATCCAATTATTAACACAGTGGTTCTCCAAAATGTTTCAGTCACCCACGAATGTTGAATATTTCCATGTGTTCTTGTAGGTCCACTCCCCACCCTTCTTCGAAAGCCTCTGTGGCCTGGGGGTTAACCTTTGTGGAGCACATGGTGGGCCCCCTGCCATCTGGCCTGGATTAGTGGAAGGAGCTGGATACCAGCCTGAGAGCGGGTGGGGGGGGTATTTATTCTCCTGACCCCCTCCTTGCTGATTTGCTATCCCTGTCCAAGCCACTGGCAGGAGGCCATTTCCACACATTGTCCTTTCTCAGCTCTGATGACCCCACCAGCCCAGGTCCCACGTGCTCGTCTGTGCTTCCGGTATTGCTAGAATGAGGCCAGCATACATCCCGTGGTTTCCCTAAATAATAGGCTGTTAGTGAACTCTACTGTGATCCCTCATTGAAGAGTCTGTTTCCTTCCAGAACATTGCTACTTAAACATCCTCAGTATCCCATGATAAAATAAGTTCACAATAATATAAATACTTACAGCGATAAAGGAAATTTTCAACTTTTAATGTCCGTGGGCTCTGCACCTGGGTCCCAGGGAGGCCACACTGTAACAGTTACCAAGGTCAGAATGACTCCGCAAAACCTCAAACCATGCACTCCATTTCTGCCCCGAGCACACACTGTACATCTGCTTTGTTTAAAAAAACCTAAAAAACAGGGGCGCCTGGGTGGCTCAGTCGGTGAAGCATCTGCCTTTGGCTCAGGTCATGATCCTGGGGTCCTGGGATCGAGCCCTACATCTGGGTCCCTGCTCAGCAGGGAGCCTGCTTCTCCCTCTCCCTCTGTGCTCTCTCTCAAGTAAATAAATAAAATTTTAAAAAATAAAAATAAAAATAAAACATGCAATAAAGTCTGTAACTTTCTGGAATGTCCTTCATTATGATGATTTGTAACCTCTTTATGTAAAAAACACATACAACCTGCACCAAATGCTCCTTCCCCGGATGCTCTCTTCTTTGTGAAGACAGTATCCTGGGCAGCTGTCCTAACCTGGGCTCCAATAATACTCTTTTCCTTTATCTTTAAAATTTTAAAAAGGTTTGTTCATTTTGCACTGACAATAGTAACATTTTAATAAACAAATTACTCAATAAGCACTTAATAATGGACACAAACTTAACACATTATTTATATTACTAAAATGTCCCCTATAAATTAAAAAATAATAATTTTAATATTGTTGTTTGATATTATATTATGCCTTGTTAAGATACCACAAATTCATCAGTAGCCCAAATAATGTTTCACAGTTAATAATTTTAAAAACATTTTTGCCTATATCCACTTTAATATCAGAGTAAAAATCTAGTTAATAAAATTTGCAGCTTAGAAATGATGTTGCTGAAAATACGCATCTCTACACACTGTTAAGCAAGAACCCACAAGGTAAGTGTATTAAATAAAGATAACATAACAATTATTGGTGTTTTTTAAAACAGAAAAACAGCAATTGAACCTACAACCAGCTCAAGTCAACTTTAATAATGCAGTGAAAACAAGGCACCAAGGGCAAAAGTGCAGAGGTTGCAAATGCACAGATATAAAGCTCTAATAGCATTTTGTTACAACTAGATTGCTTACTGAACAAGTCCCTGAGAATTCTAATCAGATAGTACTTATAATTTATTCATATCACATTTTAATTATCCTTATAATTCACTTGCTAAATAATTAGGAAATAGCTTTGAAGCATGTTTAAATGACATTCTGTAGTAACGCGTGTTATTCATCAGAAGCTAGAAGGATCCATTTTCAACAACTAGGCCAGGTGATTTTGATATATTAAATATGATATATTAAACTTTGAAAAAAACACTGAACTATTTTATTTCTAATTTAATACTTAGGTATTTCTTGTGGAACTTCAAAAATCATGAGCTCATCATATGCGTAGCATTAATCTTAGACATTAGTCTCATAAAGAGTTAATTTACACTAAATATAATGAAAACCAACGTGTTTTGGGCATATATATAAAAAATGTTTTAAAAAGTTTAAATCTGGGGTGCCTGGGTGGCTCAGTCATTAATCGTCTGCCTTCGGCTCAGGTCATGATCCCAGGGTCCTGGGATCAAGTCCCACATTGGGCTCCCTGCTCCGCGGGAAGCCTGCTTCTTCCTCTCCCGCTCCCCCTGCTTGTGTTCCTGCTCTCGCTATGTCTCTCTCTGTCAAATAAATAAATAAAATCTTTAAAAAAGAAAAGTTTAAATCTTGTAGGAGCCCTCAGTATTCTCAGCAAAACTACTCATTTTGAATTGAAATGGTGAAATTGGCCTGAATTGGTTCAGATAAAAATACATTCAACACGCAGTGTTCAAAATGTAGCCAGAGAGCATACTGTAATCATCATGGCCTCTGCAAAGTGTCTTGTCCCATTGTACACACACGTGTACACACTCACTGTCCTTGTATAGATCGCAGGTAAAGCCACTGAAACTAAGACTCAACTAAGACGGTTGAGTAGGTGCTGAGCTCCGTGGGGACCCTGAAACGGCCCCAGGGCCCCTTCCCCCTGCTCTCTCTCCACACGGGGTCCCCCGTGGGGTCGCCAACTGCAAAAGTGGGAACTTCCAGGCCTCCAACACTGCTCTGGGCAGTGTTGCTTTCCCTAAACCCAAGTCATTCGGGTGAGTCACAGACCCAGCCCAGCTTCAAGAGGGGGAGACGCATGGTCCTGAATGCCAACACATGGGGGCATCAGTGTAACAAATGGGCTGCCAAACCATCCATCTAGTTAGATACCGAGCTCCATAAATGCTCCCCAAACCCCAAGATGCTTGGGTTTAACACGCCCATCCTAGCACAGCCAACGGGAGACAACAAGGACACAATGTTGTTATGCAAACATAACATCTATTCAACACCATCATCCATTAGTAAACTTGAACAGGAATCAGAGGAAAAGTAGCAGGTACTAACTTTTCTGCTTGAGTTCACTTCCAATTCTATTTTAGAATGAGACTTCTATATGACTATTAATATTTAAGAACACTCCAAACATAACTGCATAAGTCTGAATTGACACACCTTTTTAAATGTAAACATACCTAGATTTACCATGATGAACAAGTAATGAGATTTATATTCTTAGAGTATACACGATAATTAGAATCATTACTATACGGTGATTGACTAACACAGATAGCTATGAAACAAAATAAATACAGTGATAGAAAACATAGGCAGGGGGTCATTTAATTTGCTTTCCTGGGGTGACAAGATGTGGAATCTTGTTAGAAATCAAATCCCAAAATCTTGTTTTCCTTTTCCCTATAAAAGAAGAAATTAACACAGGGACCCCTGATATTACTTTCCTTAAGGGAAAATTATAATTTCCTCTTTAACAGTTGATATCAACTTACTTTAAGATGTGATAGACTCTACATTGGAACACTTGAAAACTGAGTCCGATCATGTGCACTAGTGAACTTACCGAGAAAAAATCATCTGGGCTATAGCCTCAAGCTTCGGGGAGCCTGGGTGGCTCAACTGGTTGAGCGTCTGACTCTTGGTTTGGCTCAGGTTATGATCTCATGAGATCAAGCCCAGCATCAGGCTCTGTGCTAGGTGTGCAGGCTGCCTGGGATTCTCCCTCCCCCTCCGCCCCTCCCCCCATTTGCTTGTGCTCTCTCTCTCTCTTTCTAAATAAGTAAGTAAATAAATAATAATAATTAAAAAGCCTCAAGCTTCCATGACAGATCTGGTGAGGGTCACTTTAGAGGACAGTTAGGGACCGATGGGACAGGCCAGTGAGATACCTCCTGACCACATAGTTAGAGGAAGAGAAATACTGCCCTTAGAGGAGTTTCTCTGGAATCCGGAAAGCAACATGGCAGGTAAGGGTAAGGGGGCAAAACAGAGGACCCTCAGTTCTGTGTGGGAACAGGTCCTGTGACAGTTCTTTCAACATCTGCTGAAGACCTTCAGTTCCCTTTTAAGCTTGACAGAATGTTAACTGGAACCTGGCCTTTTATTCTTGACCAACCTTTCTACGTTTAAAAAGCTGAGCTGCCCCGTGAGTCTTTTCTTTTTAACATTTTTACTCTAGCACTTAATCTCTGCAAGAGACAAAACTAGGAAAGCTACTACATGTCCCGTGAGTCCTTGCTTCCTCGTTTCCATCAGAAATCTTTAAGATGAAATACCATAGTAAGTAAATCCCATTAGGGGAGAGCATAAAAAAAAGAGTATGTTTTTATAAAGTCTTCAGGGATCAGTCCTGATTTATACAACGACTGCTGATTGGTGTGAGACGAGCTTCCTTGCACCAGTTGACGAGTGATGCCTCTTTATCAATCACTCAATTCTAAATAATGGCAGAAGGAGCTCAGTTTTATTTTCAGGAATTGGGTCAAGGTTTTATTCTCTGTTTATTTCTTTCCAAGCACCATGATCCCACTGCACATAAAATGAGTTTTATTGATGGATTACATTAAAGAAAGACCAAAAAAAAAAAAAAAAAGGAAAGGAAAAGAACTTGAAGTCTGTTAGCCAAAGTTTTCACTCTCAAATGGATCAATAAACTCCCAAGCCTTAGGAATAACTGTCTATAATGAAGACGTGCACGTGCTTATCATCCTGTAATCAATACAGTAAGTAAACTGGTTGAGGAATTTATTTCTGCCTGTTTTCCCATCTCCCGACCCCTAGCTCTAGCACAGGTCCCGTTTCCACGAGCTCAGTTACTGGTCTGTTTTCTCTCCTCCTATTTCCCACATTCTAGCTCAGTCTCTGAAGGACAGAAGTTCCTGGTAAGTGTAGACATACAGCTCTCACAGGGGGATGAAAGAGGCCTGAGGCCCCTGCCCTAACAGGAGTTTTACTGGAAGAAGAGACACAACGACAGTTTGTGGGAACATTGTCTCTTTCCTCAACGGAATCTCCAACAGAGGCGTTTTCTGCCTTCTCTCCCCCTGCAAGGGAGTCATGAGGAGAGAGATTTCACTTTACTCCTCAGCCTTTTGAAGTCTTGCCCAAGGCAGAGGGTAGCCCCATTGGTTCCTGACCAGCATCTATGGACACGTCACTGTGCTGTAAGTCAGGCCTCTCGGGGGATTTTCTCTCTCTCCCCAACTCCTCCCGTGCCTCCTGCAGCCACTGTCCTCATCCTCCTCATCCTCACTCTCTTAGTGGGGTGGGTAGGCTGAGCTGGGTCCTTCCTGGCCACAGACTCTCATTCTCTCCCAGGCACACCCAAGTATGTCTTCCCACAGATTCAGAATGGGAAAGAGAGAGGAGGAATAATTTAGTCTCAAATCTAAACTGTGATTTTAAGAGTTTTCATTGAAATGTTAGACATTTGATCAACCACCGTCATTTCATTACTGTTTGGCTTCCCTGGAAGGAAAAAAGAACGAGTTACATTTTTAGCCCTAACAATGATGACTTCAGTTAAATTGTATTATCTTTCAGGGCGCCTGGGTGGCTCAGTCGTTAAGCGTCTGCCTTCGGCTCAGGTCATGGTCCCAGGGTCCTGGGATGGAGCCCCGCATCGGGCTCCCTGCTCGGCAGGAAGCCTGCTTCTCCCTCTCCCACTCCCCCTGCTTATGTTCCCTCTCTCGCTGTCTCTCTGTCAAATAAATAAAATTAAAAAAAAAATCTTTCAATTGTACTATCCTTCATTTAAAAAACATAAAATAGCAATAGAATAATTTAAAAATAACAGTACAGGGTGGCTTTGTGACAGGTCGTGTAGGTAACTTTCCTAGAATGCATTCTTCTACTTCCTGATTCCCAGTAGTCCCCAATTTATATTAGTTACTCATTTGGCCAAAAGTAGAGGACACACCAAGTAGATCATTCCAGTATCCTGGCCAAATCTGCCCCAGCTACTCCCGGGGAAGATACGAGTCTAAATTGCTCAAACAAAAGTGAGTAGTAGGACTTCTGGTGGGAATACTGGTGCAAAGATTTCTGTGTCCGAGAGCTTACAGTACCCGTTACCTGGCTCCCAGCGTGCATGCACCGGCTCAGCCTTCCTTCAGCTGAAGCTGACGTTGCGGGGACAGAGCGGCGGGACGCAGAGCAACGGAGCTCTCAAGAGCATCACTGAATCATCAGATCCCGCCAAAGATACCGCTGACTTGTTCCTGTAGGTCCTGTCTCTATTTATTCCTGTCCATATTGTATAAGCCAGTTTGGTCAACTCTTCAGAGAACAATGCTGATTCCATTTCTCAGATGAGATGAGAACAATGTCTCTGATATTGTGAACCAGCATCTGCCCATTCTCCAAAAATGACCCTCTACCACTCACATCTATATTGCCTCACTGGGAGCCGCCCACCTGTCGTGGGTTACCCTTGGCTGCAGATACCTGTCCTGGGAGAGCTCCAGAGCAAGGCCAATGCATCCCAGCCTTGTTTTTTTTTTTTGTTTTTTTTTTTTAAGATTTATTTATTTATTTTAGAGAGAGCAAGTGTGAGTGGGGGGTAGTAGAGGGAGAGTGAAAGAGAATCCCAAGCAGACTCCATGCTGAGCGTGAAGCACAATGTGGGGCTCGATCTCAAGACCCTGAGATCATGACCTGAGTCGAAATCAAGAGTTGGATGCCTAACTGACTGAGCTACCAGGTGCTCCTCTTTTTTTTTTTTTTTTAAATAAATAAAGTTAATGGTCATGGAGGATGTGTGGTGTGACTCTCGAGAGCTCCTGGTAAGGGTGTTCCCAGCACATAGATGAGACTGCCCAGTCTCACAATAAAGGACACAAACCTGGGCATGGGAGAGGCATGGGCAGAATCAAGCCCCTGTTTCTCTGGTCCCTGAGGTGTAGTGTTGTCACCATTCTCCACAGCGACAGGAGGAAATCATCCTCACTCTGGAATTAAGTTTCCATTATGTGAAACCACAAATATAATTTTAAGTATATAAAGGGTAATTTTCTTCATTGTCCCTCTTTTCAAGACACAGAATTCTAAAATTCTAAAATTTACACTAGAAATACCTTTCCTTCCTTTTAGTACAAATATTTAAATACTTGAATGACAAATTTTATGTATACATACAGCATTTCAATCCTTACATTTGTGGGAGACAAACAGATGTATATAGAACAAATATGCCAGTGCTCTAAATTTAGCTTCAGGATTTTAAAACCAATAGGAAAGCACTCAAAAGATGTTCTTGTTATTTATAAATTCAGCAGAAAACTTTGAAGTGAATTATAGCCTTGTGGATGCAGTAAGACCATCAAGCACTATTCTGTATATAAATATCATGTGTTTACCAAGTAGCAGGTAGAAGCTTTTTTTTTTAATAAAGCTGTGCATATACAAGAATATTTTGCTGTGAGCTTTGCAGACAAATGCATGAATAGCTTGCTTAAAATCACAGAACACTAGGCTAACATTCACAAAAAAAGGAAAATTTTGGGGAGTGGATATTTATTTACTTAATTCCGTTCCACTCACTCTGCCAGATTGAAAATGAATAAACATGGAAATAACATCTGTTAGCACTGGAATATCAAGTGAGGCAAGTGATTCTTACTCATTCTCCTCACTTGCAGATAGTAGTTCAACATGGTTCATGATCTTTCTCTCTCTTTTTTCAAGTGCATGCTTTCTGACTGAATATTTATACCACGATTCGCTCTTTCTTTACCTACAGGTTTATCTGCCCACACCGAGTAGATGGTTCACTAGACTGACTTTCCAATAAATATTTTACCATAGAACTCATTAAACAATATAATAACAAAAGTAAAAATTGTCCTAGGATTCAGTAAATAGATATAACAGTTCCTTCCTCAGGAGAAATGGTAACTCTTAAGGGAATTTGTAGGAAGAAAAATCTGAACTTAAAAGCTTGCCCTTTCTAACAGTACAGCTTGAAAACTGAAGTCAACATAATTTCCTGTCTCTGTGTTGGACGATACATGGACAGGGCACACTTTCCTATATATATGTAAAATAATATTGAAAATAAGAAAAATCAAGTAAGCTACCAGACCCAGAATATACTTGCTGCTTAAAGACTGAAAACAACTGAAACAGCTTATTTACTGGGACTAATTGGTTGCTTATCAAGAACACTTGCTCGTGGTGCCAACTAATCCAAAAGTACTATAAATGATGCAGTCCTAACCCATTCTCTGTCTTTTTTTTAAAGATTTTATTTATTTATTTGACAGAGAGAGACACAGCGAGAGAGGGAACACAAGCAGGGGGAGTGGGAGAGGGAGAGGGAGAAGCAGACTCCCCGCTGAGCAGGGAACCCGACACGGGGCTCGATCCCAGGACCCTGAGATCATGACCTGAGCCGAGGTAGACGCTTCACCGACTGAGCCACCCAGGTGCCCCAGCCCATTCTCTGTCTTAAAACACCTTCCTGAACATCACCAAGGTCTGGCTGTGCAACTTTATAAATATCCTTCCCGGATGTTTCTTTCTGGGATACTACTAAGACTCTATCGAGGTGACTTCTCCTACTACAGTAATGCAGGAAGATTAATAAATTTGGCTTTGCTTGTTCAGAGCTTCCTTCTTCATCATCCTCTTCACCACCCTGCTGTGCTGCTTCCCATTGCCAGGCTGCAGCGATGTGAGGTGAGATGGCAGCTCTTCTGTGCACACAGGGCACCTGCTCGACAGCCTGGGTGCTGACGTGTGCAATTCATGATCGATTTCGAGTTGTGTTGTGTAAGTGATGAGAAATATCCACTAAAAAGGGGAAGTATATACTTCCAAAAACAGAATCACTTCCTTTAATGGAGAAAATTTTAAAAAAGAGAAGACTGGTTAAAGAAGTTCCTATTCCTATGGTAGGTACATTTAGAAAATGTCCAGTGAGTCCCTATTTGCGACAGGAAGTTCTGGCTGGATGGTGAGGCTGCTGCTCAGAGCTGCGTGTAGTCCTTCCAGCTTATCCAATTCGCGAGAACTACACTGCAGATTCCAGACAATTTCTTCCTCGACAGAGAAATTTCTCTGATTTCCTTGGTGCTTGCAAGCTGTGTAAAATTTTCCCTAAGTACAATTTTAAGTAAAGTAAATTTAAGCAAATTATAAAGTAAAAACTTTACTTTTTTGGTAATTTTTTTTTTTTCTGTCCCAGTGGTCAGAATATAAAAGATAGTTAATAACATGAGTTTAAGTACAACCTAGCCCCCTCTGATTACTTTTTGCAAAAGATAGTATTTTAACTATAGTCAATTCTTTTTATTTGTGATAATTATATTTCATAAAGTCACCGCAAACACTGAATTAGTGAACACTGAATCATTGTTTTTAAGAGAAATATAGGGTTAGGTTCCTGTTAGCTTCTAGTTACATTTTTGTGAACTAATCAATATATAACTATGTTTTATGTATGTTGCTGTTTAAAGACAACTTATTTAATAATGTTGTTGACTCATTGACATTGAACTCATGGCCAATGGATGATCACTTTTACCTGAACGAAGCTTGTCCAACACAGACATCTTCTCTGTAACCAACTGCACAGCCTTCTTACACTGAGAAACACAAGCCTGCACTACCCTTGGGGGTGATATGAAACAGCAAAATCACCTGCCAAAGTAACAAAAATGTGAAAAACACAGCACTACATAGATCATGAGAAGGGCACTTGTTTACGGTATGTGCACTAAAAGAAGAAGGCAGAGGGTCACCTTGTTCTACCCCAGCTGGGAGCAGTGGGGACTTAAATGTTTCACTGCTCTGCCCTTGTTTGCAAACAACCAAGAAAGTACCATGAGGATAATTTGGGGATTACAAATAAATTTTAGTGAGTGGGCCATTTTGCAAATAAAGAATTTGTGAATAACAAATGTATTTTACAAATTATCATTTTAGTTCAAATAATGAAAGCAGAGGTTAACATCGACTGAAGACTTTTCTCTGGGACACTTTGTCCACATGAATTAATAATGATATATTTCATTTGTATTATAGTTAAAATAGCGCTGAAAAGAGTATTCTCAGAATGAATCTGCTATAGCCCATCTGCGTCCTTCAAGAGCCCTCAACATCTTCAGGACGTCCTTTCAGATTGCACTATTTCACACTGACAAGGCTTCCTCGAGTCAGATAGCTCAGTCCACTTGGTGCTTATTCATTGCCTTGTGTTATTCTTGATCTTCTTCATTTCATTGGACCTTATCTCTCCACTACTAAACATCTTGAGATAATGTAGTGACTTGTAAAATAAATGTCTGGCTGAATTGTTCATTGATCCTGTCTATGTGGTGCAGTGTTCCCCTATATTCCCAACTTCTGGTTTCCTCCATCTCCAATAACCTCTGTTCCTGTTACATTGTCTCCATCTTCTGCTCTACTCATTTCAACATTTCTTTTTCAAATTTTTTAATTTTTTAAAAGGTTTTATTTACTTATTTGAGAGAGAGAGAGAGAGAGAAAGAGAAAGAGAGCATGCACAAGTGTGGGGGGAGGGGCAGAGGCAGAGAATCTGAAGCAGACTCCACACTGAGCACAGAGCCCAATGCGAGACTCGACCTCACAACCCTGAGATTATGACCTGAGCTGAAACCAAGAGTCAGACACTTAACCGACTGAGCCACCCAGGTGCCCCTTCAACATTTCTAAAATTACATCCATTCTTTAAGGTCTAACTGAAAGTCCAAGTGAAATGTTGTCATTGTTCGATGGCCCTCAGGTTCAGAAATGCACTAGACAGATTCACGGAACTCAGAAAAGCTGTTATGCTCATGGCTACGGTTTCTTGCGATGAAAGAATACACAGGAAGACCTGCAAAGGAAAAGGCACAGAGGCTGGGGTCCAGGAGAGAACACGTACTGGCTCCCAGCTTTCTCTCCCAGTGGAGTCACATGGACAGCACCGAACCCTCTCAGCAGTGCTGTGTGACCACACGGGCGCAGTATTGTCAACCAGAGAAGTCTACCATGTCTTAGAGTCCAGGGGGCCAGTCGTATAGGCTTGGAGTGCCCTTGTGGCTGATGTATTTACTCAGTCTCCAGCTTCTCCTGAGGTCATACTGACCCTGCAGAGCCCAAGGCCTCCACCGTAAATCACCGTGACCATCAAGCTGGTGATCAGTCTCAATGACTCAAAGCCTCCGTCAAACAAAGACTTTCATCAGGCAGCATATTGCAAGGGCTCAGAGGTTATCTCCCAGAAGCTGGTCAAGGGTCAGACCTCTGCAGGGATACGCAGGGTTCCTGCTGAGTTAGCCCTCTACTGCACAAATGTAATTTACTTTGTGAACCCTCCCCTCTACCACCTCTAGCTGAAAGAAATTACTCCACCTCTGAAGTCTCACGGCACATTATTGCTTTCCTTCCACATCGCTGTTTGCCTGGCTGTATGTATGTGCCTTCATGGGCCCAGCTGCTGGAACAAGAGAAAGTAATGCACTATTTGAAGAGATTTTGATTTGCTAAGGAGGTCTGCAGACTGAGAACAAAATATAATTTGCTCTGGTGAAGATGAGGAGGGAGGGTTCCAAAGGACTGTTTGTGAGAGAAAGGAACAGAGATAAAAGACTTAGCATGTAGGGGATGCCTGGGTGGCTCAGTCGGTTGAGCGTCTACTGGGAATGAGCCCCACATCAGGTTCCCTGCTCAGTGGGGAGCCGACTTCTCCCTCTCCCACTGCCCAGCCCCCCACCCCAGCTCATGCTCTGTCTCTCTCTCAAATAAACAAAACCTTAAAAAAAAAAAAAAAAAACTTAAGAAGTGAATTCTACATTGAAACTAATGACACACTGTATGTTAACTAATTGAATTTAAATAAAATAAGTTTAAAAAAAAAACTATGCAACTCAGAGGAGAATCTTGGAGAGGACAAATAGCTCATTGGGAGGTTTAAGTCGTCTTGTGCCCCATGTAAATTTTAACAAAATTCACATAATTTGCAATTCCTGAGAGAGGGAGGAGGAGGAGGTACAGCACCGTTCAGAGAAAAGTGGGATTTGGGCAAAAATTGAAGACCACCGATCACAGTGATGCTACATACGATGTTCAAGTAAGCTTACTTTTCTTAAGCTGCTAATACTTGAGAGACATCATGTTTGAAGGAACTTTTGGGTGCTCACATACCTAGCACGTTCTTTAGTGTGTAACTTAATAACTAACTTTTATTTTATAATCAGCATGTGTTAGAAACTATCCTAAATAACTTATGTGCATTATCTTTTTTTTTTTTTTTAAGGATTTTATTTATTTATTTGACAGAGAGACACAGTGAGAGAGGGAACACAAGCAGGGGGAGTGGGAGAGGGAGAAACAGGCTTCCCGCTGAGCAGGGAGCCCGATGCGGGGCTCGATCCCAGGACCCTGGGATCATGACCTGAGCTGAAGGCCGACGCTTAACAACTGAGCCACCTAGGTGCCCCCTTATGTGCATTATCTTAGTTAACCCTGTAATGTACGATTTTTTAGGTAGCAAAAACCTAAGCCAATTTAAGTAAGCTGCTCAAGGTCCAAAGCTAGTAAGTGACAGAGCAGGTGTTTAGACTCATGTGATTTGGCACCAGGTCCCAGAACCCCAACCTCTAAATATCACTAAGCCCCACAGCAGACTACCAGTCACTAAAAATTTCATGCTTATCAGAAATCTGCTGGAAGGTTGATATTTGCCTTGAGGCCTTCACCCCAGAATACCTTCATGTTAAAGACAGACTATCCCGCAAGAAGGGTGGCAGGTTTGACTCAGTCACAATATGTGTTATCTTTGTTAGAGTCTGAATTTTCAGCTTCAACGAGTAGAACACATTTGCCCTCATGTTGTCATCAACAAGAGGAAAAAATGAGCAGTGAAAACTGATTGATAATTAATGTTCAGCCAAACAGGAGACCTTCAGGAAAACCATCATTTTCACAAACACTGCCTACCCTGACACAGAAGTCAAAGTGAGTAATCGGACTGTCTGATGCACTGGGAGAACAGTTGGTGGTAAACTCTGAAACAAAGGAAATAGGTATAAATTATCTTCTTCCTTTTACACTTGTCACCCACTTAACTATTTCTGAGAAACAAAAGACCAGAGCAGAATGTACCCAACAGACAAAAGAAATCAATTCAAGAATGTAATGAAGCAAAGAGAAGGAAAGCAAAACAACTGGTAGGCACCAGAGAAGATTTGTTTTAGTTCTGCAGGACCAGAGTAATCAAAAAGAAAATAGCTCAGCTGAAAACAAAGGTATGTTGTTTTCCCTGATTGAATTATCTGGTCAATAAGAGACATAGAAGAAGAAAGGAGACCAAACACCTTATCCGGTCCCCCTTTGGTAAAGTGTGGATATGGATGAAAAATACAGCACTCTAAAAAGATAGGAGAATATAAATAAAATAATTAAATCCTAAATCCTGAAATCTTCAAATATAGGACTCAAAGTAAAAGAACTCATTCAGCTTCAACATGCTGTTTTGGTAGCTCTCAGTCTCCTGATCAAATGCTTTCTCATGAAGTTCAGGCAGGTTGTCTGGAATTCTCTCCCAATCTCTAGCTTCTACTCACGCCCCTTAGCAGTGGGGCATATTTTCATGACTCTCTTCCAAAAGGATAGTTGAGTTTTATGGTTTAAGGTCAAGGTAGTAATGATTTCCATATAATATTTTTCATAAAAACAGTCTCACATGTTCAGAGGAGAAGCTAATTTTAGAGAATTAGATCTAGGTCATATACGAAAGGAGCTTACAGGAGATATTATTAGTTATTGACAAGGTGGTGTATTATTGCTTCTGCTTCCCCAACATAACACAAAGCCCTGCTAAACACTGGCCAGTTGAAAACATGCTGCACTGCTAGAGACTGGGGGAGAATGCCAAGCAACCTGCCTTACCTGTGAGGGTGTGTCAGAGAAGGTACCCTCCTCACTCAGAGACCCCAGCCTCACCAGGGGAAAGAAAGCCAGCTTGTGAGGGCTCCTCCCACAGCATGGTATGGCCGCTGAACGCCAGAGCCCAAGGGAGCAGTCTTGTCAGTTTTCCTGCTCAGGGAGCCAGCTGCCCATTCCAGGTCCTGAATATTCTGTTTCCCCCGTTTAATCTGACCACAGAACTCTGCTGTGGGTCTGTGTCCTGAGACCTTGCCCTCCCATGTGGATTGAACGTCTGGGTGTTTAGTCCTAGCCTGTAAGTGTGACCCTGTTGCTATTCATGGTTTCTGCCCAGCGAGAATGGTGGATACATGAGAACAAAACCCAGTTTGCCAGTTGGACGGAAAAATTTGCCCTTATCCAAAAGTATGGTCTAAAAACATCACCATCCTTAAACCTAGGACATAACCTGGTTCTGACATAGTTTATGAGCATATGGAGCAGCTGTTGCCTTAGTTACAGTGATGATTAGATAATTCGGTAAATTACAGCAATGGTTCAGAACTGAAATCTTAGAAGACAGCAGAAACTTTGAGGTACCAAGAGGAAGCACAATGATGCATAGTACTTATTAAAAATGAAGACATATGGGTTTTGGCATGGGCATACTGAATCCAGTTGTTAATAGCCATCTCTGAGAATTCACTTTCAAATGCAGCAGTTTATTTTCCGTCCCCACAGCAGGCAGAACACGGCAACTTGTAAGATGCCTTATTGGAAAAAATATTGGCTTCCATGAGTTCACCCAATTAAATCAATGTAGCAATAGTGCTGAGGGAACAGCAGGGACAGTTATAGCTCAGTCTATGGAGATTAATTTGTCTAAGGAAGCAGTGTTAGCACCGGGGGCTGGAGAGCATGGAGGACAGCAGAGCTTAGGGCCGGATGTTGACTGTGGGCCACGTGGTCAAACTGGTCACCAGAGTGTGTCATCGCACATATGGTGGAGGCATTTCTCATTTCTTCAGGCTTCTCCATGCCTGAGCCAAGTACTCTCTGGCCTCCATGTTTCTCTGCTGTCCTCCATTCCTGTCAAACAACTTCCCGAGTACTAATAGATGCCATGGCCATCTTGAGTCCGAGGTAGGAAGTACACCATTAAACCATAGCTTCCTCTGTAGAAAAGGATGCCAGAATGATTATAAACGCACATTATGCATCTGGTCCACGAATCCACTGCTGGGTTCTCATGTGGGAGGAGGAGGCTCTGATGTTGGGGTACAGGAAGTGCCACCCCATGGGGTCCACGGCTGTCTACTGTCACAGTGTAAAACTCAGGAGGGGCTGCCAACAATTAGTGTTGGGATCAAGATAGAAGAACAAGGAAATGACATGAATGAATCTATTTTTCTGTCACCATGACAAAAATAAATTCCAAATGGATTTAGGGATTTACATGAAAAAAAAACAAAACACAACAACCCTACACCAGGACTGTAATAAAATGAAGCTGGCACGAAGAAGCAGAAAACATGAGGGAAAACCTGTATAAACTGGAAGTGTTGAAACACTTGTAAGTATGCCTGAAAATAAAAATATACTGAGAAAGACTTACCTCTTTGATTAGGGGCCCAATCTAGGTCTTCAATCCTAAAATACTGGCAGGTAGCAGGAGCCAATATTTAGGGGTAACGCTAATAGGAAGAAAGTTTAGAAATTAAGATTTTTGAGAAATTGAAGATACTGAAGGTAACTGAGGATAAGTGGTATTGGGGAATAAAATTAGGAGACCTAACAAGCAATTAAAAGAGGTAAGCCTGGAAGCAGAACTGTGGAAATGTGTGGCCAACTTTCTGCAGCTTAGATCCCATCATTTCAAGAGAGAAGAGTCAGATGAGAAAAGTATGACTTTCAAAAGGTAAAGAACATGACTCTCTTACAAATAGAGACATGTGTCAAAGATTTATTTAAATCATTAATGAGGGAATCAGCTAGAAGAAAATACTGGTTCAAAGGAGTGCAGGAGAAATAAAATTCCTTATAGACACTGAAAGAAAGACACTGGAATGAGATTGACACATGCATTCAAAACTGTTTAGTGTCCTACAGGGGGATCGGACTGTGACCTTTGGAAGTATCTTTCCTCTGGGCGTAAATCATGGATCTCTACTGGTCAAAATCCATTTGATTTGCTATCATACAAAGATAATTTGCACAATTCTCACTTTTCTAAAAGTTAAAGATGAGTCTTTGAAGAGTTGCAAAATATCCTACCCAATCCTAAATAGTCAGAGAACAGTGCACATTCCTGGAGAATTACATGAACTAATCTTTGAGTGGGGCCGTTGGGCCCACACAGCAGGTGCCTGGAAAAGGGCACAAATTCCTCCTTTGGCTTATTTCCAGATTTTTGAAATTACTGTTTTCTTAACAATCTGACTATGCCAAACATGGATAAATGACCCAATAAATGTTCAGTCACTGCCAATATAAAGTATCTCTTCCCTATGCTGCAAGGTCTGAGGTCTTTTCAAGAAGCAGCTGTCGGGTGTGTTAGATTTTAAAATGTGGGATAGTAACACTCTCAACATTGCACTTGGGTATTGAGACTCCTTCAGAAAACTCTCACTTTACAAGATCATTTAAAATTGTGAAAAAAAAAGATAAGTCACTTAAAAGAGATATTTACATCTCTTTAGCATTTATTATCTTCAATTTTCTACCAAGAACATGTATTTTTTTTTAAATATCTTCTTCATAAGATCATAAAAAATGTAATAGCATTTTGGAGAAACTACAAAGCACACCAAAGTCACAGTGCAAGATTTATCGTTTTTAATGAAAGCATTAACTACACTAATAGAATCATATTATCAGTGACTTAATGCATCTCTTATGAGTATCACACCAAAGTTCTTTATACTCAGTGGAATGTTGAAATGCTTTAAGCTCAGGAAAGATATTCAGAATTGTAATGGCCCTCTTAAGAGTCACATTTACAATGGGGGAGAAGTGCTATTATTTAGAGTTTTCAACTTTCAGTTAAGGACATAATGTTAGAGAAAGAATAGCAGCTTTTAGACAAGTTTGTGGAAATAAGACTGACCAAATGTTCTGTATCCCCAGTGAGCCAGGAAGAAAGAGAATTCAAAGTCAATTGTGAACATCTTCAACGGTCCATGAGTTGAAATCCCATATAAAAGAATGGATACACATTAGTGCACTGTTAAAACTTCTTTGCCAAGCAATTTTTAAAACAACAGAGATGACCGAGTTCAAGACAGAGCTATTTAATTTTTCCTATTCGCTATAGATGAACGTCCAGGGGGGCCCCAGAAGTCTTATGCACCAGCTTCTGAAGAGTCAAGTGTACGACCAAGCCATCACAGTGGGTCTGTGATCAGAGGTGGAATGTCAATAGCTGGGAGCAAAGTGTTTCCTCTTTCTCTGGAGATCTGGCTTTCCAAGTGTCTTTGAAAACAACATCTCAGGATTCTAATAAAATTCTCTCCAGGTCAAGACCAGAGAGTGGACCAGTGGAGAAAGGAGATTGCGTTTGTCCTAAAAGTTCAGTGAGAAAAACAAAGATCCTGTGCCTTCGCAACACCCTTCTCAGACCAAGGCTAGGCGTTTCATAGAGACTCAGAGTCCAAACCTTAGATCAATATCTGATAAATCTAGATTAATGTCAGCACTGTAAGTGGACAGGTAGAAAGACTGGGTTCACTTCACCATTAGCAATGTTACCATCAGCTAAAAAATGCACACACACATATGCATACACAGTGTAGGAAAATGTGCAAATGGGTTTTCGTGGTTGGTTTTTCCGTATTTTTCAAACCATAACTGAATTCATATTGGGCTGAGGGCTTAATAGTAGAATCTGTGTTCTATTCATTTCCTTCCCTAGTCTTTCAGTTATTAACACGAATGATCAGTCATTTCCCTTTATTGTGTTCCAGTCTGGATAGATCTGCTGCTGGTGGGCACGTTTTGTAGGTGTAGTCCTGTGTGTGTGTGATTGGATGTGTAGATGTGCAGGTGTTTGGGTGTTTGGCTGCGTGAGGGTGTGGCAGATGGTATTAGGGAGGGGGTGTGCAGTGTATGGGGAGTCCTACACATAGTCCACGAAGGTTGAAACCTAACTTGGAATGCTCCCTTTTCTTCTCTCTCCCAGAAACATTCCACAGCTAGACAATCCAAAATGTGGATACTGGGACACTCACTAAAATTCTTTCTACCCCAACTAGCATACGGCTGCTTTTGTGATGGAATATATTTATGCATATCAAAAACTTCAGCTGTGGTCCCAATAATTAGACTTTATTCTATTATCCCTGTCCTGCACAGTCTTTACAAAATTTACCTCCAGGTCTCAGAATCTCTACTCTCTCTAGAATCACTACTACTTTTATCTACCCTCAAGTGTTCTTGGTGAATATGGTAGTTAAGTTAGGCATTTAATAAACAGGGAACTGCATATGGAGGGTTGGAGGATGAACTCTCTGCAAGGATGGAATCTGAATATGTTCTAAAACTTATCCAAAAGCACACTCATCGTCTGGACCAATACAGCCAAACAGAAATGTGACGCCCATTATCCCTTTCCATATGAGCCAAAGCGGGGAAGAATTGGACTGGGACCGCTGATGTGTACTCGAATTCAAGCTGCCTGATTTTAAAGCACTTTAGAGCTTATGTCCTAAAGGTTTGGAAAAATTAGTGGGTGCCAGCTTGGCAAAAGTATCAAATGGAAATTGGCAAAAGGAGGGAAAGTCTCCCTCCCTGCAGTTTCCCCCCTTTCTAGGTGACCTTACCCTGTGAAGACTTTATCTTTTTATCTCTCCCATTTTATTGAGTCAGTCTCTATAGGAACCCCCATTAAGATGTCTGGTACTCTCAACACCAAACATGATATTAACAGTGGAATTCTGGTGCCTACACATATGTTATTTTTGACATAAATGTCATATTTGCCATGTACGATATTGTCTTGCGTAGATTTACCTTTTAAAATTAAAATAGTATCCATATCCCTGGTGGCATAGGAAAATAAAATGATTTTAAGTTCATTTTTTAAATGAAGGTTTGGAACTGTTTCAAGAAAGTTTTCCTGTGACCTTGCTTGCATGCTGCACAACGTGACCTCTGGAGCCAGTCGGCCCGGGTGGGTCTGGCTCCTTCCATCTCCCACCATCTCCATGACCTCGGGCACAGAGTGATTTAAACTCTCTGCTCTTTAGTTTCCCTAAATGAAAAACGGGGATGATAATAAGTCCTCTAAAATGGAGTTTTTATGAGAATTAAATGAGGCAACATGGGCAAAAAGCTTGAAACAATGCCAGACATTTACCAAAAGGCACGTAAAGGGTTGAGGAATAAAATGTTTAGATGATTGGCTTGTGGCTGGTTAATAAAATTGTCAAAAAGTTTCATTAAGTTTTGATGGTGAAGATATTAATATCTCCATATAAAACCTGAGGAACTTGTCTCGACAGCGGCATTTAAGCAATGTCCTTCCTACCAGACTACTAACATTACGGTAAGGAAACGTGTCTAGTGCTGCCTTCGGAACTGGAATGAGGAGGCGGTGGCTGGTCCAGCCCTCCTGGTGACGGTCTGTGCCGGGCTCAGCAAACTGCTGGTTGGGCTCCAACTGCCTTGTCTCTAAAAGAGCACCTGTTTCGTTTGTCTGTGTTTTTTTAAAGAAATATTCCTATAAAGTTGAATCATGCAGAAACGATGGAAAGTTAATTTATTTTTTGTATTAAATACAACTTTGGAAATCACCTCACCCACACGAGTGTTTGCCTCCTCAAATTACATAGGAGGAAAATAAAATCCAAGATGGAGAACACAATTTGCCCGTACTTCCTGTACCACGTTCTCCCCACCCCCTCCCTCGCAGCCCACCGTGGGGGTGACCCATTACCCCTCAGAGCAAGCCTCCATCTGCAGGTCCCACCAGCTCATTCAAGGACATCTGAATCCAAGTTCACCATACAACCCTTGGCCTCTGGAAGTCCCTGCTTTCCTAACAGCCATCCAAGGAGGAGAATTTTGAAACCTTTGGGTGGAAGAGGTCTGTTTGGTCCTTTCTTATATTTCCTACCTCTGCTGAAAATCTCACTCTGCTCATGTGTCGTCCACTGACCTTGCTGAGCATCTTTAGGACTGCTATTTTGAACTCCGTATCAGGTAAATCACCATTTCATTAATGTCTGTTTCTAGGGCTTTGTCTTGTTCTTTTGTTTGGAATCTTCTCCTCCGTTCGTTCATTTTCCTGGATTCTCCGTTGATTTCTGTGCATTAGATGAGACGGCCACCTCATCCAGTCTTGATGGAGTGGTGGTCGTAGGATGGGAGCCTTATCCATCAGCCTGCCTGGCTCTTTTGCGGGTGTCTCTCCAGCTTGGCGGTCGTCCAGCCCGCCTTCTTCGTTCTCCGTGGCCCCCAGTGGCTGAGGCTGTGCCAGGACCTGCCAGTGGCGGAAAGGGGAGCATTGCAGTCTTGATGGAGCCGAATGGGAGGCAGAGCTGGGCAGGGCTAGGAGGATGTTCATGTCGGGCCCTCCCGGGGGAAACCGGGAGATGGGCCGTGTTGCCTATTTTCTCTGCACTGGGCGGGGTGTACAGCTGAGGGAGCTGCTCCTGCCTCTGTGATTCACCGCTTCTGGGTTTGCCACAGTTCCGTGGCACCTGTGAATGCAAGGCCCTGGGGCTAGCTCAGCCAGGCCTGGCAGGCACTCCTCCTGTGGGGACACCTGCAGAAGCTGGGGTGTCAGAGTGTGGCCAAGCTCCTTCCAGGAAGACATGGGTGCTTTGGAGACAGTGGGCTCAAGCGGGAGGTGAAGGTTTTGTCTTCCGGCTTCCCCTGTCTCCGCAGAGGAGGGCGGTCAGCCCCTGTGTGTGCTAATGAGGAAGGTGGAAGCATCACCCCAAGCAGCTTTTAAAGTAGCAACAGGCCTTTCTGAGAGACTGGGAATGGGCTTGTCGCCTGGTCCCCTCCCCGAGCCCTCGGGGGATATGCAGCAAATCCTGTAGGTCTCAGGAAGGCAAGCCCTGTTCGCTGTCAGACCTAGGTGTTTGGGGAGCCTGTCCCTCCTGCAAACCGAGGCGTCAGGTGTCCAAACCCTTGACTCCTCGGGGAGAAGCTGGGAGCTGGGGGTTCCCTCGAACTGTAGGACACTAAGCCAGGGGTGTGGTGATGGCAAGAGTGTGTCAGCCTTTCCTACCGTTCCGATGTTGATGATGCGGGTGTTTTCCTATTTGCCTGATCCGCAGGAAGCACACAGCTAGTTTCTGGATTTCCTTCCAAGGAAATTGCTCCAGGCGCAGATTTGGTGCGTCCGTGGGAGGAGGTGAGCTCAGAAGGGTCCTCTGTCACCATGATGGAAAGGAACCTGTTTCACAGTCTGGAGGAGTTTCAGGACCCCCTCATGTCCAGCAGAACCTGTCTGTTTCAGAGAACCTGCAACCACAGTGAGCCGCCGAGGCCACTGTTCCCCACTGCTGAGGTCACGGCATGTCTTCGGGGAACGGGTGAGGACCGTGAGCTCCCACGCTGTGTGTCTAAACTTCAGCACTGACTTGAAACCCGAACCTGCACCTTGGAAGCAGCTCCTGTTTTTATCATTCCTCATTGCGACTTCTTGCCAAAATGTTTTCAAAGGTGGCCCAAAATGTTTGGTGGCGATCTCTGAGTGATGCAGAGTCTGCATTTCTTCGCCAGCATCTGGTGTTGCTACTATTTTTTCTTTTTAATCTTAGTCATCTCCTATGTGTGTAGCGATATCTCCTTGTGGTTTTTAATTTGCATTTCCCTGACAGTGAATAGTTTTGTCAAACATCATGTGCTTATCTTCCATATCCTCTCCAGTAAAACGTGCTTTCTAGGTGGATCGTTATGTGTTTTAAAAACACTATTGAGTTCTGGAAGTTCTTTACATATTTTAGATACTACTTCTTTGGATATGTGGTTTCCAAATTATTTCCCTAGTCTGGAGCTTGCGTTTTATCCTCTCAACAGGCTATTTTTTAAAACAAAATATTTTAATTTGATGAAGTCCAACTCATCAATTTTTGTGTTTATAGATCATGTATTTGTATCAAATCTAAGAAGATTTTGCCTAGCTCTAGATCCCAAAGACTTTCTACTGATTGTTAAAATTTTATAATTTTCACATAAGTCCATGACCCATATTAATTTTTGTATGAAGGCACGAGTTTCTTATGTCAAAATTCTTTGACTCTTTACCTTGCCAATAGATGTCCATTTACCCCAGTAGTATTTTTGAAAAGTTATTTTGCAATTTTATAAAATCATTTATGCATCTATGGGTGGGTCAATTTTGAGGATAGCTAATCTGTTCCTTTGATGTGTGTCCATCCTTCTGCAACTGCTACACAGTAACCATTGCTATCCTTGTCTTTAGATGAGGTCAGTTTATTTCTTCCACTTTCCCATCTTTTAAAAAACATTTTCAGGTCATCTAACTCCCCAACATTTCCAGATAAATGTTAGAATAATCATATCTATAGCGACAAAAAAATTCATGCTGGGATTTTGATAAGAACTGCATTAAACTTGTGTGCCAATTTGGGGAAAATTGCCATCTTTACCATATTGAGTATTCTAATCCGCAAACAAAATATATCTTTCTTTTTTTTTTTTTAAAGATTTTTTTTATTTATTTGACAGAGAGAGACACAGTGAGAGAGGGAACACAAGTAGGGGGAGTGGGAGAGGGAGAAGCAGGCTTCCCGCTGAGCAGGGAGCCCGACGCGGGGCTCGATCCCAGGACCCTGGGGTCATGACCTGAGCCGAAGGCAGACGCTTAACGACTGAGCCACCCAGGCGCCCCCAAAATATATCTTTCTATTTATTTTAATCTTTTTTGATTTCATTCATCAGTGTTTTGTAGTCTTATGCATGTTTTGTTAGCTTTACATACAAATATTTCTTGGGCGAAGGGACTGATTATATTGTATATATATTATTTATATCTATTAAATTATTTATATAAATTAATATATATATTTGACCTCCATGTGTTTATTGCTTTTTATATGTTTAATTGCTCTTGAAAATTTACCTGCAACATTGCTGAATTATTATTCATAAGAGTTTTTTGTATATTCCCAAGGATTCTCTACACAGACAATCCCGTCACCTGCAAACAGAGTATTTCTTCCTTTCTAATTTGTTAGCCTTTTATTGCTCTTTCCTGCTTTCATGCGATGGCTAGAGCTTGCAGCACTATACTGAATAAGAGTGGTGTGGGCAGACATCCTTGACTTATTTCTGGCCGTAGGGGGAAATACTCCGTCTTTTACAATTAAATGTAATATTAGCTACAGATATTTCGTAGATGCTCCTCATCAAGTTTCATCTTTCTAGTGTTTATTTGTGAAGTGCTTCTCTGCATCAATTGTTATGATGTTGTGAGTTTTCTTCTTTAGCCTCTTAATATAATGTGCTACCAAATATGGAACCAGCTTTGCATCTTCGGCATGGCAGACTTGGGCAGGGTTTATACAGATATTTTTAACATGTTGCTGAGTTCTATTTGGTCATATTCTGTTAAGACTGTTACATCTATGCTCATAAGGGATACTAGTCTGCACTTCTCTATTTTTGTACTGGTGCTCGCATCATGAAACACAGAGCAATGTGACCACACTACCTCAACAAAGTGGCCAAGGTCAAGATGATCAATTGCCCTGATTTTGAAATTATGTGATGAAAATAGCACTTATCTTCTATGATCTTCCTCTGAAAATCCCATAACCCCAGTGTAAGCATTAGGAAAAAGGCAGGCAGGTAAAGAAGCATCCTACAACAGACTTAAGTCTTAACATCTCCGCTGAGAGAGGGGTCTTCAGCAGGTGACCTGTTAGATAGGGGAAGCTCTGTCTGGGAACTCAACTGTCAGAAACCAGTACTGGGATATTTCTTGTGAATGGGTTGGTGAAGGTCTTTGAAGAGAGCACAGGACAGCGTGGGGGAGAGAAACCCCGGGGGTAAACAGATATGGGTCAGAGAGGAGAGACTGAGAGCAGGAACTAACCTATCATCTCATCTGGGTCTCTTCTTGCCTGTACCTCTTCTTTCTGAACTGTTTTGGTAGGAGAGGCTTTTTCTAAGGACCCAAATTGTGGAATGATGATGGGAAGAGATGGATTATAATAGTCACAAAAGATGGAAAAGAGAATCCATCCAGTGCCCATTTTGTAAGTGAATATTTGTACCAAAATGTATATTTAACAGTAAATGACTGGTCTATATGTGAAATTATTATAACACAGAAATTTTAAAACAGTCTAACTTAAATAAACCAAATAAGCATTGTCATTTTAAAGCCATCTACGTGGGAGACTCTCCACAAATTTCTAACCACCCTGTGTGATTTTTAGGTTTTTAAAATATGATTTTAATACAAATTAAAACATTATTGTAATTACTCTTTTCACACTCAAGAATCTTACTGTTCCTTTAAAGGGCAGTTCCTCCACAGAGCCATCCTTGATTGAGATTTCTTCTCCTCTGATTTTTAATTTTCTGTTTTCCCTCCCTCCCCCCACAATGCACACACATATCTGTGGCTCCCAGGCTACTTATAATGATGTGAAATGACTATAGGGCAATGGGTCTCTTGAAGCAAGACTGCTTGGGTCCAAATCCCCAATATACTGTGTAGCATTTAGTATCTTTGTAGCATTTAGCAGGTGGCTGCACTTCTTTATGCCCTAGATTCTTCCTTTGTAAACTGAGGATGGTAATAGTGTACATTTCATACAAGATTGTAGTTGAAAAATTAACTGAGTTAATACATAAAAAAATTACTGAGAAGAGTATCTAAAATATTATAGACATTCCATAAATGTTAGTCACTATTATTGTATTGTTCTGTGTAGTGCCATGAAGATCTCCGCTGATGCATTCTGAAAGGAGGGAAAGTCGTATTGACCAAATATCAGATGAGCAGAAGACACCGTTTTATGTGCTCTCATGCTTTCATTCATGTTCTCCTACTTAAATAGTTTAATACATTAAATTTGTCTATATTTTAAATCACATGTGAGAATCACAGATGAGGATCCCACATATTATAAATGTTTAAAATAGTGAAACGGAGATGCTTGTTGATAGGAATTTGAGCGACGGGATAATTTCAATACATCTGCAAAGTTTCACTCTCCGATTACAGAAAGGTGCTAATAAGCTACTAGTTTTCATTTTCTCTTAATTTTTCTTCATGTCTATACATCCCTCCTAAGATACATAAAGAAATACAGTAAGAGAGATGAGGGATGCGGAGCTAACGGCAGTAAGCCCTCCCCACATGCTCAGCGTTCCAACAGGCTGTTTTCAACACTGTGTCATGTAACCCAGTCATGGTATGTGAGGCAATTACCAATAATTTATTAATGTTTATAGACAAGGAAACTGAGGGTTAGAGAGTAAGTCACTTATCTGACGGCGCAGGAAATGTTCCAGAGCTGGATTCAAATCCAGACTCTTTAACACCAAACCCCAAAATGGTAACCATTAAGCAAACCCAAACCTTTAAGTTTTGAGAGTAGAACTCCTGCCCCTAAATGCCACACCTCTGAGTCATGTTGCTGGATTAAAAACCAGCTGTAGGGCTCTAACTGAAGGTTCAAAGCCTGGTGGGGAAAGCAAGCTTGTCTCTTCTAAACAACCTTACGAAAGACAAGCAATTGTTCAATTTAGTCTACATTTTGTCAGGACTCTAAAAAGTCTGTCCTGTCTGGACTCAGTTGTCCTGCCATTGCGCTAATAAATAAACTCAGGATATAAACACTACGCTCAAGTTCTTATTGCCCTTAAACAACAAACCATATTTTTACAGGATGGAATCTGTCACTTATAGGGGAAACTGCCAGGCCTTTGTTCTCGTCATGAGGGAGGCTTTGGTGCTCCAGTATTTCAGACCACCGCCTTCAGGCAAATGAGAGAGGGTTGGGGAAGCAGACTCCATTCCAGTCTGTTCATTTCAGGGATCATTTTGCCTCAAAGTACCAGCATAACCATTGAAATAGGGCTTGAAACATTCACAGTCATGTGTGGCAGGGTCTGCTTTATTAAGGAAACTAAATTTTGTGCAGGGAAAAGGAGATATTAATGAATATCAGACCCTTGATGTGAAGGAAGTAGGTGATAACTCATATGACTTGACATTAATCATTGAACGTAAGTATTGTCTTTATTCTTACAAGTCTTGTGAATGATACCTCTTCATAACCAAAGTGGGCAATTTTCCTCTTTTGCAAAGACTAACCTTATTCTATCTTCGCCTCCTTCAACCAAATAGGGCAGTGCTCACATCACTGCTGATACTTTCTGAAGGTCAAACACTGTGGCAAGTTGTGAATTATTATTGATACCAAACATTCCTTCCCACTCCGCTGTGTCCGTAAATAAATATTAGCCCCTAGAAATGTTATCTGAAGTTGAAGGAAAACGGACTTTCCAGCATTTGGAGGATCTCCTCAGTGATGTGATCTTGGTACTGTAGCCTCTGGTTTCTGGGGTAAAATGAACATAATCATCTGGCCCCAGAGCCACATTTTCATGATGAGCAGACAAAATGCGGTGCCAAAATGATTGATAATGTTTCTCAGATCCTCAACAAGACCCTGGGTTTATGATGTGAGGATATTTGGTGTCAAACACTGGACACATTGCTGTTTCGGTTTCTCTTTTTCTCTCCCAAACACCTTGTCTCATGAAGGCAGGTAATAAAAACAAACAAAAAATAATATCTTGACTATTATCTCCTGGTTTGTCCTTGAGCATCTACTTCGCCAGTTCCCAAGGGGATGAGATGAAGTCCTCCAGATTTCACAAGCGGTGCTTGTCTCCTGTTATTTGTCTCAGAGATTTCATTATCTCAAGCCACAGGTGGCTGGTTGGCCCAAAAACGTAGACATGCCCCTCATCGCCTCCCACCACTGTCCCTTCTGCTGTGCCGTAGGGATTGGTCATGTGGAGTCAAGGTCTGGTCCCCTGAGCATGTAGATGCAGAGTCCCTGTGTCCACCAATCTCTTACGCCACCTCAGTCATGCAGACCCAAGGCCAGCATGCCAGCTCACAACTCTCCCACCCAGCTGCGTTCCACACAGCCAGCTGACGCAGACACAACACAGTTCATCTTACTCAGCCTTTGTAAAGGAAACCGTGCTGTGCAGATGAAGGTCATTTTCAGATAGGTCTACGTTAATGAACACAGATGTCAATCCTTTGTGAACCAGCCTTCACCCGTACCTTGGGCATCTGCTTGTGCATCAGTTCCCTTCCTTCGTAGAGGGTCTAACTCAGAATCGCTTCCTTGCAGTTAAATGTTGCCCCACTGCCCTGTATCTTCTGCTTCTAGTCGTGAAATGAAACATAGCCTTAAGGTTCTAACACATAACATCTGTGACCCCTTATGGTGTTTTTTATTTGCTATTTAATGTCATTCTAAGAAAAATTAAAATGTGAAGTTAGTAACATAAATTTCATTAATCTTTTTGTTGAACAATACCAGCTTTAAATGTAGGCATGGAGCCCAGCCCAGCGCAGGGCCCTCCCAGGTGTGACACCCTCGTGAGCGCCCAGGTTGCACAAGCGTGCAGCTGACTCTGAGTGTGGTCCCTTGCAGGTGGAACTGGAAGCTGTCACCTCCTGTCTCCAAGCAAAGGTCCACACGGACCCAGAACCCAAACATTAAATGGCAGAATACAAATCTTCTCATGGTACATAAGGCAGCCATTAGGAACATCTTAAGAGGAAGGAACTTACGAATCCTATTTTAACAGATGTTCTTCTCACCCAGAGTTTTACTAAACTCACTGAGTTTTACTAAAGCTTAAACCCTTATTATATCCACAAGATTCTACATTCTCTTTCCTCTCTCACCTCCCTCAAACTAGCCTGCCTTCTTGATAGTCCAGCGCCCAAGATTCTTGGCTGTGCCCTGTACATGTAAGACACACTCTCATGCTCGCACCTCGACATCCGGTGCTTCCTTTGCCTGGAAAGTGCTTCCCACCGACATCCCACAGACGGCTCCCGCCCCACACCCTCCAGGACTCTCATCATCCTCTCCATGTGGTCCTCTGTGGTTCTCTCATCTCTGACTTCCCTGCTCTGTGCCCAGGCTCTTTGTAACCAGGTAACACACTATACATTTTGTTTGTTTATCTTGTTCATCATCTGTCTCCCCTGCTCCTGCACAAGGCTGGGATGTTTTCTGATTTCTGTACTAGATACTAGAAGCACCTGGAATATGTCCATGTCACAGCAGGTGCTCAGTAATCATTTCACAAAAGACTGAATTTAGAGAGCCATTAAAGTTATATAAATTCATTAATTCCAAAAATAATAAATAAAATAACTGCCTAAGATCTGCCTGCTGACAGCCATAATAATGTAAACATCTGTGATCTTGACTCGTTTGGCTTTACAAGGGGTTTGCTTTGTGGCCTTGAAGAGCAACACCTTCAAAGTCATTGATAAATAATTTACATTATATTTAAATAACTTCTAAATCATTCAATCAATGTGAAATGCCAAATTGAATCTGTTAGGCTGTGACTAAATCCTGTCAGGCTTATGAATGGGTAACCGTGGTTAGCCTTTCAAATAAGAGACAGCACTCTTCCACAGAGCAAGAAAGGACACTAGGGACTCAGTAACATTAGTTTCTGTTCTAGTCCTGCCACTGACTTTTCGTGTAATCTGAGGTCACTCACTTAACCTTTCTGTGTCATATATTTGCTTACCAGCAAAATGAAGGATAATAAGTCTGGCCTACAGTTATTTTTTAAAAGATGATGGTCCAACACGATACAAATGTTAGGGGCTAAATGCAATAGTATGTTTTTCTACTTATACTATCACTTCAACTTAAATTAAGTCTATTCCTTTTCACATGATAAGTTGGATAATTATTTAAAAGGGGAGATGTCCATCTATTGGTTTTACATAAAGCTCTTGGACATACTGCAGAAATAGGCAATGTGGTTGGTTTGTGATTTGGGGCTGTCACACCATGATGTTCCAAGCTTTGTAACCATAGCATAATCAGACATATCCAATATTGTTCCTGATAATAGATTTGCCTTATCATTGAATTAATTAAAGGGAAGAAAGATGGTAAAACTCAATTTTTAAAACATTCTTTCCATTAGTGTGTTCCTTGTTTTGTTTTGTTTTTCATGATGTATTGAGTTGTCCCACAGAAACCACCAGATTCACTGGGGCTAAAGATTGGCCCATCATAAAAAATACTCCTAATTCATAAATCAATAAGGCTGCCATTTGCATCAATTCCCCCAAAGATGTCCTTGATTAAGCAGGAATGAAGGAGAGGGAGGAAGTGCTGAAGGCCTGGTGTAGAGACTATACCACAGGGCTGACGAGGAGCAGTCCTGTGTGTGTCACTCAGCTTGTCTTCTGGAACCGTGCACAGTGACTTGTGAGAAAGGCCTGGCCGTAAGAACATAGGGGAAAGAGACATCAAAGAACTGGGTCTTTAGGTCTGTACACAGAGGGACACACATGATAAGGGAAGATAGTTCCCTTCTTAGCAACATCATATCTAGAACCGGGCAAAAGAATAGTTCTTCCAAATCCAGAGACAGTGAAGACCCATACTGCCCACGAGTGGGGCCAAAAGCCACCTCAGTCAAAATCTCTTCACAGACAGTGAGTGGATCCTGGTGTGAGTATAAGGAAGAAGTGGCAAACACGTGAGCTGAGAAAAAATGAGTCAAAACCATTTGCAAGCACGCGTGAGATACTTCAGCTACGTCCTTGAATTTGGAAGGACAAATGTGCTTCTGACACTTCTGGCTAATTTTGTTCGAGGATGGTGAGCTGGGAGCTTCCAGTGTTACAAGCTAGTAATCTGAATCCTGTAAGGTGTGGCCAGGAGACCAAAAAAGGCACTGAATCACTGGGAACTGAGGTGATGACCAGGAAAGCGTGTAGAAGAAAGACAAAAGCCAACTTCTCCTGGCTTGTTTGCTCAGTAATTTGCTTATCTTCTAGGTGGCACATCCATTCCTACATCATTCTCAGGCCCATGACTCAAAACGGAGGATCTTACTGTCCATCAACAGATGAATGGATAAAAAAGATATGGTATATATATATATATATATATATATATATATATATATATATATATATAATGAAATATTATGTAGCCATCAAAAAATTGAAATCTTGCCATTTGCAACAACGTGGATGGAACTAGAGGGTATTATGCTGAGCGAAATAAGTCAATCAGAGAAAGACAAGTATCATATGATCTCACTGATACGAGGAATCATAGGGGAAGGGAGAAAGGGAGAAAAAAATGAAACAAGATGAAACCAGAGAGGGAGACAAACCATAAGAGACTCTTAATCTCAGGAAACAAACTGAGGGTTGCTGGAGTGGGGGGGGGGGAGGGAGGGGGTGGCTGGGTGATAGACATTGGGGAGGGGATGTGCTATGGTGAGCGCTGTGAATTGTGTAAGACTGATGAATCACAGACCTGTACCCCTGAAACAAAGAATACATTATATGTTAGAAAAAAAGAAAAAAGAAGATAATAGGAAGGGAAAAATGAAGGGGGGGGAATCGGATGGGGAGACAAACCATGAAAAACTATGGACTCTGAGAAACAAACTGAAGGATCTAGAGGGGAGGGGGGGTGAGGGGATGGGTTAGCCTGGTGAGGGTATTAAAGAGGGCACGTATTGAATGGAGCACTGGGTGTTATATGCAAACAATGAATCATGGAACACTACATCAAAAACTAATGATGTAATGTATGGTGACTAACATAACATAATAAAATAAAATAAAATAAAAATACAGAAAAATACAAAAATAAAAATCATAAAATAGCAAAAAAAAAGGAGGATCTTAAACTTTTAAATAAATCTAGCTGATTTTTTTTTTTCCCTAAGCATTTGCCTTGACTGCTGAATCTGAAAATAAAATCATCCTAGTTCTAAGTTCTTGTTACAGATCTATTCAGTTAGATCCTCCACTTCTCCAAACTAATTATCAGAAGCCATAAAATTCAGCTATTATCATGCCTGATGATTTAGCATGTATTATGGTTAATTTTTGAATTTAGCAAATTATCTCATCCTTTGAGAAGAAACAATTTCGTATAAGAGAGAATGTTCTCAAGTGGCTCTTTCAATATCTGTGCCTGGATGACTCTTGTGCTTCTTATCATCTCCACCAGAGTAGTCAAATATCTGCAGAAATATAGTTTATTTTATACATTTTACACGGATAGAGATTGAAAAATAAATCTGCGTCACACACGTATCTTTATTGGACATTATGACAATATCCATTACTATTCAGGAGACACTCTTCAGGAGACAGGACAAGTAAGCAAAGCATAAATAGATCATAAATTCCAAAGTGCTAGATAGTCAGTAAATATAAGTCGTGAAGTAGAATAATAGGAGTGAAAAGAGGAGAAAAGTAGTGATCGTTTTTTTAAAAACATTTTTTTAAAAACAAAAAAAAAAAATCCCCAAACAAGAATTTAGAAAATTATGATTGTAAATGTTTAGGAGATTCCCACCCATACTGATTTCTGATTTACATTAAGTGAAATAAGAGTGGATTTTCCTATACTCTATCCTCAGATTCAAAGCTGATAAGGGCGCCTGGGTGGCTCAGTCGGTGAAGCGTCTGCCTTCGGCTCAGGTCATGATCCCAGGGTCCTGGGACTGAGCCCCGCATCAGGCTCCCTGCTCAGCGGGAAGCCTGCTTCTCCTTGGCTCATTCTCTCTCTGTCTCTCTCTCTCTCAAATAAATAAAATCTTAAAAAAAAAAAAATTCCTCTTGCTGGGGCCGACAGTGGCTGCGTTCTGAAAGTCTCTGCGCTGCCACTTCTCCATCAGGATTTTCTCTTGCAAGCTGAAGAGAAACAATCCTTTTCAACAGAAAAGATTCTGCTTTTAACTAAGCTCTCCAACCATCTCTGTCCCTGCCAGGGTTTGAAGGATTGTTGGGGAGAGTTCTTTTTTTTTCTGGCACAATTCCATTTCATTCATATCCAAGATCCCATTATGCAGTCTCCTTAAGAATTTGGTCCCATTTTATTTAACAAACTAATTTTTTATGTTGATACATATTGCAATATTGTAAAGTAAGCATGCAAAATATACAGTGACTTCTGCTTTGTGTAGCGCCTTTCTTTTGCAAGATTTTATTCTATAGTTTTCTAGAAACCTGACATAAAAGTCAAAGGAAAAAAAAAGACTTTCTCTGCTTTGAAAGTTCATAGGCAAACTTTAACTTTATTCCTGAAGTTGCAGAAAGCAGTCCAATTCTTTGAGTTAATTTGCCAAAAGCCAATTATCCCAATGGCTAAATTATCAAAAGACAGTTTTCTGAATGAACTCTCCTTGTTTTTTTCTCCTGATGAAAGCTTTCTCTATCTCCTCAGCTCCCACCAGATTTATCAGCAAGGGCATGGTGGAGAAACAAACTGAAGAAAATCTTTAAAAGCTATCTATAGTTTAAAATGAATGTTCTACAACTAAAACAGTATAGAAACCTCAAAAGCTGTTAAAACCAGGCAATGTAATTTGAATTGCCGTGAGTTGTATTTAAAAAGTTGAAATAGAACAAAACAAACAAACAAAAAAAACCAAGCACATTTAGCTAATTGGTCTTTGGAAAAAATTGTCCAGTCACGGAACTAGATTTTGGTCAAGTGAATTCTGCCAATAAAACAAAATGGGGCCTGAGCTGTAAGGAACAGAGAGAAAGCTGAGGATCCGCAGGCTGACACGGGGTGGCTGGAAAGTGATAGTCACGGAGCCTCCCTGGGAGACTCTTCATTCACTTCATTCACTAAAGTTCTTAGTAATGAACTTTAATAAATAAAAGGCTTCTTTGTTGGCTGCTCTTTGTGAATACGTTCACAGTTCATAACTTATCTGAAATAGAGTATTTCAATATTTCTGGAGCCAGGAAGAGTCTCCCAGGGAGTCAAGTGGAGGCAGAGGGAAGCACTGAGTCCTTTCAGTTGAGAAGCATTCGACCCAGCGACCGACACCACAGCTCAGTTCCTTTATCCTGATCTCTGAGCCTGTTCATCTCCCTTCCCGCCTCCCCACTTGACTTTTCATTTGCACTGTCAGCACATGGTCTCAAGCCCCCATGAGCTAATCAGCAGAGTGATTTCCACAGCCCTCACAACCACAGCCCTTACCCCCCTGCTTCCCTGGTCTCACAGACCTCCCCGTGGGCACAGTGTTAACAAGCAAGCCAACAAAGAAGGAGGCTGAAGAATCATTGCAGGCAGATCACATCACAATCTATAGATCAGACACCAGCAGGACTGGTTTTTTAAAAAAAAGATCATCGGATGATTGTAGAGTGGAGTTCTGGCTGGGAAACACTGGATACACCGGGTGTTTGTCCAACTTCACGTGCACGTGAATTACCTGAGCATTTGGTTAAAACACATGATCTGCTACAACGGGCCTGGGATGGAGCCTGGAATTGTGTCTTTCTAACCAGCTCTTGGGGAATACTGATGCTCACACAAGTGAATACAGAACTCAAACTCTCAAGTCTCACTTAGTAGGTGCTCTCCTCCCCCTCGAGTGAATGTCTTCCCTTTGTGCAGATTATGACCTCAGCATGACCCTGGATCACCTCTGCTCTTCTCCATGGGCCGTCCTGGGAGCCTCTGCACACTTTCTCATAATGTCCCCAGCCATCCCACCTCCCTGGGCTGGAGAAAGATGCCCACCTCTGCGGACCCAAAGGATGGGTGCTGTGGTTGTCACGCATTTCAGTAAAGTGTGGATTCCTGTATGAGTGGACATTTCTTAGCTAAGCGTTAGTTTGCTCTCCTGTAGACAGCCACATGCTCAACAGCAGCTTAAAAAGTTGCTCCAAGAATACTCAACTAGATCTCAGCCAAGAGGGTCACTTTGGTCCCAAGGTTTTCCTTCTTAGGATCAGAAAGTGTGAAGCAAATAGGTCCTTCTGTTTTTCTCTTCACTTTCTTCTTGTCTGTATATATACTTTTCTTTACATATCTCCTAAGCAATGTTGAAAAATATTCTGGAATCCATACCGATTTTATGACATGAATTTAAAATTCCATCCAAGTATAGTTGCCATTATTTGCATCCATTTATTTACTTCACTCCATACTTTTAGAATTCAGATTTCTCTCTCTTGAAATGCATATTTGAGAGAATGCTATGGGGAACTGGATCCTTGGATCAGAACAAAAAATTCATTGTCTTACTGTGAAGGACATGCACTCATAGGGCCAGTCTTTGTATTCTTAGTAACGAACTTTAATAAATAAAAGCCTTCTTTGTTGGCTGCTCTTTGTGAATATGTTCACAGTTCATAACTTATCTGAAATAGAGTATTTCATTATTTCTGACTTGTTAGGGGTTAATCTGCATTTAATGAAGATTGATTATGAAATTTTTTCTACTTTCACAAATATTGATTAGTACAGGTATTTTTCACTCCATGTGTCTGGGATTCACCTGGTACATTAATTCATTAATGACTCCTCCTAAAGCTAATCACAGAGTAAATCATCTGGGACTGTCAAAGATACTTTGCACATACCAGCCATACATTATCCTCATGCTTACCTTAGGATTTCCTAAAATTGCATATTTACATGCATTTAATTGTTTTGCTGGTACCACTTATATATTCAACAAATTGTTATTGATTATCAATTAAATGCTCAGAGGAAGAAGGAAGGGTAAAAAATAATGAGATAGAAAAGTTCAACATAAAACAGTGCATTATTTTAGAACTTTTAATTGCATAGGACATTTTATTCCATTAAAAAATTAACTGGGAAAAAAAAATTAACTGGGAACGTATTTTTAACCTCAGCTTCTCAGTCTCCAATGACCCAAACGATGTGCTTTTAACTGATTAGGGCATAGGCATTTAACTACTGAAAGTGTTTAACTACTACTGATTTGCTAGTTTGAAAAAGAGACAGATTCCAAGTGAAGATCAGGTATGCTGGGTATAAGGAACAGAGCTGTAATTCTCTAAACATGTGAACACATGAAGTTGTTTAATGCCTTCACTGGATTTTCTCATCTGAAAATGGAAACCTAGTATCTGTGCTAGTTCCGTGACCGATGAAAAGATTCGAATTAAAACACTCATAGACATGATTTATAAGCCAAAACATCAGTATATATGTGTAAATACAAAAGTGTTCTTTAATTATGAAAACAGTATCAAAACATTTAGCATTCCCACAAAAATGTTTGAAGATATCTGACATTTTCGTGGAGGTCCTATGGTGTGAGCCTACTTTATGTTATCTAGATGTAGTGATGTTCATGTGGTGGGATTCCAGACAGTTCTTACCCTCTAGAATGGAGAATAATGATCCTATCGCCCCAGCTATCCATCTGTACCTACATTCATCCATTTATGAAACAAACGTCTACTGAGCAATCATCTGTGCACCAGGCTTTTTGGTATCCCTTTGGGTACAAGAAAAAAATAGTGACATAGACTCTGCTTTTAGGAACTGTACTTGAGGAGACAGGTAGGCAGATGGTCTGAAAAACGTATGAAATATGCTTACGTAGGGACAGAGTGTCTGCTGGGAACATGGAGAGTCAAATAAATGACCCAGTCAATACATAGGACAGAATGCTCAGAAAGTCAGTAATTTCCAGTTTTCCCCACAGAACTTTTTTACAGCATGTACTGCAAGAACAAAACTAACAGATTTAAGGTTCACTCTCTCCCTCTTTCATTGGGAAATGAAAGGGAATGAGAGTGAAGGCTTGGATAATATATGAACAAGATAAATAACTCAGTGTTGGAACTCCAACTTGGAATAAAGACTGGTATTTTAGCCAAATAAGAAGGGATGAAAGCGATATTAACACTGAGTACCCCCTACATTTCAGGCACCTCCTTTACTATATCATCTTACTGTAAACTTTGTGACAATATTGAATTAAATATCATTACACTTGTTTTATTGTGGGGAAATCTGAAGCTTGGCAAGATGAAGTTGCCTAAACTAAAACAAAAGAAAAAACCCTGTAACTTTCTGATTCCAAATCCAAACATTTATCTAGTCTTCAAGTAAAACACTGTATATACATCACATCCCCCCAATAAATATGTGTGTGACAGAGAGGTGTGGTAGAGCTCATCGATCCATGCCGTTAGTCTCATGACCCATACACAATGTCTTGCATGTCATTCAATCACAGTTCTAACAAGCAAAAGTCTTTTTATCCAATGGTTTAAAAAAACAATGACTTTACCTCCCTTTTGGTTATTTAGTTCTGGTAGGTAGAAGGCATGCCATAGGCAAGGGTGGCAAGGGCAGAGGTTATTTATTTATAGATTAAGCATTTTCACTTGCCTTAGTGAGCAAATCTATCCACCAGGTTTATTTATCAACTATGTACACAGCAGGTGTCCCCACTCTGTGCTAGGAACCCTCAAGCAACTGCAAGCTGTAGAGAACGAAGGGGACTAATGACAAGGAAAAGGGAAAGACTCTTTTTACAATTGATATTTCAGTGTAAAAATATGACCATAACTTGGGTAGGTAACGGAGAACAATGTAGGAGTCATAGTATCTGCAGACAGAGTCAGAATAAAGCCACGTGAGCCAGGAGAAAACGGACATGTGCCCTGAAAGTGATTCAAGACCCACAGCTGGACCACTTAACATGCTATTTGAACAAAGAAAGTACGGATTTTTGCCACTCTTCAACTACCTAATAAGCAGATTTAGTCTCGAAATAGATTATTTTTCTGTTTACTATATAATCAGAGTGTGGTCTGACGATTTCCTGCAGTGACTTTAGGACAAGATAAACTGCCTCTTAAAACCTAATGCTTTAATGATAACCACTCTGGTTTGGGCAAGGAAATTAATTCTTAGTAGTATTTTACATGCTTTTTCATTCAATTTTTTGTTCCATTTTTTAAACTTAGGGTAAGTTATATAACCAAGATGACTAAGATTCAGCTGAAACTAATGAAAGTATAACTAGTATAGTTTTTAAGCAATAGCATTTAGATACTCAAATGTGCTTCAAGAAAGAAACTGTATTCAAGAATTTATTCTGGGGTGCCTGGGTGGCTCAGTGGGTTGAGCGTCTGACTCTTGGTTTCGACTCAGGTAATGATCTCAGGGTCGTGGGATTGAGCCCTGCATTGCGTTCCATGCTCCACGTGGAATCTGCTTGGGTCTGTCCCACTGCCTCTGCCCCCCACCCTGCTCTCTCTCTCTAAAATAAAAAAAAAGAATTTATTTTTTCCAATGCCTTAAAAAAAGTTTTCAGAAAAAAATTGAAATTGGTCTCTGAAGGCAGTAAAGTGAGTAACATTTATCCAGTGACAGGGAAAATAGTTTTCTGAACATTCTCAAACCCATTTTCCAAATAATTCTAGTGTACTTCTGTGTTCATGATTGTAGTTACATTGCTTGTCATCTCCAAGTAATGGAAAGTTGTAGTGTTCTAAACTCCAGAATTGGATCATCTTTAAAGATGAAAGAGTCTTATGAAAGAATACTGTTTAAAGACATCTCTTGGGGGGCACTTGGGTGGTTCAGTCGGTTAAGCATCTTCCTTCAGCTCAGGTCATGATCCCGGGGCCCTAGGATCGAGCCCCACATCAGGCTCCTTGGTCAGTGGGGAGTCTGCTTCTCCCTCTCCTGCTGCCCCTGCTCGTGCTCTCTCTCTCTCTTTCTCTCTCTCTCTCATTCTCTGTCAAATAAATAAATACATAAAATATTTAGAAAAAGATCTCTCTTGGCTGTATGATCTTGAAGGTATGAATCAAAATCAAAGTATTAAACATAATCCAATTTTTCAACAAAGCTGTTTTGGAAATGAACTGATTATCATATGCTCTATCTTTTAGCATATCAGATACATTACAAGAAATAAACTTCTTCCATAGAAACACTCTACAACTTTTATGTGAACAACAGGAAAATTATTTATTTATTTATATTCATATGTCTTTTAGCAAATGCATTTATTAACTTGGTGGTACAGAGTTGATGTTTAAAGAGAAATGTTCCTCTGCTACACCAGAGAATCTGTTGGTAAATCTTTAACATTAACTCATCGAATTCTACTGGTGAATGACATTTTTTATTACTTTAGATAATTTCAGAAGGATTATTAATTAATTTAAATCATAAAATAATAGAACCTGAAAAAAAGTGTTGGAGAGAGACAGTAGAGGACACCTATGGTAACTTCTAGTTAAACTTCTAGTTTATATGCCTCTATCACCAGATCATCTTCCGGCCCCATTTTCATCACCAGAAATTCATGGCACTGTTCCAGTCTCATTCCATTTTTAGTTACTTCCAATATGAACTTTCTTCTCCATGGAGGTAAGACTGGGTCCTGCAGCTCTCCCCTGTCCGTCCTCATGATACAGTTCAGAAGGCACTGAAGGTCAAAATTTCATTGTTAACCGAATGCTCCAAATTTGACAACTGTTACATCTTTAATGCTTCTCTAACCCTGAGAAATTATTTTTCCCCAAAGTTTTGTTTGCCTGTCATTTATTCAAAATATGAAGATAAATGTGGACTGATAGTAAGAAGCAGGTGGAAGGTGACAATGGCAAAACAAAGATTTAAAAAGGCATCCACAGAACGTGTCTGCTGTGTCCATGGAGAGAGGCTGAGGTGGCCCACCTCAGGCCCACAGCACCGCGGCACCAGGATGGTGAGGATGTTGGCTTTGTTAGTCTGGGTCACTTTCTGCGTCATGAGCAAAGGGAAGGTGCAGCCCAGCCGGGCCACTCTTACTCTGACACCTTCAGCAGCAAACAAGATAAAACAGCTTCTCAAAGATAAGCATGAACATGTAGATCTGAATGTTGGTGTCCAAATCAGGGGCTGTAACAGCCTTTCTCATACTCTAGAATAGACTCTAGTGCTGCTACCTCCACCAAGAAACAAGCAGAGATCGCCCCTGGAGCTCACACCAGGAATTAGAGAATAAAATCCCAGCCCAATGCTCCTCAACGGGGATACTAATCCAACTAGAGATGGTACAGCAGCAGAGACTCCCAGATGTTTGCTGCCAGAATGTTATGCATTTGTTGGGAATTTTAATACACAGAGCAAGAAGTCAAATCTTCTAAAACCTCACGATATTTCACCTAGTGAAGCACAGGAAATGCTTAGTCAAAACCTGAATGCATGTCATTCATCAGTGGAACTGATGTGAGGGAAGAAGACCCTCAGATTATTTGCATGTGTGAGGTGGTTAGAAAAGAAGAGGAGAGACCAGAATCTATGACAGAACCTCCATACGGCACCTTGTTGACCAGCTCACTCTGTCCAGTGGAGAGACTCTCCAGATCCCAGCAGAGGCTCTTTCAGTGTGGGACTCCTCCCGCTGCATACACTTTTTCTTAGGAGATTCTCATCGATCACTCCAACTCTTTGTCACCAGTCCCCACACAGGAGAAGACTCAGAGCACCAACATATTACATGGGCTGGGCATTTACAGGATCATGCCAGAAAATGTTATCTTTGACAACAGACTTGCTAAGTACTTCTTGGTTGATCCAGAAAAATGATTCATAGATCTAAGGGATCTGGAATGGAGATCTTACAAGGGGATGGTGAAATGGAAGCACAGATTCACTCATAAACTTAAAATACAACAGTGAGGAGAGATGCATGGGGAGCCAGCAGATGCCTGATGTTATTTCCCCCCTTCTAGTTCATAGGTCTTTAGTCATTCATCCTCAAGTCGGTTAATCAAAAAATGCAACTTCTTCTTAAATAAAAGATGTACTTTATTAAAATCTTAGATGTAGATTTTACTTTTGAGAGCACTGAATTTATAAGTGTAAAGTAAAGCAGCAGAGGAACCATGGGACATAGGAACTGAGTCTATACAATATTCATGTAATGTCCAAAATTAAGCCATTTATATGGAGAAAAAGATTCAAATTGATCTGCTTGTATAAGATCAGGTTTGGACGTGTGAAACCGTCTGGACCAAGGCTGAGGCCAAACACAGGTCACATGAAAAGTAAGGTTATATATGAAGGAGAACCACCAAGCAAGAATAGCTCTTTAAAAAATTTTAAGCATATGCAGAAGTGTATTATCATAAAAATAGTTGGTAAATTCAAAGAATTAGCCCCTAAGGATGTAGAGATCAATCTGAGAACTTAAAAATAATGTTAACTGCTCAAAGACAAGAGGAAGGAAGTAGCATTTATGGAACAAGAACGGGAAGACTTGAAAAAGAACAAACTGGAAAACTTGAAAGTGAAAAAAGTAAAATAATAATCATAGTAACCCTCAAGAAATCTCGATGGTACACTGGGTGTATCTTCAGAGAGAGGATTATTAATGAGTTGAAGGATAGCACTGAGGGAGAAGTTTCTAGATGATAGCACTGTAAGACTAAAGAGGGAATTATGAAAGGAGTTAAGGGTCCTGGAGGGTAGAATGAGAAGCTTGGAACTATATGCAGTGGAAGTTGTAGAAGAAAATAGAAGGAATGGAAAAAAGATGATGCTTGCAAGCAAAATACCTGATAATTTTCCAGAAATGAAAGGAATGAAAGCTTGAATTGAAAAACCTCACTGAATGATTAGCAAGAAAATAATAACTCTCTACTGAGAAACATCATAGCGTAACCACACAAGAGTAAGCAAGAAAGGAAAATACAGCCTACAAAAGAGAGAAGATAGATTGAATACAAAGAAATGAGAAATTGACAGTGGAGCTTCCATTAACAATAGAGGTCAGACGTGATGGCTTCATATACCCAAAATGCTGAAGGAAAACATCCGGAGACCTGGAATTCACTAGCCAGCCAGACTCTCTTTAAAGAGCAAGGTTAAAATAAATACGTTTTAAGACATGTAAGAGCCAAAATAGTTTACCACCCACAATCCCCTACTGAAAACATCACTAGCAAAGCATGTACTTCAGCAAGAACCCAGAGAGGGTGCAAGAAATAATGGATTGTGTTTGATTACACATAATAGATGCCTGGATGCCAGTACCTAAAAGACATAAAGTTAAAAAAAATAATAAAAGACATAAAGTTAAAAAAAATAATAAAAGACATAAAGTTTTGTTCCTTGCATCCAACAAGAAGTGTAGATGTCTACAGAGCGGGTGGTGCAGAATCCTGTCCTTTGGCATTCATTGTGGTTCATATCTCTTGTGCCTGGAACACTTCTTGACATATAATAAATACTTGGGGTATTTGTGGCGTGAATGAACAAATGAATACAATAATCCCAGGTAAAAATAAATAAATAAAATAAAAGGGCATTGACATTGGAAATTTGACAGAGGCAGATGTAAATTCCAAAATTAAAGATAAAAGTTGATTTCATAATCATACTATCAGAAAGATATGCTTAATAAAGTCTGTATTAAAGTTTGGTCTGCATTTACAACATGATATAAATATTAACAAAGCTAATCCCTTTGAAGATAAGAAGAGTAATGATAAACTAAGATGGTTGCTAAAATCAAAACTATGGTAATTGAAGGAGGTGGAGTAATAATGTAATTGTCTGATTCTAAATCCTTAACACCATGGGTGTAAAGGTGAGCCTTGATCCCGCGATGGGGAGACCCAGGGCCCACCCCCAACCCCCACTTTTCTCTGCTGTAAATTTCACAGAGCTCTAAAATTAATTCTACCAGCATGTGAAAATTCTTTGAAAATTTGGGCACATATTAAAGGTGGCTGGTGTGTTATCTTCTTATCTGAGTTTACAAATTTTCAGATTAACAAAACTCATGTGTGGAACTTAGAAGCATGACTACAATGGTTTTTTATGTCACCCGACCAACAATACCTTAGTTTAGGAGAGGAATGTAGTTTTCTGTGTATTAAACTTTCATTAATGTTTAGGAAAACCTTGATTGATACACCCAACTCTTTCAGAATTAGGGTCTCTGGAAAAATCTCGGCAAAATGGCTAAAACTTCCTCACAAGGGTGTTTCCTAGAGTCTTAGAATTCTTGAAAAATGCTATTTTTCACCTCCTCATAGATGCTGATAAAATAACATTGTTTCTTCACACATTTCAAACTTAGCTGATCAGCACTGCGGCAGATAACTGAAGAGGAAAATCGTTGAGGTCTATAAATAACATATCTATTTGAGTGTTGCACCAACCTTCTTGTTTGAGGCTTTGTTGTTGTTGTTAATTTTAAAATAATAATCTTAATGATATCTCACAGCAATTTTATTTCATTTTGCAAAGCATACATGTGCAGTTTAATCTGTAATTATATACCAAATGCCTGTGTAACTGACATACATGTCATGAGATTGAACATTGAGGGCATCTGAAAACATTGAGAATCTTTCCTATTTGAAGCATGTGCTTTGGAGTAAGAGTGGAGTAATTGTATTTCTTTTCTAAAATATTTCACAGTGGCCTTATTTCTAGATGCAGCCCCACAGAGGGCCTCGTACACTACTTTGTTGTAGGTTCCTGATACATACGACTGCTGAATCAATGATTTTTGTTTATTTTTTATCTACTTATTTATTTAAAGATATTATTTATTTATTTGAGAGAGAGCGAGCGAGCATGAGTGAGGGGAGGGGCAGAGTAAGAGGGAGAAGCAGGCTCCCCGTTGAGCAGGGAGCCCCACGTGGGACTTGATCCCAGGACCCTGAGATCATGACCTGAGCCACCCAGGCGCCCCTGTTTATTGTTTTGTTTCAAATTCTCTGAGACTCCATTTGATTTAAATTCTTGTACCTTCAATATCTCTTCCAAACATCATTTTTATGATTAAAAGTCAGATATGGTATGTCTTGAAGAGTGGCATCTCTAGAATTTTGGCAAATTTTATTTATTTATTTTTTTTAAAGATTTATTTATTTGAGAGAGCAAGAATGAGAGAGAGAGAGAGTACATGAGAGGGGGGAGGGTTAGAGGGAGAAGCAGGCTCCTCGCCGAGCAGGGAGCCCGATGCAGGACTCGATCCAGGGACTCCAGGATCATGACCTGAGCTGAAGGCAGTCGCTTAACCAACTGAGCCACCCAGGCGCCCGAATTTTGGCAAATTTTAATGTAAAGATGTGATTATCAAACATTTTCAGTATAAGCATTATCTTCAGAGCTCTTTAAAGATTTGCTAATCTACACATGGTCCCTGGTAGATCCAAGGTTTGGTCCTACAGATACACATTTTCTAAAAGCACCTCAGGTAAGTTTGGTGCTTGTGCCAGCAGATTACAATTTGAGAAACAATTTCTGAAGATTCCTGATGTCTTTCAGGATATAGTATAAAAAATTGAAAGCTATTTCTTTTAAAATGTCACAATAACCCAATCAGCAAATTAATTAAATACCAAGCTGAATAATTTTGAGTCATTAGATATATATATTCTATATTTGTTCAGGCTCTTTGGAAATTAGTACATTTAAATTCATGTTTTATTATTATTTTAAAATAGGGATTTTAAATATTATTAAATAAGAATAACCAATATTCTAAGTAAAATATTTTAAATAACAAATATCCTTTATTGACGATTTAAATGTGCTAATATTTTACAGAGGTTTAAGAAATGAGTGAAATCTGGGGCGCCTGGGTGGCTCAGTCCTTAAGCGTCTGCCTTCGGCTCAGGTCATGATCCCAGGGTCCTGGGATCGAGCCCCACATCGGGCTCCCTGCTCAAAGGGAAGCCTCTTTCTCCTTCTCCCACTCCCCCTGCTTGTGTTCCCTCTCTCGCTGTCTCTCTCTCTCTGTCAAATAAATAAATAAAATCTAAAAAAATAAAATAAAATAAAAGAAGGTCAGAACATGAAACAAAAAATTTATTAAAAAAAAAAGAAATGAGTGAAATCTAAACTTTGGCATATTTCTCACATGTTAAACTTTCTCTTTGTTTCTCCCTTTAATGACTTTTGAAAATGAATGGAATATTCCTCTCCTAATCAACCCCTAAGAGAGTTTCTACTGCTGAATACATTTTGGGGTTGGTTTCAAAAAGCTTATGTGTGCAATGGGTGTTTGAGATGAACTAGGCTCCCCGTGATGCTCTCTTATTTCTTACTTGGGTGTTAAAAATGTGGGAGACTGGAGTGCCCCCACACTCCTGGGTTTTCAAAACCTTTAACCACCAAAGTTCCTCTGGCACTCGTGGACCTGGGCACAGCCCGTTTCCTATTAGAAGCCCTGTCCGCTGCTAATCAGTGATGTCCTCAGGCATATCCTTTAACATGACTAATCCTCAGGTCAAGTGCAGAAGCTGATGACAATAGTTCTGTTTCCCAGGGTCACTGTGGGAAGTGATAATATATTTAAGTGCCCAGTCGAGCACGTGGAGCACAGGAGACATTGATCATTAACAGGTGCTATTGCTACACAGAGGTCTGCTGGATCAACCTCCGTTTGTGTGGATTTGACGCTGGGGTATGGGGGGCACAGTGACCAGGGTAGGGGGGCCATGGAAATAGAACAAGTCCACCATCCTTCCTTCGTTTGAGGAGCTTTCTGTCTCTTATGCCGTAAGTTCCTATTTTATAGAAGCTTTTTCCACATGAAGCTTCTTCTCCACATTTGTTTTTTCCAGCATTGCTGAATTTTTGGAGGTTTATTTCCCCAAGGAATTTTAAATAAGACTGGTAAGCATACAGGATCTTTTTTTTTTTTTTTTTCCTAAATCCTACACTCTACATTGATATTTAACAGTTGTGGTCTGGCAACCCTTGGGGAAACTCATACATATTTCACATATGATTTACTGATTGAACAATTGTTTCTTGTAGGTCCTTAGAACCATCTTCAGATGACAAATAGGGACTAGTAGATGAGCTAGTGATCATTGCACTTTTCTCCTGACCCCCTGATGTGATACGGCCCAATGGAAGTCTGTTCGCATCTCACCACCATGTCCCCCCTGGATCTCTTCCAGTTGATGACACTCCGATTTGGACACCCGTTTTGCAACAACCTCACTTCTTGCTGTTGATCTGTCAGAGAAACAGGAGCAGTGGCCTCTCAGCGCTCACACTGCACCCTTCTCTCCTGTCCAGGGGCTCCTCCTGGAGCTTCAGCCTGGCCCCCCGCCTTCCCGAATGCACAGGTGTCTGGGGTGGCTGAGAACTGACCCATTGGACAGAAGGAAACCAGACACAGATACAAAGTCTTCAGAAAGATACTAGTGCTACAGAAAATGCAGGACAGATTTATATTCTGAGTCTGTTTTAATCTATCTTATCCATTTGGAGCTCCGTTTTTATATTTTAAAGTTTGAAGTGAGAAAGGATTTCCTCACGGGTGAATTTGATTCAGCCCCTTCAATGACAACAGCAGTTTGCTATGAGCCACATGCCATTCTGAGTGTTTACGGCTCATTTTCTCACAGACACCTCAGGAAGGAGCACTATAAATCACATAAAATAATTTCCCCAAAGTCACCAAATTAGTACGTCCTGAACCGTGGATTCAAGACTAGGTCTGTGTAACTACCTGATGTGTTGGCGGACTGTGTGGTGCATGGGAGTCTGGAGGGTGACATTCAGAGATGGTCCGAAAACTCTCCCTGATCTCTTGACACACACAAGTGAGTGAAGTCCCATCTAACTCTAAAATTCATTGTCTGGACAACGTTTCTCCCAGTCGAAAGGTGGTAATTTAAAATCAGAAGGAAAGCAGAAGTATTTTTAAAAATTACAAGTTAAGAGAAAATGGGAGTTTTAGTAATTCTTTTGAAAAATCAAAATTAATTACAAAGAAAACATCTGTAGGAACTTTGTAATAATGGGGCTGCTCCATCCAGTGTGTACCCTCTCACGTAATTACACTGCATAACATTTACTTGCCTCTGGTCTGCTCAGAAAAGTGCTCAAGCGACCACTCTGCTATTCCGATTTTTCTTGCATATAAAATGTATAAAGAAAAGTAAGATGTGACTCTGTTAATAAACCATATAGGGGAGCAAAACACTGAACAGTCGAGTTTACTGAGCATGAAATACTTTTAGTGCCCAGAGATTTTTAAAAAATATTTATTCAGGACAATTATCTAGACAAAAGTTGGTTATTCGGGATTTTTTTCTGTCTCTAAGGTCCATGGTGCATGAAGCCACAAACCTGAAACTGTTTAAATCTTATTAGTAACCTTAGCACTTAATAAACTGTGAGTTCATAATTACCTCAGGCTCCAAAGAGTTAAATAATCTTTTAAAAACCCCAGTGTGCAATTGTTTAAAAATCTCCCACTAAAGCGATTTAAAATTCAAAATAATTCAAAATAATCTCTCTCCATACTTAGAGTTGTAGTTTCCTGAAGTTCTGTATTCTAGTCAATAATTCTGCCATATGATCCTTAGTTATGATCACAGAAGAGAAACAACTGTGAATATTCCAAAATAAAAACATAAGAAAAGTTATGTACAATTCATTATAGCATTGTTTCTAAGAATAGAATAAAACTGCAACATCAGCCCAAAGAAACACAAGAAGCCACCCAGTGAGCCCTGCAAATATACAACAATGCAGAAATACTTCAGTGATTACTGTACCACAACATAGGATATTCTGTAGCCATAAACAAGGTCTCAAATTACTGAAGATAGCACGGTCCAATAGCACTTCTGGCAATGATGGAATATTCTAGATCTGCACTGTCCATGACAGTAGCCAGTCACACATACCTCCTGGAACTTTGACATTTGACTAGTGTGACTAATGAACTGAATATTTAATTGTATGTAATTCTATTTGAACTTGAAGATTTATATTTATTTTTCAAACTTTATCATGTATCATTTTAATATTTAAAAAATACTTACAAAGAAAAAATAAAAAATGGAGCAAACATTGGCATTGATTTTGGAAAACGAAGCTACATGGTGGACCTGTAGTAAGACAGGTTGGCTCTATTAGCAAACACAGCCCCCCACCCCCCCACCCCCCCATGAGTGCACACACACACACACACACCCCACCCCCCCCACGAGTGCACACACACACACGCACACATGTTTGGGACCTGTTCTCTTTCAGTTATTCCACTTGTTTTTATTTACAGTATTGAGAAAGCCAATGGAAACCATCTTATTTTTCATTACTTCAGGAATGGAAAATTACCATTTGAAAAACATTTAAATTACAGTAATTTATAAAAGTGTGCTGTTCCTGTTTATAACAAGATTACATGTATGCTGTTTTATTTCTTCTGTTTCAAATATAACAAAGTTAACTCAGATTAGTATTCATGTACACCTCATTTAAGTTGTTAGTTGTAATGTGATAACATGTTAAATCAATCATGTCTCCCAGTGATGATGACTGTATATACAGTGTTGTCTTCAGAAAGAAGACATTTGGATGATGTTACAGGACCTTCTAGCAGATAAGCTATGACAAGAGATGAAGACTAATTTGCAGAAAACCAAAATCCACTCCAGTCCCCCAATGATGAATCTGTTTATTCTATTACATTGTACTTCCAATCATTACTAATTTCCAATCACTGGTGGAGGATTATCTCTTTAGAGGATAACCATCTCCTAGCGCTGACGATGAACCAACACAATGAAACATAATAAAACAAAAATGCAATCACAAAGCAGAATGGGACTCTGTCCTATATTAAAATCTTTTAGTGATTGAATAACATCACGGACTTGCTATGTTTGATGGTATATAAATAATTTATTGCCTGTGCTGTGTTTTCACAACATTTTTTTTCCTTTTCCACCCCCCCCCCCCCCCCCCCCCCGCCGATTGCACTTTTCTCCATCTCCAATGCTGCTTTGGGTATGGGCTTCAGAAATACTCAGTATTTGTAGACTTATATACAAACTGATTGGTAAACATTTGGGTCATAGGGTCACCATGAGTTAATTTTGACATTGCTTATTGAGAGTTAACATTTTAGGCCCAAATCATCATTGTGTTTTCCTGAAGGAAGAAATCGACGGCAAGGCTATTTCACAAAGTTGAATATACATTAATCCACCTAATTTCCATCTTCCTTCTCTTGCTTCCCAGGCTACAGATATGGAACATTATATTCCACAGAGAGAGCTAAGTACTCTCAGAATTTCTCAGCCCTTGTGTTCTCTTTTTTTTAAAAAAAGATTTATTTGAGAGAGAGAGAGAGATTGAGTGTGTGAGTGAGGTGAGGGCCAGAGGGAGAGGGACAAGCAGACACCACACTGAGTCTCAATCTCACAACCCTGAGATCATGACCTGAGCCAAAATTAAGAGTTGGTCACTTCACCGACTGAGCCACCCAGGCGCCCCTCAGCCCTCGTATTCTTAAAAAAATCCATGGAAAGCTCTGTGCTTCCACCAGCTTGATGTGCTGTTTCAGGTAAATAATGTTCACCAGGTGAAAGTGTCTTACTTTGGAAAAGCCAGGCAAAGGGAAATCATTGTAGGTTATGGGAAGAGAGAGCCGCACATGTCACCTGGCACATTTCTACTTCTTCTCCCTCTGTGAGTTTCGTTTTCCTCAAGCCCCAAACCAAATCCAACCAACCGCCCTCAGTGCCCCGAGGGAAAAGTGGCAAGGAAAATACTGAAGGTCCAAAAGAATTTTGAGGAGCATGGCCACAGTTTTGAGGAGAAAAATTCACTTTGAAGTCTGAGCACAGAAGGCTAAGGTTCTCTCTTAAAAATCTGGAAGAGAAGACTATCTGATCTGACCTGTATGACCTTCCTCCTCTCAGGCACAAACATCTGAAGTGAAAAAAAACTACATAACCCCAAGGAGAGTGAAATAATAATAATAATAATAAAAGGAGAATGAGAAGGGAGCCACGTGATAAATTCAGGCCCTGAGGTGTCTCTCTGGGAAGGAAGTCTGCAGCCCACTCTCAGAGGAGGTCTGGGGAGGGGGTTCAGTACGACTTCCAGATGGGATGTCAGGCTGATCAACGCGTGGTGCTTGGCCCTGGAGTGGCCTCCCAGGCCCTCACTGGGGAGATGAACTAAAGTGCATTGCATCTGAGCTGAGATCACCATGCAGCTAACAAGGTTCCCCCTGTTTGCAGCAGAGCATGAGGGGAGCGCTGAATTTTCCTCTGCCCCTGATGTTTACAGCTATGAGAAGAAAAAAACTGTAGCTGTGCAACGAGCAGGTACTGGTGTGGAGGGCGGCTGCGGCGGGACCCGACTGGAGGCTGTTCACACCTCAGCAGACGCGGACAATCGTGCAGACAACACAGCTAACGTGATGACAAGACAGGTACCACCCAAGCAGCAGTGGAAGAGAGAAGAGAAAACCCTTCGAAAAGTGCATTTAACCTTAACCTGAACTTTTTTCACCTGGAACCTACCTAGGGAGTCCCGTCAAACAGAACAGCCATAAAATATGAAGTTCAATACAGAAAATGTTGAAGTTTTACATATATATATTGCATACTTGAGTACAAAGCTTGAACATTTCCTAACAAAATCACGTGTTAGCTTTATTCTGTCTAGAAGAGACCGTACAAATGATCTAATTTGCCCTAAATGTTCAGCCAGCCGGGAGGCCTGAGGAAGCTGAGATGAGTGGCAGCCAGAGTCCTTTCCCTGCTTCCTGGCCTCCCTGCTCTGTCTCACTGGCTCCCCGTCACCGCGGACATACCACTGTCCCAAGTACTCTGCTCACCACAGGTGAGCACCAACGACCTGCCATGGCGGCCTTCCGCCTTCCAGGGATATTCAGAAGCTGCAGTGTGTTAGTAACGTTTGCCTCTGGGTTTCCTGGAGACGAATAAAGGCCAGTTTTATCATTACCACAATTCAAAGCAAATCATTCCTTTAGAAACACCTTTGAAGATTTTAGGGCCAACTTGTTTATTATGTATTAAAATTAGGTAGGAAAACCACAGCCTTCAACTCAAATTTATGGGGAGCTCATCTGATTTTTAAGTTTATCTTGCATAGTAAGACATTTTTATAAGAGAAATATACTGCAATTAGAAAGAAATTGTACTCTACATATTTTTTTTTTTATTTTTAAATATAAATGCTTTATAAAGCATCCACTTCAAAGCTTGGCTTTTAAATGATTGCTCCAGGCAGGAGGGAATAAAAGTGGTTTGTCTGTTCTTCCAAACTTTTGTTACAATTCTGTCTCCTTTGTTATAAAAGCACAGCCGTGGAAATATGCAAAATATCTTTTGAGTTCTATTCTTTGTTTTGTGTTTGAACTTTATGTCATTCTAATTGTGATAACGTTACTAAACTTATCCCTTTAGGAAACTTTATATACTTTTAGGTTGAGAGGCTACCTTAAGCCAATCTTCCCTAAATGTTTACTGTGTATTGAAGGAAAAAATTGTAAAATTGGATTAAAAAAAAAACCCACCATGGAACAGCTATATGCAATTTATAATAGGTGTATTTTAAATATCAAGACCCTGATTGGTTGAAAGTACAAAGCTGCAAGAATATATATGACATGAAAGACAAAAGAAAACAAAGCTGATAGGAAGAGCCAGGGGATTCCAGAGGCTGACTCTGTCATGCTTGGGGCCGTGATGCCTGCAGGCACACAAATCACAAATTACAGTGTCATCATAAGGGATAGAAGGAAACCATATTAGGATTTCTGATAGCGTTTATAGATACCATTTCTTGTTGCTAATGGAAATTTAACATGAGTTTGGAGCATGTATAGAGATCACTTAAATTAATTCTGGATACTTTTGCAAAGACTTTAGAAGAATAATATTGGTACAAATGCAGCCATATGAAGACAAAGACATAAGGATTACATTTTTCTGTGTTCCTATGGCAACTATCTGAAAATTTAATTAATATGGATTTTAATTCACATTAGAAGCATGCCACCAAAGCATTGTTTCTCAGCAATCAAATCAACAACTGTAGCTTATATAGTAGTGGAAAGGTTTAAAGGTTAGTTTTGTAAACTACTTTTTAAAAAAGAACACTAACACAAAACAAAACAAGGCAACACAAAACAAAACAGAACTGCCACAGAGAAAATTCCAGGACAATTTGATTTTACTGGTGAGTACAACCAGTCATCTTTGAAAGAAGCAATACATGAGACACACAGATCAGAGAAAAAGGGAGTGCACTTCCACTCATGTAATGAGACCAACATTGCCTGGACATCACAGTCTGAAACAGACATGACAGAAAAGTAGAATGCAAATCAGTGCCTTTCATCGACAGAGATGCAAACAAACATCTGAATTAAGTATTGGCAAATTAAAACAGCATACAAATACATCATGATGCTGGAATTCATTCTGGAAGTGTACAGTTGGATTAAATTTGAAAAACATTTAATGTAATTTACCACATTAGTTAAAGAGAGAAACCCTAAGATCATCTCAATAGGTTAATTTGACGATATTCACCATGCTTTCGTGATAAAAACTCCTAACGAACTAGCAATTGAAGAGAGCTTCCTTAATCTGAAAGAATATATTTAAACTAAAAAGTACCGCTGGAGGTGTGGGAAAAGATGGTGGAGGAGTAGGGGACCCTATTCCAACCGGTCCCCGGAACTGAGCTGGATATCTACCAGACCACTCTGAACACCCACGAAATCAGCCTGAGATGTAAGATGATAGATCTGGATGTCTACAAACAGAATATTGCAGGCAGTTGGTTCCGAGGTACAAAGTGGGGAGCCATGATTCCGTGGGCAGATTTCGGAGGATAAATGGCAGAGGGAGGGAGCCTGGCTGTGGGAATCCTACACTGCCTGTGAGGGATAGCCTCCCATGCTGAGGACGGGGCACAGACTCACAGACCAGTAGCGGCGGGGAAAGGACTTTAGGGCAGCCCCCAGGATGGAAACCAGAGCAGTGGGGCCATGAATGCGAACTGGGGGTGGCTGGTGGTTTTAGAAGCACAAAAGGCAGAGACGGGCCTCAACGTGGAGGCGAGGACTGGGAGCCCTGCTGAGGGGTGCACAACCCAGGATGCTACAGTTTATAGCAGCACGGACAGAAACGGAAACAGTGTGGCCTGGAGAGCTCACTGAAGAACAGACTGCGATCTCTCTGCTCTGAGGCACAGGGTTAGAAACGGTCTCTTCTGCTCTGACTCTCAGAAGAGACGCAGAAAGCTGCAAGGGAAAGCAGCCAGAGAACAAAAGCCGCCAGAGAACAAAAGCCCCCCAAAACCACTTTCCACCGAGCCCATCCCCCACAACTCTGCCCAGACAGGGTTGCCTGAGTAACAGCGTGGCAGGCCCCTCCCCCAGAAGACAGGCTGGGAGAACAAGAGGCCAGCAACCCTAAGGTCCCTATAAAACAGGTGCATCTTGCTTGGGTTGTGGTCAATAATTTGGACTCTATACATTCCCTCAACCACCCCTCAACAGAATGACTAGGAGGAAGAACCCCCAAAATAGGAAAGACTCAGAGACTATGACTTATGACACAGATTTACAAATGGATGCAGATATAACCAAGATGTCGGAGATGGAATTCAGGCTAGCAATTGTGAAGACAAGAGCTAGAACGGAAATCAATTAATGGCAACAAAGAGTCTCTAAGGGCAGAAATGAAAGCTGAATTGGCAGAATTTAAAAATGCTATCAATGAGATCCAATCTAATCTAGATAATCTAACAGCTAGGGTTAAGTGAGGCAGAAGAACAAATTAGTGACCTGGAAGACCATTTAATAGATAAAAAGGGGAAAGAGGGGGCCAGGAAAAACAACTCAGAATCCATGAAAATAGAATCAGAGAAATAAGTGACACCGTGAAACGTTCCAATGTCAGAATTATTGGAATCCAGGAGGGGGTGGAGAGAGAGAGAGGACTAGAATATATATCTGAGCAAATCGTAGTTGAGAACTTCCCTAATCTGGGGAATGAAAGAAACATTCGTGTCCTAGAGGCAAAGAGGACCCCTCCCAAGATCAAGGAAAACAGGCCATCATCCCAGCATGTAATAGTAAAACTCACAAATCTTAGAACCAAGGAAACCCTCTTAAGGGCAGTTAGGGGGAAGAGATTCCTTACATACAGAGGGAGGAACATGAGAATAACGTCAGACCTATCCACAGAGACCTGGCAAGCCAGAAAGGCCTGGCAAGACATATTCAGGGTACTAAACGAGAAGAACATGCAGCCAAGAATACTTTATCTGGCAAGGCTTTCATTTAGAATGGATGGAGAGATGCAGAGCTTCCAAGACTGGCAGAAACTGAAAGAATATGTGACCACTAAGCCGGCCCTGCAAGGAATATTAAGGGGGGATCTATAAAAGGAGAAAGACCCCAAGAGTGATATACAAAAGAAATTTACAAGGACAATCTATAAAAACAAGGTCTTCGCAGGCAACATGATGACAATAAATTCATATCTTAGAATAATCACTCTCAACGGTGAATGGCCTAAAGGCTGCCATAAAATGGCACAGGGTTGCAGACTGGATAAAAAGACAGGACCCATCCATATGCTGCTGTCTACAAGAGACTCATTCTGAACCTAAAGATACATCCAGACTGAAAGTGAAGGGATGGAGATCCATCTTCCATGCCAGCGGACCTCAAAAGAAAGCTGGGGTAGCAATTCTTATATCAGACAAACTAGATTTTAAACTAAAGACTGTAGTTTGAGACACAGAAGGACACTACATCATGCTTAAAGTGTCTATCCAACAAGAAGATCTAACAATTGTAAATATCTACGCCCCCAACATGGGAGCAGCCATCTACATAAGCCAACTGTTAACCAAAATAAAGAGACATATGGATAACACTATGTTAATTGTAGGAGACCTCAATACTCCACTCCCAGCAATAGAAAGATCATCTAAGCAGAAAATCAACAAAGAAACAAGAGCTTTGAATGACACACTGGCCCACATGGACCTCATAGATATATACAGAACATACCACCCTAAAACAACAGAATACTCATTCTTCTCGAGCTCACATGGAACTTTCTCCAGAATAGACCACATACTGGGTCACATATCAGGTCTCAACTGATACCAAAAGATTGAGGTTATTCCCTGCATATTCTCAGACCATAACGCTTTAAAAACTGGAACTCAGTCACAAGAAAAAATTTGGAAGAAATTCAAACACTTGGAAGCTAAAGACCACGCTACTCAAGAATGTTTGGGTCAACCAGGAAATCAAAGAAGAACTTAATTCACGGAAATCAATGAGAACGAAAACACGTTGCTCCAATACCTGTGGGATACTGCAAAGGTGGTCCTAAGGGGGAAATACATAGCCATCTAAGCCTCACTCAAAAAAAATAGAAAAATCCCAAATTCACCAACTAACTCTACACCTTAAAGAACTAGAGAAAAAGCAACAAACGATGCCTAAGCCACATATTAGAAGAGAAATAATTAAAATTAGAGCAGAGGTCAATGAATTAGAAACCAGAAACACAGTAGATCACATCAACAAAACTATAAGCTGGTTCTTTGAAAGAATTAGTAAGATCGATAAGCCACTGGCCAGACTTATCCAAAAGAAAAGAGAAAGGACCCAAATTAATAAAATTATGAATGAAAGGGGAGAGATCACGACTAACACCAAGGAAACAGAAACAATTATTAGAAATTATTATCAACAACTATATGCCCATAAACTGAGCAATATGGATGAAATGGATGCCTTCCTGGAAACCTATAAACTGCCAAGACTGAAACAGGAAGAAACTGACAACCTGAATAGGCTAATAACCAGTAACGTGATTGAAGCACTGATCAAAAACCTCTCAAAAAACAAGAGTCCAGGGCCTGATGGATTCCTTGGGGAATTCTACCAAACATTCAAAGAAGAAATAATAACTATTCTCCTGCAACTGTTTCAAAAAATAGAAACAGAAGGAACCCTTCCAGACTCATTCTATGAGGCCAGCATTACGTTGATCCCCAAACCAGGCAAAGACCCCATCAAAAAAGAGAATTTCAGACCAATATCCCTGATGAATATGGATTCCAAAATCCTCAACAAAATCCTAGCTAATAGGATCCAACAAAAAAGGATCATCCACCACGACCAAGTGGGATTTATCCCCAGGATGCAAGGGTGGTTCAACATTTGCAAATCAATCAATGTGATAGAACACATTAATAAGAGGAGAGAGAAGAACCATATGGTCCTCCCAATTGATGCAGAAAAAGCAGTTAACAAAATACAGCATCCTTTCCTGATTAAAACTCTTCAGAATATAGGGATAGAGGGAACATTCCTCAAGTTCATAAAATCCATCTATGAAAAACCCACAGCGAATATCATCCTCAATGGAAAAGCTGAGAGCCTTTCCCTTAAGATCAGGAACACATTAAGGATGCCCACTCTCGCCAATATTGTTCAACATAGTACTAAAAGTTCTAGCAACAGCAATCAGACAACAAAAAGAAATACAAGGTATTCAAATTGGCAAAGAAGAAGTCAAACTCTTTCTCTTCTTAGATGACATGATACTTTATGTGGAAAACCCAAAAGACTCCACCCCCAAATTACTAGAACTCATACAGAAATTCAGTAATGTGGCAGGATACAAAATCAATGCACAGAAATCAGTTGCTTTCTTATACACTAACAATGCAACTGTGGAAAGAGAAATTAGAGAAATGATTCCATTTACAATAGCACGAAAAACCATAAGATACCTCCGAATAAACCTCACCAAAGAGGTAAAGGATCTATACTCTAGGAACTACAAAACACTCATGAAAGAAATTGAAGAAGACACAAAAAGATGGAAAAATATTCCATGCTCATGGATCAGAAGAATAAACATTGTTAAAATGTCTATGCTACCCAGAGCAATCTATACCTTCAATGCCATGCCGACCAAAATTCCAATGACATTTTCAAAGTGCTGGAACAAACAATACTAAAATTTGTATGGAATCAGAAAAGACCCCGAATTGCCAAGGAAATGTTGAAAAAGAAAAACAAAGTTGGGGGCATCACGTTGCCCGATTTCAAGCTATTTTACAAAGCAGTGATCACCAAGACAGCATGGTACTGGCACAAAAAACAGACATATAGACCAATGGGACAGAATAGAGAGCCCAGATATGGACCCTTAACTCTATGGTCAAATAATCTCCAACAAAGCAGGGAAAAATATCCAATGGAAAAAAGACAGTCTCTTCAATAAATGGGAAAATTGGACAGCCACATGCAGAAGAATGAAACTCAACCATTCTCTAACACCATACAGAAAGATAAACTCAAAATGGATGAAAGACCTCAATGTGAGACAGGAATCCATCAAAATAGGCAGTAACCTCTTTGACATCGGCCACAGCAACTTCTTTCAAGATACATCTCCAAAAGCTAGTGAAACAAAAGCAAAAATGAACTTTTGGGACTTCATCAAGATAAAAAGCTTCTGCACAGCAAAGGAAACAGTCAACAAAACAAAGAGGCAACCCATGGAATGGGAGATTTTTGCAAATGATGCTACAGACAAAGGGCCTATATCCAAGATCTATAAAGAACTTCTCAAACTCAACACCCAAAAAACAAATAATCCAGTCAAAAAATGGGCAGAAGACATGAGCAGACACTTCTCCAAAGAAGACACAAATGGCTAACAGACACATGAAAAAATGTTCATCATTAGCCATCAGGGAAATTCAAATCCAAACCACATTGAGACACCACCTTACACCAGTTAGAATGGCAAAAATTGACAAGGCAAGAAACAACAAATGTTGGAGAGGTTGTGGAGAAAGGGGAACCCTCTTACACTGTTGGTGGGAATGAAAGTTGGTACAGCCACTTTGGAAAACAGTGTGCAGGTTCCTCAAAAATTTCATTATTCAGCAATTGCACTCCCAGGTATTTACCCCAAAGACACAGATGCAGTGAAAAGAAGGGCCATATGCACCCCAATGTTCATAGCAGCAATGTCCGCAATAGCCAAACTGTGGAAAGAGCCGAGATGCCCTTCAACAGATGAATGGATAAGGAAGATGTGGTCCATATATACAATGGAATATTACTCAGCCATCAGAAAGGATGAATACCCAACTTTTACATCAACATGGATGGGACTGGAGATTATGCTACGTGAAATAAGTCAAGCAGAGAAAGTCAATTATCATATGGCTTCACTTATTTGTGGAAGATAAGGAATAGCATGGAGGGAGAGACTGGGTAGCTTGGTCATTAAGTGTTTGCCTTCGGCTCAGGTTGTGATCCCAGGGTCCTGGGATCGAGCCCCACATCAGGCTCCCTGCTCCGTGTGAAGCCTGCTTCTCCCTCTCCCACTCCCCCTGCTTGTGTTCCCTCTCTCACATTCTCTCTGTCAAATAAATAAATAAAATCTTAAAAAAAAAAAAAAAAAGGAATAGCATGGAGGACATTAGGAGAAGGAAGGGAAAAATGAAGGAGGGGGGGAATAGGAGGTAGAGATGAACCATGAGAGACTATGGACTCTGAGAAACAAACTGAGGGTTTTAGAAGGGAAGGGGGTGGGGGAGTGGGGTTAGGCCTGGTGATGGGTATTAAGGAGGGCATGTACTGCATGGAGGACTGGGTGTTACACAAAAACAATGAATCGTGGACCACCACATCAAAAATTAATGATGTATTGTAGGGTGACTTACATAACATAATAAAATAAAATTTAAAAAAATAAAACAATGAAAATAAAAAGTACCACTAAAATCATTCTGAATGGTGAAATATTGAATGTTTTCCCTGTAAGTTACAAGATAAGTATGTCCAATCTTTCCACTCTCTTCAAGAAGGTGCTAATGCTAGAGCAACACGGCAAGAGATGGAAATACAAGTTATAAAGATTGAAAGGAAAATGAAAACCACCATTATTGGCAGAAGAGTGTCACAGCATATGCAAAGTACACCAATGAATTCATAAACAATCTATTAGAATGAGTAAGTCAATGTAGCAATATTGCCAGATGTTAGGTCAACATAAAAGACAGAGTGTATTTCTCTATATTAGTATCAGGAAATTAGAAAATAAAATGTAAAATAATTGTTTTAAACACAGAATACCTAGGGCGCCTGGGTGGTGCAGTCGGTTAAGCAACAGACTCTGATTTTGGCTCAGGTGGTGATCTCAGGGTCCTGAGATCGAGACCCGGGATGGGCTCTTTGCTGAGTGTGGATCTCTGCTTGAGATTCTCCCTCTACCCCTCCCCCTCCTGCCCTCTTTCTCTTTTTCTAAAATAAATAAATAAATAAAATATTTTTAAAAAGACGCAGAATACATAGGAATAAATCTAAAGTTATCCTGCCCATTGCTAACACTGTTCTGCCTGGATTGTAGGAACACGTTTTGGGATGGCCTCTAGGCTTCTGCTCTGCAGACTGAACTCTTTCCTGATTGAAATGAAAAGATGTAGGTAAAATAATGTCTCTACAGTTATAACAATTACCCTGAAATTATAATTTTATGATTGAATACATGGACTACTCATTTCAAAAAAACAGTGTCAGGATTTCTGCATCATTGAGATAGATATTGAAGTTTGGACACAGACATTTGAAACACGAGGAACAACAGAAACAGTGGGAACAGAAGCCGTAGAGCAGGGACAGGGAGGGACGTACAGATCAAAGAGGAATCTAAAACGTGGAGCAATACTGCTCTAAATTAAAATGGGACTAGGAACTTAGATAACTTGCTCTCACATAACTTATTTTTTATTTTTAAAGATTTTATTTATTTATTTGACAGAGAGAGAGAAACAGCGAGAGAGGGAACAGAAGCAGGGGGAGTGGGAGAGGGAGAAGCAGGCTTCCCACCGAGCAGGGAGCCCGATGCAGGGCTCGATCCCAGGACCAGGAATCATGACCTGAGCCGAAGGCAGACGCTTAACGACTGAGCCACCCAGGCACCCCTCACATAACTTTTTAAATGAAAAATATACCCATGGAGAATTTAACGTTAGTTTATAATACGTTGGTAGGAATTAGGTTATTTTCCTCCCCAGAACTGGACTAGAGAACACATGCAGAGGAAGACAAGAAGCAGTGAAATTGTGATTCAGTGCTTAAGAATTAGTCTTTATCAAGCATGTTTGACAACTAGAGATAATGTGAGAGGCCTCCGAAAACCAGAAAGGACTTAGAAAAAGAATGTGTCCTGTTCCTGATCGCAAGCCTCATGTAGCACCTGGCAAAGCCAGACAAATCCCTGAGGAACGGAAAACTGTGGGAGCAGTGCAAAAATAGAGGTTTTCTTACCAGTATCATGAATACTATAATTACAAAAATAAAAAAATATACAGGTAGATAAATAAAGACTTGACCTTAGCATTGTGTAACTTTAATTTTCCAAAGGTAATTTTCGGAATTCCATGGTTTGTTTATGGCTTTTTAGAGATGATCATTCCAAACTATGGATGCCTAGTAGGATTTTCTCCTTCCGTAGCCATATGATAATTGACTTTCTCCTTCCTATTGCCGTGATTTATCACAAATGTGCTAGAATTGAGTGCCATTGTATGCCACTCATCTTTACGAGGCATTGCATTTCCCGATATTTTTACCTGTGCAGTGCAATTTCTCTATAAATACTAGAAAGGGGTTTAGTAAAAGAAATGTTATTCTGAAATTAATGTAGAGAAGTATTTCTTTCTCATTAAACTGTCAGTTCATTCTCCTGCTATGGGAATATCATTGCAAAGTTTCTTTCCAGAATAAAAGGGGCTGATGTTATTGACAGACAAAAAAGTAAGCAGTTTCTTATACAATATATCAAAAACGTATTTCTAATACAGATTAAATGTGAGTTTTACAGTAGTCCTCCCTTACCTGCAGTTTTGCTTTCTGTGGTTTCAGTTCCCTGGGGTCAACCTCAGTTGGGTCTAGAAGCAGGTGATCCTTCTTCTGACATATGGTCAGAAGGTCAATAGCAGACTCACTACATGACAACATCTATGTCATTCACCTCGTGGCAGAAGGTCAATAATAAACTAGTGCTGGGTCACATGCCCGCAACACTCACCCAGTTCATCTCATCACGTGGGCATTTTATTATTTCACATCATCATAAGAAGGGTGAGTACAGTAAGATGTTTTGAGAGAGAGGCCACATTTCACTCTGAGGCAAAAGAACGGTTCGTTATCTACATTCTACCTTTGGCTCTTCTGGATTTTAAACCCAAGAACACTTCATACCTCCCTGGCTACCTAAGCATGTTCTAAGCATGGTTGCCCACGTGGACTATGTTTATTTGCTAATGACCAATACTTTTAAGTGTTGCAGGTGCACTTCAAAATTAAGGTACTCTTTTGGAAACATTTATATCATAATCCAATCTTGGAGATCTATGATATATACTGGCATATTAAAGACTGATAAATCTTAGAGCAAAGAAAGCTAATTAACTTTTTAAAATCAAAATTTACAATCATAATTGACCTTTTAATTATATTTGTTAATTTCCTACATAATTAGCATTCTATAGGATCATATTTTATAGAATATTGCTTTGTCCTTGCACTTACTTTTTCTTCTATCAGAAATATTCTGTATTTTTTCCAGTCTTCAGACAATTGGTTGAATATTTGATAAAATTCACAATAAACTGTGGAAGACAGATCATGACTTAATATGGTTCTTTTCCAAAGGGTTTGAAATTTACCAAAACCTACCTTCTAAAGAGGTAATGCTTTATACTGACATAGAAACATACAGCCCATGGTCAAACCTGTCTCATTGTCTATATTTGTAAATAAAACTTTATTGGAACACAACCACAGCCATGCTCTGTTGTAGTTATATATTTGCTATGGCTTCTTCAATCCTACAACGCCAGATTTGAGTAGTTGTCACTGGTACCTTATACCCACAAATCTGAAAATATTTACTAATTCACCTGCTACAGAAAAAACTTACCAGCCCCGCCTTAAACTATAGGAGGAAATTATGATAATATTTGAAGCTCTGGAGCAGGACCACAAAGGAGATACATTTTTTTTCCCTGATTAGCAATTATTTCTCAGTAACACACCACAGACCACACCAAGTGACAAGAGAAAATATTGTTGCTTTGGGCCAAGAGCCACTCCCCAAATTTGCAAGGCAAATGCAAGATACAATGCAGTCTTCAGTAACAGGTATACAATTAAAAGCCAAATAAAAGCTAAAATGTGCTAAATGTGCTTGAAAATGTGTAACCTGTTCGGGTTGACTTTACGTCTGGAATCACAAGAGCAACACATTCATGTGTCCCTATTTCAATTGACTTGCTAAGTCTACAGTATAAGACTTCTGACAACTTGGAAGAAACTGGTGAATCTGTGAGCAGAAAGAAATGTTGTGATTCTAACCCTTTAGAATCAAGGTTAGGGGCAACTCCTTTTATTTATTAGGGGGCAGTCAACATGCATAGCCACGCCCCAGTAAGCCTGTGTATCCTTTGTGCTGCTCATCAGAGGAGAGCTGGACAGACAGTTGGCAGGGATGAATTGGTATGAGACACATCACCACATTCTCATAGATGAGGGAGAGCACATTTATAAAGAGCTTAATTATAGAGGCTCAATTCCACACATTTCAAAACAGTCCTTTAAAAATAATTGCTGTCATTAGGGCAGTAGTCTTTCAGAGAAATGACAAGGCTGTTGATTTATATCCTTGCTCGTGAAATTCCATCACCCATTTCCCTAAGGTAAAAAGATTGCAGTGGCCTAAACCTCCTAAGAGAGAAACTGCATTTATATTATATATTACTTTAATATTTTTCACTCTCTTAATTAAGTTTTTGAGAAATAAAGTGCAAAAGTTGAATCTACATTAATGAAGTTAATGATTAATTACTCTGTCTCATCCGGAGTTTTGTGTGGGCAAAAGTGAATGCTCAGTGTATAAGACGTCCCAGCTATAGAGAGTAACTTAATATATGTCTGCCAAGTATTTTTATTAGTATTTGTGATAAAAAGTGAAGTGTTATGCCTAAAATTTTGAAGTTAGAAGTTTCTATATTTACATAGGAAAATATTTTCAAAACTAAATTTTAGCTGGGCATTCAGTTTTTCAAGTTGATCACTTATTAAGTAAGCTACGACAAGGATTTCCATGGCACCAGAAGAATGGTTAATTAATTGTATTGTTATGTGCATCACTATAAGATTGAACAAAGGTTATTATAAACTCATATTCCAGAAACGTTAACCTTTTGAAAAATTTTTTTCAATAAACACACTAGTGGGGTCACCAGATCAAATGCGGGAGATTCAATTAAAGTTAAATTGAAGATAAACAACATATAAATATTTAGTATAAATTATGTTCCAAATATGACATGCAGCATATTTATACTAAAGAAGAAGAAAAAACATTATCTAAAATTCAATGTTATTTTGACTTATAACAATAGAAAGAAGCTACCTGGGGAGTGTTGCTGCTGCCTTCCAAGCTGCATTCCAGGGTACACCGAGTTGAGTAAATACATCTTCTTCCAGTATACCCCAGGGGCTTTTCAAGCAATTGCTTCTATGTTGAATATCTGCAGGGTTATTTGTTACGTTGTCTCTCTAAGTGTGGGACTCGGTTTCCTAATGCCCTCTTCCAAAGCTGAGTCACTGATTTCCAAAGTCCCTGCTGATGTAAGAACTTATGAGGTTAGCTCCCCTGGTTTTCAAAGCCAAATGTTATGGGGACTCATCTTCCTAGTGCAAATCCCCCAAGTCTGGGGTGGCTAGAGTGGGGTCTGCTTCCCTCCCTTCTCCGAGCTTGTGGTGTCTCTCCTGTTTGTAGTTGTTCTTGCCAGGAGTTTCATTCCCAACCACATCTCTGTCTTCCTACCCTTTCAGTGTGGCCTCCTCTCTATGATTAACTGGGAGAGTCTGTTCAGACTGTTTTTGGGTCCTTTTCTGGGTTATTTACACAGAAGTGGCTGCTTGCTAAGTGTGTCCAGGGGACGAGGTGAGCTCAGGGTCCTCCTACTCCGCCATCTTCCCAGAAGTTCTGTTTCTGGCTTCTTTCACTTAGCATAATGTTTTCAAATTTTCAAATTTTGAATCATGAGTTAGTATGTCATTCATTTTTGTGGCTGAATGAAATTCAAGTTTAACTGGACTTTTTGTATTTTTATTCACTAATCTTGTATAATTGGTGTGTAAAAATAGACAGGCCCGAGTTTTGCTAAAAAACAATAATTTTCTACATGAGTCCTCACATATTTCTGCATTCTTTTTACGACTCAAGTAAGGCCCATAGATGGCTAGGAAAGATGGGGAGGGTTTCTTATTTCACTCTTTGTAACACAATGTCAGATACCCATCTGTCCTGAACATCAGACTTCCCCTTCATTCTTCCTCAGAGACTCAGTCCTATTTCCCTCTAGTGATCTGACTCAGAGGCTAGTAACTGTTCTAATAACATCCTTTATGTTAAATAAAATCTTGGGTGTATATTATATTCAGATGCCATGTCTCTTTATTCTTTTGGTTTCAATATAGTGACACTTAAGAGAGTCCAAGCCACTTATGTTGCAGAAGGCAGCATATTTGGTCTGTCCTAAATCTGGGATCATTTAAATATCAAAAGAAATGATGATAGTAAAGGATTAAAACCATGGAATAAAATTAGAAGTCCACACTGATGTAGATGATATATAAGTAAGGAGCCTGGTTTTAAACTCTATTCCTTAACAATGAAACTGGTAAAAATCTCAAACCAGGTGTGGAAAAGAATGTCTCTCCTGCTCCATCTCAGATGGGTATGATGTGGTTTTGGAATACAGGCGAGGCTCAGTGGGGTGGAGTCCGGAGCCTATGACTAAGAAAGAATTCTTGAGACATCTTTGGTGCAAAATGGTGGTTTATTAAAGCACAGGGACAGGACCCGGGGGCAGAAAGAGCTGCTGCACAGGGGTTGTGAGGGGTGGCTGATTATATACTATGGGGTTGGGGAAGGTAAGGAAAAGGGAGGTTTCCAAAGAACTTGCATATGCTAAAGAGGACCTACCAGATACAGGAGGCCTTGACATTGTCAAGTTAAGGTTGTTTTCCCCTCTAGCAAGGCATTAACATAAAGATAGTTGGGAGCTTCCTGGAAGAATGTCACACATGTCCCACCCAGGAGTGGGGGTGGGGGGAGGTTGCAGGGTGTCAGCTGGTGCTTTGTCCTTCGCTTGCCTTCTGCTCCCTCATCAGTAGCATGCAACAGAAAAATCAGGCAGACCTCAGAGACAGCAGTGTCTCTAGCAGAGATGCTAGTTAGCAGAAAGTTTATCAATACAGCACATGGGCTTTCTCCCATGCGCACCAATGGCAAGGCCTCAGGCATCCTGTGAATCCTCTTTAGCATATGAAAATCCTTTTGAAACCTCCCTTTTCCTTACCTTCCCCAACCCCACAGTATATACAGCTCTTTCTGCCCCCGGGTCCTGTCCCCGTGCTTTAATAAAACCACCATTTAGCACCAAAGACGTCTTCTTGGTCATCGGCTCTGGACCTCACCCAACCCAACCTTACATATATTTCAAAACTATAACACTATAAAAATGAGAAAAAAAATTAAAGAATGGGGAATAGTGACTTACAGATTGTGTCAGAAGGTAAAGAGATTCCTCCCAGAATCTCCATGGATGGTATTCGAGTTTCTCTGTAAGAGGAAAAATATTCCTCTGTCTATACTGTTTATCCATTATGTAGACACTCTCACGTGAGCTACACAATTTTTTAATAAGACTTATATGGTCCACTCTTAGAACTCAGAATGAATTACCAATCGTATTAGATCCTTATTGCTGCTATAAAAATTTACCACAAATTTAGTGACTTAAAGCAGCACAAATTTATTTTCCTATGGTTCTGAAGGTCAGAGGTGTGAAGTGAGTATTACCGGGAGAAAATCCATGTGTGCGTAGGGCTGCCTCCTTCTGGAGGCTTTACGGGATCCGCCGTGCCCTTCCTCTTCTAGCTGCTGGAGGTCACCCGCACTCCTGGGCTCCTGGCCCCCACCCATATTGTGTCACTCCAGCCGCCTTCCTTCTGCCTCCCATGGCCTCTAATACCGATCCCTCTTCATCTAACCGGAGCTCTCGTGATTGTCCTGGGCCCCTCCATGATCCAGGACAATCTCCACATCTCAAGTCCTTAAACTAATCAGATCTTCAAAGGCCCTGTTGCCACAGAAGGTAACACATTCACAGGTTCTGGGGATTAGAGTGTTTTGGAGTTATTATTCTGCTCACCACACAATAAAACTGAAATTGCAAGATGTCCTGAAAGTAGACTAAAAGGAAACAAAACATCCTGGGAGGAGATCCTTGCATGTTGCTATCGGATAAATTCTCCCAAACCATGATTTTTTGGTTCAATGCTTTCACTTTAGCAAACAATTTTGTGAAGAAGAACAACAACAAGAAATAAAGTAGATGAACTGTAGATAAGCAAATATAAATAAATCTTCTGTCCTTATTTTGGGATGACTTTAGAGTTCACCTGTACATGATGCTGTTTCACTGTTAGATTGCACAATTCACCATATCAGCATATTCATGAAGGATCCGAAATGGATTTACTAGTACTATAACCTATTTGATCCAATTAAAATATGTCTCTGTCTAAACTTCTGAAATTCAACTAGAGAAATTTCTGACTTATATCCTCCTTCTGACCTTTAGCAGAATGTTCTGTACTCACATCACTCTCAGTTGGTAACAGGCATGCTGATATAGTTCACACTGGAGAAACTGAAACATATTTAAGGGGGAAAATAGCTTATTTGGGTTACTGGCAGAGTCAGAAAGATACCAGTGTGACAATTTATTGAGTTTATTGAAGTGAGTATTGCCTACAAATGCAGATGGTAGGTTCAAAACACTCTCATCTGAAGTGACAGGAATAGAGTTAAGAAATGCAAAAGTAAACTCTCAAAATATATCACTGTACTGAGGGAATACATTTGCATTAGGGAAAAGCAAATCAAAACCACAATGAGATACCACCTCACACCTCACACCTATCAGAATGGCTAAAATCAACAACACAAGAAACGACAGGTGTTAATGAGGATGTGGAGAAAAAGGAACCCTCTTGCACTGTTGGTGGGAATGCAAACTGGTGCAGTCACTCTGGAAAACAGTATGGAGGGTCCTCAAAAAGTTAAAAATAGAACTACCATTTGATCCAGCAATTCCACTACTGGATATAGAAGAAAATGAAAACAGTAATTTGGAAAGATATATGTGTCCCTGTGTTTACTGCAGCATTATTACACAATAGCCAAGACATGGAAGCAGCTCAAGTGTCCATCCATAGATGAATGGATAAAGAAGAGGTGGTGTGTGTATACAACGGAATAGTACTCAGCCATAAAAAGAATGAAATCTTGCCATTTGCAAGGACATGGATGGCTCTAGAGAAATAAGTCAGAGGAAGAAAAATACCATATTATTTAACTTATATGTGGAATATAAAAAGCAAAGAAACAAAAGAAACAGACTCATGGAGAGAACACAGTCACCACTGTGGTTGCCAGAAGGGGGGGTGGGGGGCCGGGTGAAAGAGGGGAAGGGGATTACGAGGTACAATCTTCCGTAATAAAATGAATATGTCACAGCGATGTGAAGTGCAGCACGAGGGATACAGTCAACCACGTAGTGACTTTGTGTGGAGACAGACGGTGATGATACTTACACTGGTGACCATTTTGTAATGTGTACAAATATTGAACCATATGTTGTACACATGAAATTAATGCAAATTGTACGCCATTTTTTGTCAATTGAGAATAAAGGGGGAAATGTAGCAGTAAACTCTCTAAAGACGTCACAGTGGTGAGGCAGGCGCCCCCACAGTCTCGTTTCGTGGGCGTCCTGCCGAAGGTCAGAAGACCTGCAGCGCATTGGGCTCTCTTATACATCACCTCAAGTGCAGTATCGTATGCAGCATTTGTCTCTCCTTCAGCTGAAGTGGTTCTTCTCTAAAACAAGTAAGGCAGGATGGGAGTGCAGAGTCTAAGTGGTCTCTGACACCCGACCACAAGGCCGGCTGGCTCTGTCCAATGGAAAATCAAGATCCACCACCTACTGGTGTCAAGAGATGATTGGAGCAGCTGATAGACCAGTGGGACAGAGATTGGCCATTCTCTCAGCATTAAGATCAGGAAGCAGCTTTAGTCAGCTCACATGCTGTGGAGTTTCTGTTTTCCAAGTTGACTTCTTCCACTTCAACTATTCTTCTTCTCTGTTTTCCCTTTCTTGTTTGGCCAGCTTCCCTCAAACACCAAACAAAATCCAAAGCCTTACTGCTTTCCAATGGTCACATTTTCTAGACACTCCATGATGTGTCCCTGCATGATTTACATTAGATACAAAACCAGACTGAAATCTGTGTTTTTGCCTTTCTTAGGTTAATCCTTGTTAGTTGATAACAGTATTACCACCTTGATAATTTATAATTAAATTTAATTACAGAATTTGTTGCTCCAAATAAGTCTTTTTTTTTAAAGATTTAACTCAATTTAATTTAAACAATTTGACTTAAATGCTACCATGCCCAAGACATTATGCTTTTAACCTGATATGTTACTGTAAGTGCAACTTAAATGCAATTTTATAATATATCCACATGTGAAACTGGACATCCTAAATCTCTGAAATTTGGGGTATTCCAAGCATTTTACTTAGTTCTCAAGAGGCAGGGAGCAATACCTGGGTTACTGCAGTAATTACTAATGTTTAGCATTTACTTTGAGCTAATGAGTGTACTGTTCATATATTTGCCATTAATTCATGCATTTCTGAAGTGAGAATTTATGTTTTGATTGCTTTTTCCTGCTCATGGTCCCCTGCCTTCTGTGTCCATCCCTCTTCCACAAAAAGGAGAGAAATCGAGCCAGGTGCTAGTTCTGATCCAAGTAGTTGCCATGAAAATGCATAACCTTTGCTTCAAGTTGAATGTTATAGCTGATTGTTTGCAACATTGGATTTTAAGTGGAAAAGGAATGTAGTTATCAAGGGACGTGAGGCAGACTTTTTTCCCTCATGGTTTCTCAACCATATCTGTGAATATGCTTCTGTTTAGGAATTCGGAAATACTCGGTGATTTCTCTCAATTCCACAGCTCAAATTTACGTTTATATCCAGCTTAATGAGAAATTTAGAAAGTAGTCAAACAGAACATGCCTGAATAAAGCCTATTTCCTTCACTTTTAGGAGCCTTTTTCCCAACCTAGCCAGCTTCTTCTCCAAACTATATGTGTGTGTGTGTGTGTGTGTGTGTGTGTGTGTGTGTGTGTGTGTGTGTGTGTTTACCTGAACTAGATCAGGAGTCATACTGCAAAATACAGACGCCAGAATCTCCCAGATCCAAGTCATTGGGATTTCCTTCGACTGAATTCAACAAAACACTATCTCATGAGTGTTCAAACTCTTTGCACCTGTGTTTTGTTAGGTTTTGCTGTATGTTGATTCAGGAAACAACAACCACAAAAAACCCGAATGAGAATGAACAGAGAAGCCTATAAAACTGGCCAATTCAGACAGTAGACAATTCGGACAAGAGAGAGAGAAACATGTTGCAGGAAAAAGTACTTAGGAATAACCTATAATTGACATATTTGTGTTGCTAGAATGGGAAGACAGTGTTCAGGGAATTTATCTCGTTACCCAGTGGACATGTCACTCAGCTCATCACTGTCCCTACAGAGAAAATGCACTGAGAGAGAGGGAGTCCTGTTCTCCCTTTCTGTAACACTTGACCCAAGAAGGTCTGTGATCTTGTTGTCTAATTTGCTTTATGCTTTCCTTATGAAATTATATGTGGTGGCATAACAGGGCCAGCCAAGAGTTTTGGATATCCAGCACTTTGTACACACGGCTGGAGCACAGTAAAGTTCTTGACATTTGCACAATGCAGACACAAATAATGAACGAGGCTGGTGTTGGAGCACTGGCTACAAATACAGTCAAAACAGAGATATGGGCGGTGTCCAATATGGTTTAAAAAATGACTTATTAAGGGGCGCCTGGGTGGCTTAGTCGGTTAAGCGTCTGCCTTCGGCTCAGGTCATGATCCCAGCGTCCTGGGATTGAGCCCCACGTCGGGCTCCCTGCTCTGCGGAAAGCCTGCTTCTCCCTCTCCCTTCCCCTCTCCCCCTGCTTGTGCTCTCTCTCACTATCTCTGTCACTATCTGTCTCTCTCTATAAAATGAATAAAATCTTTTAAAAAAAAATGGCTTTTTAACAACCACCATGTGCTGACGACAGTGCTCTACACATGTAGCCTCATGAAAGCCTCCCCATGAGCCCATGCTCCCACGGGCGCTCTGGAGGTGTGGAGATGGAGTAGCTCAGTCTGGTCCTGGATCTGCCCAGCCTCGGTGGCACACAGGCCAAGATGGACGAGAAATGACACAGAAACTTCTATCACCTGATTCAGTTATCTGGGAAAGTTGCCTGGGGTTTGTGGTAGAAATTGTACAGACTTAGCTAATGTTCTGGATGAGACTACAATCCTGCGGTACTAAGATATGGAAACAATGAATAAATACTTAGTATGGAATTTTTCTTTCCATCCATTGAAATAAAAATAAAATGACTTCTGCTCTCAGAAATGTTCAAAACAACCAATATAATAATAATAATAAATAATAATAATATGGAGCAGCATCTTTTAACGAAAGTATGAGAGGACATTTCATCATATAACTTAATATGTTCCTAAGGGAATAATAGTTACTCAATAAGTGATTATTACCCAACTTAGTAACAAGTACTGTATTATATTTTTAGTTTATTATTTGTAGTTATCATGTCTGGGAGAAGTATCTCAACCTGCGGTACATTCACAGGGTAATATGGTGATTAAGACCCTGGGTTCTGACTCTGCACGCTTTGGGTATGTCCCATGTAGGGTTATGACCTAAAACTTTCAGGACCCCAAGATCGACAATGTGAGGAGCAGAACAGTATTTATTACAAGGGATAGTTGAAAGAAGTATGAGTTTCATCAGATCAAGTTCTTTGAATAGCAACCGGCATGTGTAAGTATTGAACAATTATTAGCTATTATGTAACTTGTGCCCCAGTTCCCGTAGAAGTCCGTACACTGTGATGGAGTTCTAATCCATCATACAGTGCTAAACAGTAGAGATTGTAGAGTCGAAGATTGGCATATCCACAAAATTATCTCTCAATAAAGAAGTGCTAATATCTTTTTTCCTTTAGTTTTTCTGAGGAAGATGAAGAAGGAAGAGGAGGAGAAACCATCCATACTCTACAGACCAGTCTTAGTAAGTAATTCTGGAAATTTAGAGTATTATCTGTATTTTCGTTCTGTTTTCCCAGTTTAATTGATGTGTGTTTGTTTCATTTAATTCTTTGTTATTTTCTTTGACCCAACCTCAAGCACTTTTAGGAGGAACAGAGGTACACTTTAAGTAAATATTTATTAAAATGTGCTATGTTTTGATGAAGTTTGTCAGGGAAATTCAGCATATACTTACCCTATCCCATAGAAGGTCTAAAATTTTGTGGTGCATATTTCCACCTGATCCATTGGCCTTATGACAGCACATTTTAACAACCAAACTGTAGTGACTGGTTTACCAAAACACCGTAGTGAAGCCTTTCTAGTAAGTCAAACCAAATATGTTGTTACAGATATAGATATGCTGATTTTATATACATAGGAAATATACATATACATTTAAATATATACAGGTTTATGAATACATACATGTGTGTTCGTCACAGATCTAGGTATGTGTGTAAATGACAGTTTAAAAACTTTCATATTTCCCATGGATTTTATTTAACCTCTCTTGGGTCCTGACCTTGGAGACAGATGTTCTTAAGAAATTTCATCCATCATTTGGCAGATGACCATTTGAGGAACACTACAGTCCTGTGTTTCTAAATGTATGTTTTTCCCCATTTTTTTAAAAGATTTTATCTTTGACAAAATCGGAACTTTTAGAAGTCGGCTCCGCTGAGGGACGTCACTCTGGTGGCGAAGTGGGGGGTGGAACCCTCGTGGGACAGTGTGGTCTCAGGACCCTCGGGGTCACAGAAAGACCGGGGGTGCCTGAGTGCGGCAGAGCTCCCAGGTATCAGAGCAGGGAAGCCGGCTGCAGAGACGGAGCCCAGGCGCAGGCTCTCAGCTCGGGGTTGCCATAAACCGTGATCCGCGGCACAGTCGGGCCACTGCTCCTCCAGCAGGGACCCAACAAGCGGCAGATCCGGGGAGACTCACCTTCTTCCCCCGGGAGGAGAGGTGCGGGAGCGCACCGCGGGGATCTGCTGGGTTTGGAGACTCCACCCAGGGTCGGGTGCCAGATAGAAAGGCGCGGTCACAGGCCGGGTGAGCACGGAGTGTGGCCGGAGACCGGGGAGACGGGAGTGACTGACTGCTTTTCTCTGGGGGCGCACTGAGGAGCGGGACCCCGAGTTCTCGGCTCCTCCGGGGCGGAGACTGGGAGGCCGCCATTTTCACTCTCCGCCTCCAAAGCTGTACGGAAAGCTTGCAGGGAACAAAAGCTCCGGAGAGCAAACCCGAGCAGATTACTTAGCCCGGACCGGCAAGGGCGGGGCAATTTTGCCTCCGGCAAAGACATTTGGGAACCACGGCAACAGGCCCCTCCCCCAGAAGATCAGCGAGAACAGCCAGCCAAGACCAAGTTTACCTATCAGTGAGAACGGCAGAACTCCAGCGCTAGGGGAACACTGCACATAGAATTCATGGCTTTTTTACCATGATTCTTTAGTCTTTCAAAGTTAATTATTTTTTTTAACTGTCTTTTTTTCTTTTTTCCTTTTTTCTTTTTTTTTGAATTTTT
>NW_022589781.1:3734856-3901555 GCF_004348235.1 Phoca vitulina | reverse complement strand
CTCCCCCAGAAGATCAGCGAGAACAGCCAGCCAAGACCAAGTTTACCTATCAGTGAGAACGGCAGAACTCCAGCGCTAGGGGAACACTGCACATAGAATTCATGGCTTTTTTACCATGATTCTTTAGTCTTTCAAAGTTAATTATTTTTTTTAACTGTCTTTTTTTCTTTTTTCCTTTTTTCTTTTTTTTTTGAATTTTTCTTTTTCCCTTTTTCAACCAACATCTTATCAATCCCTTTTTTAAAAAAAAAAAACATTTTTATTTTTCATTTTTAAAGTCATATTCTATCCCTTCATAGTAGTTACCCGTATTTTTGGCATATATATATAAGTTGTTCTCTCTTTAAAATCTTGAGATAGTTTCTTCTAACAGATCAAAATATACTCTAAATCTCTAGTGTATGGTTTTTTTCTACTCCCCTGCCTGATCACATTCTCTCCCTTTTTTCTTTCCTTTTTTTCTTTTTTTTAATCCTCTTCTTTCTTTTTTCAAACAACTTATCAAATCCTTTTTTAAAATTTTTTATAATTTCCATCTTTACAGTCATATTCCATCCCTTCATCATATCAACCCTTATTTTTGTACATATATAAGTTTTTCTTTCTTTAAAATTTTGGGAGGGACTTTCTTTTAACAGACCAAAATACACCCAAAATCTAGTGGGTGGCACTGATCTATAATCCAGCCTGATCATATTTGATCACATTCTGTTTTTATTTTGTTTTGTTTTGTTCTGCTTTTGTTTGTTTTTATCTTTATCTTTTTCTTTTTTCTTTTTTTCTTTCCTTTTCTTTTTTCTCTCTTTCCCTTTCTTTTCCCACTGCTTCAGGTCTTTTCTGATTTGTTTAGAGTATATTTTCTGGGGACGTTGTTACCCTGCTAGCATTTTGTTCTCTCATTAATCTATTCTCCTCTGCACAAAATGACAAGACGGAAAAAATCACCTCAACAAAAAGAACAAGAGGTAGTACCGACTGCCAGGGACCTACTCAATACGGACATTAGTACGATGTCAGATCTAGAGTTCAGAATCATCACTTTAAAGATACTAGCTGGGCTTGAAAAAAACATGGAAGTTATTAGAGAAACCCTTTCTGGAGAAGTAAAAGAACTAAAATCTAACCAAGTAGAAATCAAAAAGGCTATCAATGAGGTGCAATCAAATATGGGGGCGCTAACTGCTAGGATAAATGAGGCAGAAGAAAGAATCAGTGAGATAGAAGACCAAATGATGGAAAATAAAGAAGCTGAGAAAAAGAGAGATAAACAACTACTGGATCACGAGGGCAGAATTCGAGAGATAAACGATACCATAAGACGAAACAACACTAGAATAATTGGGATCCCAGAAGAAGAAGAAAGAGAGAGAGGTGCAGAAGGTATAATGGAGCAAATTATAGCAGAGAACTTCCCTAATTTGGGGAAGGAAACAGGCATCAAAATCCAGGAAGCACAGAGAACCCCTCTCAAAATCAATAAAAATAGGTCAACACCCCGACATCTAATAGTAAAACTTACGAGTCTCAGAGACAAAGAGAAAATCCTGAAAGCAGCTCGGGAGAAGAGATATGTAACCTACAATGGTAGAAACATTAGATTGGCAACAGACTTATCCACAGAGACCTGGCAGGCCAGAAAGGACTGGCAGGACATATTCAGAGCACTAAATGAGAAAAATATGCAGCCAAGAATACTATATCCAGCTAGGCTGTCATTGAAAATTGAAGGAGAGATCAAAAGCTTCCAGGACAAACAAAAACTAAAGGAATTTGCAAACACGAAACCAGCCCTACAACAAATATTGAAAGGGGTCCTCTAAGCAAAGAGAGAGCCTAAAAGCAACATAGACCAGAAAGGAACACAAACAATATACAGTAACAGTCACTTTACAGGCAATACAATGGCACTGAACTCCTATCTTTCAATAGTTACCCTGAATGTAAATGGGCTAAATGCCCCAATCAAAAGACACAGGCTATCAGATTGGATTAAAAAACAAGACCCATCGATATGCTGTCTGCAAGAGACTCATTTTAGACCCAAAGACACCCCCAGATTTAAAGTGAGGGGGTGGAAAACCATTTACCATGCTAATGGACACCAAAAGAAAGCTGGGGTGGCAATCCTTATATCAGACAAATTAGATTTTAAACCAAAGACTGTAATAAGAGATGAGGAAGGACACTATATCATACTTAAAGGGTCTATCCAACAAGAAGATCTAACAATTGTAAATATCTATGCCCCTAACATGGGAGCAGCCAACTATATAAGGCAATTAATAACAAAAGCAAAGAAACACATCGACAACAATACAATAATAGTGGGGGCGTTTAACACCCCCCTCACTGAAATGGACAGATCATCTAAGCAAACAATCAACAAGGAAATAAAGACTTTAAATGACACACTGGACCAAATGGACTTCACAGACATATTCAGAACATTCCATCCCAAAGCAACGGAATACACATTCTTCTCTAGTGCCCATGGAACATTCTCCAGAATAGATCACATCCTAGGTCATAAATCAGGTCTCAACCGGTACCAGAAGATTGGGATCATCCCCTGCCTATTTTCAGACCACAATGCTTTGAAACTAGAACTCAATCACAAGAGGAAAGTCGGAAAGAACTCAAATACATGGAGGCTAAAGAGCATCCTACTGAAGAATGAATGGGTCAACCAGGAAATTAAAGAAGAATTAAAAAAATTCATGGAAACCAATGAAAATGAAAACACAACTATTCAAAATCTTTGGGATACAGCAAAGGCAGTCCTAAGAGGAAAGATTATAGCAATACAAGCCTTTCTCAAGAAACAAGAAAGGTCTCAAGTACACAACCTAACCCTACACCTAAAGGAGCTGGAGAAAGAACAGCAAATAAAGCCTAAACCCAGCAGGAGAAGAGAAATAATAAAGATCAGAGCAGAAATCAATGAAATAGAAACCAAAAGAACAGTAGAACAGATCAACGAAACTAGGAGCTGATTCTTTGAAAGAATTAACAAGATTGATAAGCCCCTGGCCAGACTTACCAAAAAGAAAAGAGAAATGACCCGAATCAACAAAATCATGAATGAAAGAGGAGAAATCACAACTAACACCAAAGAAATACAAACAATTATAAGAACATATTATGAGCAACTCTATGCCAGCAAATTAGATAACCTAGAAGTAATGGATGCATTCCTAGAGATGTATCAACTACCAAAACTGAACCAGGAAGAAATAGAACACCTGAACAGACCTATAACCACTAAGGAAATAGAAGCAGTCATCAAAAATCTCCCAAAACACAAAAGCCCAGGGCCAGATGGCTTCCCAGGGGAATTCTACCAAACATTTCAAGAAGAATTAATACCTATCCTTCTGAAACTGTTCCAAAAAATAGAAATGGAAGGAAAACTTCCAAACTCATTTTATGAGGCCAGCATTACCTTGATCCCAAAACCAGACAAAGACCCCATCAAAAAGGAGAATTACAGACCAATATCCCTGATGAACATGGATGCAAAAATTCTCACCAAAATACTAGCCAATAGGATCCAACAGTACATTAAAAGGATTATTCACCACGACCAAGTGGGATTTATCCCTGGGCTGCAAGGTTGGTTCAACATCCGGAAATCAATCAACGTGATACAATACATTAACAAAAGAAAGAACAAGAATCATATGATCCTCTCAATAGATGCAGAAAAAGCATTTGACAAAGTACAGCATCCTTTCTTGATCAAAACTCTTCAGAGTATAGGGATAGAGGGTACATACCTCAATATCATAAAAGCCATCTATGAAAAACCCACAGCGAATATCATTCTCAATGGGGAAAAACTGAGAGCTTTCCCCCTAAGGTCAGGAACGCGGCAGGGATGTCCACTATCACCACTGCTATTCAACATATTATTGGAAGTCCTAGCCACAGCAATCAGACAACAAAAAGAAATCAAAGGCATCCAAATTGGCAAAGAAGAAGTCAAACTCTCACTCTTTGCAGATGATATGATACTTTATGTGGAAAATCCCAAAGACTCCACCCCAAAACTGCTAGAACTCATACAGGAATTCAGTAAAGTGGCAGGATATAAAATCAATGCACAGAAGTCAGTGGCATTCCTATACACCAACAACAAGTCAGAAGAAAGAGAAATTAAGGAGTCGATCCCATTTACAATTGCACCCAAAACCATAAGATACCTAGGAATAAATCTAACCAAAGAGGCAAAGGATCTGTACTCAGAAAACTATAAAATACTCATGAAAGAAATTGAGGAAGACACAAAGAAATGGAAGAACGTTCCAAGCTCATGGATTGGAAGAACAAATATTGTGAAGATGTCAATCCTACCTAGAGCAATCTACACATTCAATGCAATCCCCATCAAAATACCATCCACTTTCTTCAAAGAAATGGAACAAATAATCCTAAAATTTGTATGGAACCAGAAAAGACCCCGCATAGCCAGAGGAATGTTGAAAAAGAAAAGCAAAGCTGGCGGCATCACAATTCCAGACTTCCAGCTCTACTACAAAGCTGTCATCATCAAGACAGTATGGTACTGGCACAAAAACAGACACATAGATCAATGGAACAGAATAGAGAGCCCAGAAATGGACCCTCAACTATATGGTCAACTAATCTTTGACAAAGCAGGAAAGAATGTCCAATGGCAAAAAGACAGTCTCTTCAACAAATGGTGTTGGGAAAATTGGACAGCCACATGCAGAAGAATGAAACTGGACCATTTCCTTACACCACACACAAAAATAGACTCAAAATGGTTGAAAGACCTCAATGTGAGACAGGAGTCCATCAAAATCCTAAAGGAGAACACAGGCAGCAACCTCTTCAACCTCAGCCGCAGCAACTTCTTCCTAGAAACATCGCCAAAGGCAAGGGAAGCAAGGGCAAAAATGAACTATTGGGACTTCATCAAGATAAAAAGCTTTTGCAAAGCAAAGGAAACAGTCAACAAAACCAAAAGACAACTGACAGAATGGGAGAAGATATTTGCAAATGACATATCAGATAAAGGGCTAGTATCCAAAATCTATAAAGAACTCATCAAACTCAACACCAAAAGAACAAAGAATCCAATCAAGAAATGGGCAGAAGACATGAACAGACATTTTTCCAAAGAAGACATCCAAATGGCCAACAGACACATGAAAAAGTGTTCAATATCGCTCGGCATCAGGGAAATCCAAATCAAAACCTCAATGAGATACCACCTCACACCAGTCAGAATGGCTAAAATTAACAAGTCAGGAAATGACAGATGTTGGCGGGGATGCGGAGAAAGGGGAACCCTCCTACACTGTTGGTAGGAATGCAAGCTGGTGCAGCCCCTCTGGAAAACAGTATGGAGGTTCCTCAAAAAGTTGAAAATAGAGCTACCATATGATCCAGCAATTGCACTACTGGGTATTTACCCCAAAGATACAAAAGTAGGGACCCGAAAGGCTACGTGCACCCCGATGTTTATAGCAGCAATGTCCACAATAGCCAAACTGTGGAAAGAGCCAAGATGTCCATCAACAGATGAATGGATAAAGAAGATGTGGTATATATATACAATGGAATATTATGCAGCCATCAAAAGGAATAAGATCTTGCCATTTGCAACAACGTGGATGGAACTGGAGGGTATTATGCTGAGCGAAATAAGTCAAACAGAGAAAGACATGTATCATATGATCTCACTGATATGAGGAATTCTTAATCTCAGGAAACAAACTGAGGGTTGCTGGAGTGGGGGGTGGGGTGGGAGGGATGGGGTGACTGGGTGATGGACACTGGGGAGGGTATGTGTTCTGGTAAGCGCTGTGAATTGTGCAAGACTGTTGAATCTCAGATCTGTACCTCTGAAACAAATAATGCAATATATGTTAAGAAAGAAAAAAAGAAGAAGAAGAATGTAGCAGGAGGGGAAGAATGAAGGGGGGGAAATTGGAGGGGGAGAAAAACCATGAGAGACAATGGACTCTGAAAAACAAACTGAGGGTTCTAGAGGGGAGGGGGTTGGGAGGATGGGTTAGCCTGGTGATGGGTATTGAGGAGGGCACGTTCGGCATGGAGCACTGGGTGTTATGCACAAACAATGAATCATGGAACACCATATCTAAAACTAATGATGTAATGTATGGGGATTAACATAACAATAAAAAATTTAAAAAAAAAAAAAAAAGATTTTATCATTAAGTAATTTCTATCCCTAATGTGGAGCTTGAACTCACAACCCTGAGATCACGAGTCACACATTCTACTGACTGAGCCAGCCAGGCAATCCCCAAATTCTTTTTAAAATGAATAGTAAACATGTTTCCATTAAATTCAAGACCAAAGACCCACTTGAAATTAAATTTTTTTCACAAAGCAGTTAACAATTAATTATGACTCCCTTACCCATTCGGGTACCCATGAGGTATGGATACAGGTGAGCCTAGGGAACAAACAGACATCAGTGCTCTAGAAGGAACGTGGGTCCCGGTTCTGCTTGTCAGGAGACCCCACACAGCACTCCAGCATCTCGCTTGTCACTTTGCGTTCAGCCTTGCTCTCATTACATCCCATGTGATGCTACTTCAAACGTTTCTAACAAAGGTCATGCTAAAATTGAAGTAGAATCTCAAATCAAGTGATTAATATTTAAAATTTAAAAAAAATTCACAAATGGCAAAGGCCACTGCTGTTGTTTAGACAGTGAGTCTTCATTTCCCATTAATTACCCTGCAAAGCTTTCATTTGGAGAAAATCTCATTTGCCTGCTGAATAATTCTGTCACTCTTTGATGGATAACATCAGCATTTATTTTATCCAGAGGCCTGTTAACTCCTCAGCTATTTTGGTCTCTGTTATTTTGGGTCCACTGGCAGTCTTCTCAGGGACCAAGGGATGCTTCTCCTGCATCATGTGCATCCCATCATTTTGCCTAAAGTCACCTGGTCTCCTCAGTTCTTTTCTTCCCACCATCCTTCATATTCCCTCACACTTTTTTTTGGGGGGGGGGTAACAATTTTGTATACAATGTATTTTTTACAATATTGTTGTCTCTATCGTTTATTTACTGAGAAATAATTGAGATATAACATCGGGAAGGTTGAAGGGTCCAGCATCTTGATTTGAATCACTTACACACTGCATCAAGGTCGGCACAGCCAACACCTGCTAATACCACATAATTATCACTTCCTTTCTGTTGTGAGAACATATAAATACACTCTATTAGCAGCTTTCACATATATAACACAATACTGTTCACTATAATCACAATGTCGTGTGTTAGATCCTGAGAACTTACTCATGTTCTGATTGCAAGTTTGTACCCCTTGACCTATGTCTCCCCACTTTCCCCACCCCCACCACTGTTAACCATCATTCTACTCTGTTTCTATAAACTCTAAAGTTTGGCTTTAGAGATTCCACAGATCAGTAATATCATACAGAATTGGTCTTTCTCCCTGACCCGTCTCACTTAGCACAGTGCCCTCAAGGTCTACCCAGGTTGTCACAAATGGCAGGGTTTCCTTCTCTCTCATACCTGAGTGATATTCTAGTGTGGATATATACTACATTTTTTAAATCCATTCATCTGTTGATGGACACTTAGATTGTGAGTAATGCTGCAATAAACATGGCAGTGCAGACATTTTCATTTCCTTTGAATATATACCTAGTAGTGCAATTGCTGGGTCATTGGGTAATTCTATGTTTAAAGTTTGAAGAACCTCCATACTGTTTTCCAGAGTGGCTACACCAGTTTGCATTCCCACCAACAGTGCACAAGGGTTCCCCTTTTTAACAATACTAATTCTTCTGATCCATGAATGTGGAATATCTTTCCATTTATTTGTGTTTTCAGTTTCTTCCATCAATGTATTATAGTTTTTCAGTGTACAGATCTTTCACTTCCTCGATTAAATTTATCACTAAGTATTTCATTATTTTTGCTGTGAATGGGATTGTTTATTTCTTTTTTTCAGATATTTAGCTGTTAGTGTATAGAAGCACAACTGATTTCTATCTGTTGATTTTATAGCCTGCAACTTTACAGAATTTGTTGATCAGTTCCAATAGTTTTTTGATGGAGTCTTGAGTCTTTAGAATTTTCTGTATATAAGATCACATCATCTGCAAATAAACACAAGTTACTACTTTCTTTGCAATGTGAATGCCATTTTTTCCTTGATCTTTTCTCATTGCTCCGGCTAGGACTTCCAGTGATATGTTGAATAGGAGAGGCCAAAGTGGGCACCCTTGTCCTGTTCCCGATGTTAGAGGAAGAGTTCTCAACCTTTCATCATTGAGCATGATGTTAATTGTGGGCTTTTCATATATGGCCTTTATTATGTTGAGGTATGCTCCTTATAAACCAAGTTTTTGAAGGTTTTTATCATAAAGAATGTTGTATTTTGTCAAATGCCTTTTCTGCATTTATTGAGATCATTATATGACCATTTCTGTATAGAAGGGGGGTTTGATTAAAAATTCAATATCCTAACTCATTACTGGCCTGTTCAAATATTCTATTTCTTTATGATTCAGATGCATATTTTTAGGAATTTATCTATTTCTTCTAAGTTACCCAATTTGTTGACATATTATTATTCACAGGAGTCTCATGATCTTTTGTATTTCTGTGGTACTAACTATAATGTCTCCTCTTTCATTTTTGATTTTATTTATTTGAGTCCTCTCTCTTTTATTCTTACTCCAGCGAAACTGTTGCAAATTTTATCTTTCCAAAACACCAGTTCTTAGTTTAGTTGATCTTTTCTATTGATTTTCTGGTCTTGACTTCACTTATTTCTGCTGATTTTTGTTATTTCTTTACTTATGCTACCTTTGGCCTTAGTTTTTTTTCCTATTTTTTCTAGTTTCATGAGTGTAAAGTTAAGTTTATATATTTGAGATTTTTTTTTTTATTACAGGCATTTATTACAAACTTCCCCAGGAACTGCTTTTGCAGCATCCCATAGGTTTTGGTATGTTGTGTTTCCATTTTCATGTGTTTCAAGGTATTTTTTTTTCATTTTCGTATTGATTTCTTCTTTGATCCATTGGTTGTTAAGAAGTGTGTGGTTTATTTTCTACATGTTTGTAAGCTTTTCAGCTTTTCTCTTGCTGATTTCTAGTTTCATACATTGTCAGAAAATATGGTATGGTCTCAATATTCTTTGTTTTGTGTCCTATCATATGATTTATCCTGGAGAATGTTCCATGTGGATTTGAGAAGAATGTGTATTCTGCTGCTGTTGGATGGAATGTTCTATATATGTCTGTGAGGTCCATTGGGTCTAAAGTGTGGATTAGGTCTAACATTTCCTTGCTGATTTTCTGTCTGGATGATCTCTCCATTGCTGAAAGTGAGGTATTGACATTCTTTATTGTTATTGCATCATTGTCTATTTCACCTTCATATCTGTTCATTTTTGCTTAAAATATTTGGATGCTCCAATGTTGGGTGCATACATTTTTTATATTTTTATACCTTCTTGATGAGTTGGCCCCTTTATCATTACATAATGATCTTCTTTTTCTCTTGTTACCATTTTTGGCTTAAACTCTACTTTGTCTGATGTAAATGCAGCTACCTCTGCTCTCTTGCTTTCCATTTGCATTGAGTATCTTTTTCCATTCCTCACTTTGAGCCCATGTATCACTTAAAGCTGAAGTGAGTCCCATATGGGTCATATTTGGTGGGCCATGTTTTTTTTTGTTCATCCATCCAGGCACTCTGTGTCTCTTGATTGGAAAATTCAATCCATTTTCATCTAGAGTAATTATTGATATGTAAGGACTTACAAATGCCATTGTATTAATTGCTTTCTTGTAGTTACATTGTTCCTTCTTTAATCTTTTTTTGGCTATCTTTGTGAATTGGTTTTCCGTGCTTGTATCCTCTGATTTCTTTCTCTTTCTCTTTTGTAAATCTACTAACTGTTTTTGCTCTGTGGTTACCATTAGGCTTCCACAGAACATCTTATAGATACAAAAGTCTGTTTTATGCTGATGGCAACTTCAATTGCATACAAAATAAAATCTTTTTACACCCCTCTCCATTTATGCTTTTAATGTCACAGTTGATCTCTTTTTATATTGCATATTCACTTACAAATTACAGTAAGTATAGTTATTTTTAACATTCTTTTCCTTTAACCTTTATACTATAGTTAAGTGGTTAACATACTATTGTATTACAGAATCAGAGTTTTCTGAATCTGACTATATATTTACCTTTTCCAATGTATTGTTTCTTATTACTGATTAGCATCTTTTCATTTTAGCTTGGAAAATTTCTTTTCTTATAAGGCCAATCTAGGGGTGATGAACTCCCTCAGATGTTTTCCTGGAAAAGTCTTTATTTCTATTATCTGAAGGATAATTTTGCCATGTAGAATATTCTTGGCTGAGATTTTTTTTCTTTCAGCACTTTGAATATATAATCCCACTCTACGGGCTTGCATGGTTTCTGCTGAGAAATCTGCTGATAGCCTAATGAGGGTTCCTTTGGAGGTTATAATTGTTTTTTTCTCTTGCTGCTTTAGGATTCTTTGTCTTTGATTTTTGATAGTTTCATTTCAGAGTGTCTTGCAGAAGATCATTTTGGACTGAAATAATGGGGTGATCTATTAGCTTCGTGAACCAGACATCCAATTTGCTCTCCAAGTCTGGGAAGTTCTCAGCCATTATGTCTTTAAATAAGCTTTCTGCTTCCTTCTCTCTCTTTCTTCTCCTTCTGGAATCCCAGTGATCTTAATTTTTGGCTCTTTTGATGATATTCCATAGATCACATAGACTTTCTTTGCTCTTTTTTTATTCTTTTTCCTTCGTTCTCCTCTTATTGGATTATTTCAAAGTTCCTATCCTCTCACTGATTCTTTCTATTCCTTCATCTGTTCTGGTGTAGACGCCCTCTACATCACGTGTAGAGAACATTTTTTATTTCATTCACTGAATTATTCAGTTCCTGGATTTCTATTTGGTTCTTTTTTTAATGATTTCTCTTCATTAAATTGCTCATTTTGTGTATTGTTTTCCTGATTTTGTTGAATTGTCCTGTGTTTTCTAGTAGCTCTTAGAATTTCCTCAAAATAGTTATTTTGAATTCTAAATCAGGTAAACCACAGATTTCCAGATCCTTGGATTTGGTCGCTGGGGGATTATTGTGGTCTTTTTTTGATATCATATTTCTTTCATTCTTCACATTCCTAGGAGCTTCACATCACTGTTCTCACACTTGAAAGAGCAGCTGCTTCCTCCAATCTTTACTAGCTGCATTTAGGTAAGAAATACTTTTCACTGTTCTTGCTCTATATTCTGAGACTTTCTCTGACCTTGTATGGATACACCTGCTCCACACTTCTTGTTCTTTCATGTGGCTGAAATCTCAAACGTGTACGTCTTCTTTTGATCTTATAATGTACCAAGCAGCTGGTAATCTCTCTTTTGTTTTCTCAAAGGTGGGGCTACAGTTCAAGATTGTGGTTCTTGCCTTGCCCACAGACTCTGACCTGTTTTCTATACACACTCCCGGTGCACTGATGCTCACAGTGGCCACTTCTCTTAGGAACACACACTAGGAGCCAGCTGCAGAGTGGGTAAGGTGTTTGTTGGGCACTCGGGTCATTGTAGTTGTCCAGGGACTAGTTGGAGGGAATCTCTGGGTGAGATTTTCTCTGTGGTTCATGGGTCAGCTGCCTGCTGGAGTTGAGAAATCAGTCAATAGGAACTGTGTCCCTCTAGTGCTCTCTAATATTCTTATCTGCTTCTTTCCAGACCTTCCCTCACCCAATCACAGAGCTCTTGATTTAAGACTCTAGGTAACTGTGGGTGAGAAATAGGTTTCTTTAGCAGCCTCTGCACCGGTGGGGAACCAGGGCTCACTCACTACTCTCCCTTTCCCCTGCCAGGAAGACTCTGGCCTCCTTTGTTCTAAGCTGTGTCACCTGGAGGGGGGAGCCAATGCTGGCAAAGTCCCTCTTACCCAGGCCAATGCATCTAGACTCATATAGATATTTTTTTCATTGCTCAAATGGAGTGCTGGAACTTCTCTGAAAACCTGGACTTATACAAAAGGCTCCGCCCTCTGTGTGCATGTGCACAGGTGGTGTTCCCCAGGTGCTCCCATACTATGCTGAGCTTGGTTGGGCCAGTTCACAGACTCCTGTGGGCTCCACAGCTCATCCTGAGGTGTGTCTATTACCTAATGGGATGTGGATGAGAGCCCTGCGAGGCCCCTTGGCCTACGTTGCTGTATCCCATAGTTCACAGAGGCACTTTTGTTTATGGATGGATGTCAAATTTTATGTGTAAAGGGGAGATAAAAACAAAGGACACCTTATGTTGTTATGAAGCTGATATTATTATTCTTATATCAAATATTTTTATTTATGAAGGAAGAGAAATATTGTTTTGAATGGTTTCAATTTGGGCTCTGAAAATAACTTGTCTGAGTTTTCCATTTTTAGGAAGATAATAACAATGGATAGTGTGAAAAAAATGAAGCAGAGTTTACCTATCCCCACACTTTAACCACAAACACTATGTCAAAGTCAATAGAGAATTAAACTTTCACACACATCTATACATTGTAAAACTGACATGTTTTTGCTCTTTTAGATGCATTTTGCTTTCTGATTTTCCATTCAGGAAAATTTATTTTGCCTTCTAAAAATAATTCTATTATAATATATATTTCTATTTTTCTCTATCTTAAAAAAGTACTGATGTATGTATATATCTGTGCATTTGTGTTTTTTACAAATGAACTGAACTTGCAAGTGGTTTTATCATGTGCCTCTACCAGAAGCGGATATTCCATTATGTTCAGCTCCTATTATTACTTCCAGTCTCAGCTTCCCAGTGACCCTCCCACATCTGTCTTGGTTGCACGCCCCCCACACACTCAACAACAAGAGCCTCTTATATAGGATTTATCTATGCCGGCCACTGTTCTGAGTCTGAAGGTGTCACTGTATGAAATCAATGTTGTGATTTCCCCATCTTGCAGGTGGCACAATGAGGCAATGAGAGATTAAGTCACTTGCCCAAAGTCATACAACTTACAGTTGGCAGAACTAATTGCAAATCAAGGCAACCCGCCTCCAGAGCCCCCCCCCTTTTTTTTTTACTTCCATAACCCCCTGAAACATTTTAGTTGTTAACCCAGTGGTTATCAGATTAGTTCAAGATACTTAATTTTCATTAAAATTGCTCTTCTTTCCAATTCATAGTCTAGCCTCTCAGGAAAAGCTTGAAGCACAAAGGCATGAAGCACAAACTCTAAGATTATCATACTGTTTCTGAAACATGTCCTTCCTGATATTAATATGTGTTCTTTCCCTTCAAATGAAATTGTCCCATTATAAATTAGCATGGAAGTTTCTTTAAAAAGATACTGTTCTTAGATGCAACTCGTATAATGCACATACATCATAGTTAGTACTTTGCATGGTTGTAGCCTTCCTGATATTTGTCTTTCTGATTAAGAAGATAATTGGAAAGCTTTTTCTAAAGGAATAATAAAAATTTCATAATGTTTCTGACTGATTAAGAAATTAAGATCACAAGGAAACATGGCATAAGGATTCAATTCATATCAATGTTGTATATTAGTTTTGAATTTTTTTCCTGAAGCACAGATTAAGTTAATTGAGAATATTTTTTTCCTCTTTTCACATCTCAGCCATGTGTCCCCCTTAAAGTATTCCTTAGGGGGTAATTTCTTGTACAGTTTGTGCATCAGGGCACTGCAGTTCCTTAAGTGTTAAATAGTGAGAGGTACCCCTTCTTCTATTACCACCAAACACACTTTTTTACTTCCTCTGCCACCTTCACTTCTGAGTTATCACTAACTCTACCGGCAGAGAAAAGTCTGTCCTGAGTTCTTGTATCATATTTTAATCTTTTAGTCCTAATTGCCTCTTTGACTGTCCATGGCCTTGACCCACCTCAGTGAGGATTCTAAGAAACTTGCAAAGCTAATAACTATGAGCTACTGTTTAGGGTTTCACGGCTCTGGTATTATTTTATGAACACTACTGAAGCTGGGAGGAATCAAGTGCATAACGCCTATCAGCGGAGCTGACCAGATTCACAGAAGTTACCTTTATTGCCAACGGCTAACGTCCCCAGTCACGGCTGTTAAAGAGAGGTGCATGTGTCCTATCATTCACTCCGTGTATGGTTTCAAGAAAGTTCCATGATTTTTCTAGACTTGCCTTCTATACAAGATGATTACCTGCCTCACAGGACTGAGCGTATATTTTATAGACTCACTCTTTTCTCTAGTAGGCATCCAATAAGTGCTTATGAAATGAGCAAATGTCAATAGCTCACATAATTACTGAGAAACCCGTCATCCATGACTGAGAATCTGCCATTCTCCAAAGCAAAGGTTTAGGATAACATCAAAGGAGAAGGAACTGTTTTTGTGAACACTTAGGAGGATTTTTAATTGTCTTCTAAATGAGTAAAACTATCACCAAAAAGCTATTTTTACATCTTTACCAGTATCTTTCTCTATTCCTCTTCCTCTGCCTCTTCCTTTTACTTGTTTTTCCTTTCCCTCATTACAGGAATTCATAAGGTTGTTTTATTTCAGTGATGGTGATCGGAGTGAGTGGAAACTTTTTTTTTTTTTTTCAAGATTTTATTTATTTACCTATTTGTCAGAGAGAGAGAGAGCACAAGCAGGGGGAGCAGCAGGCAGAGGGAGAAGCAGGCTCCCTCCTGAGCAAGGAGCCCCCCCGATGCGGGACTCAATGCCAGGACCCTGAGATCATGACCTGAGCTGAAGGCAGAGGCTTAACCAACTGAGCCACCCAGGCGTCCCAAGTGGAAACTTTTCTTAATGTTTGGTCTTCACTCGGAAGTGAATCTGATATGCAGAGAATTATTTGCAAGTATATCCATACCTTACAAGTATTTTACTCTTGGAGTGAAAACAATTTCTAAAGAGTAAAGGTCTTACACTCTTGAAATTATCTCAGGCAGTGGACATGTACAGTTATCATGGATGTATTAAAGCTAGGGTGACATTTGAAACTGTTATCCACTCTGAAATACATTGGCTTTGCTTTATCTCTCTGATAAAGTAAATATCCCCAAGCCACAGTGAGGTTTGGAGAACAAATTACAAATGTGGGTCTTGCTGACGGTTCTTTCCTGAAAACCCTAAAATTTGTGTTGAAAATTAAAACAATAAATCATGCTACGACAGGAAACAACGTGAAACAGGCACTTTTAGACTCTGAAAATGAATTGAGCACTTGGAATTCTCTGTTCTAAATCTAAATCGTTGTTCTAAATCTTTGTTCTAAATCTAGAAATTTACCAAAACAATCCTGGAGCTAAATTACCAGAGAGACAGAAATCTGAAATCATTGTTTCTATTTTAATCCTATGGTCGGTTAATTTATTTATTTTCCTGTACAATCTCACAGTCCTCACCTAATTAAATGAACATGGAATTCTAATTTTAATTGTATCAAATATAGAAATCATATTCTATGCTAGAGATAACCAAGTCACAAAACGCCTCTAAACTAAATAACTCCAAGACAGCGTTTCAGGAAACCGTTCTCATTTCTGCACGATTTCTTCTGGGACCCTTCTCGTTCACATGTGAAAATCACCGGTAAAGTGTGTGACAGCTTCTCACGGAGAGCACATGTCATCCTGAGCCTCGGCCAGTTCAGAATTGATCCTTTAATCCCTCCCTCCCTCTGAGTCTCCTTCCACCTCTCTTTCCTCTCTTTTCTTCCTTTCCTGCTTTCCCATCTGTTTTCTCCCCCCACTTCCTTTCCTCAGAGGCAACATAAAATTTGGGGTAAATGTTTGGATTTTTAAAGTAAATAGACACGATTTCAAGTGCATACTTGTACCTGTTAAAACACGAACCCATCATTTATCCTATTCAAGTCTGCATTATCTCACCTACAAGATGGGGCTAACAAAGCTTACATAGTGATAGAATGATTAGTAGGATAAAATCAGAAAATACATATAAAGTGCCTGACAGGTGTAAAGCCTTCGGTAAATATAAGACATTGTCTTTAAATATTATTTCTCTTTTGCTTTCCCTGCCGTTTCCTTTCTTCCTTGATTCCTGACTTAAATGCAGCATTTCAGCATTTGCTAAGTTGTGTGTTGGCACAGGGCAAGAAACCTTGTTTTTCCACTCATGTAGTGGGCAATCTATTAGAAAAGATAAGAACAACAACAACAAAATGGGGAAGGAGGAGGCCTGTTATTTAGCTAATAGTGGCCATTTCTTCAGGAGTTTTAGACAAGTATCTGTTGGAGACAAAGGGTTATGAAGGCTCCATACAGCTGGAGACAGACATGCTTTTCCCACAGAATGAGCATCTCCCCTAATGCCCGCATAGCTGACACTTTCTGGGGCATTCTATATATCTATATGGAGCTGCTTCATGAAAAAACTGATGATTCAGAGTTGTTCCTCGGAATTGCTTGAGTTTCAAGGAGTTCTTTACACAGTTCCTCTGCATCATGATGAAACATTTCAGTTTCTGGAGAGCCTGAATGCACTCAATAAGCTGTTGTTCACTCCAGTTGAGCCCAGGTCAATAATGCTGGTCTCTTGCATGGCAGCTTTCGGCCACTGTGGCCTGGAGCCAGTGGGTAAATGCCCTGGCCTCCAAATGCCTGGTGGGCTGGGGATGGCTCTGGACCGTGTGCTGCTAAGCTTCTCAGAGGGTCACAAGCAGGGCTGAGCTTACAGAAGTGACCACTCACTCACATTCGTTTGGGCTTCTTCCCTTCCTGCTGCTTTGTGCTTCCAGGATCATCTCCCATATCCTCTCCTTAGGGTCTAATTATGGGAAAATTCAACGTCCGCCGTGTTCCAACAGTGTTTGGTAATAGAAGTCACACGGTAGATGGTAGTGCCATCGTCGTTGTCATCATCATCACCACGAAGACAGAACTGGAGGGTTTTCTGGCTTGTTTTTATCACTTTGCCTTGTTTGGAAGAGCACTGACCCCAGTTTGGGAGAAAAAGAGCCATGTCATTTTGGTTAGTCTTTTGTGTAAAGGCTAGGACATGCACGCTGGTCAGTTCTTGTCCTGGGCATGAACCAAGGGGCTGCCGTTCTAACGGGCTCTAGCACTGCCTGAGAGCGGGAAGGAATCCAATACAACATCAGAAAGATTTTCCTGACTGAGACTGACATGATCACTGCGGCAAACTGCAAACACAGCTTTGCTGTCTCAGCCTTAGTGACTTTAAACTTGAATACACAGTCTTTGTTTCTGTTATTTAGAACACCCTCTTTGTGGCCAGTTCTTACTCATCTTTAATTGTACATAAGTATCTTCTTTAGGAAGCCACCTTGGCCCATGTGATAAGGGTTACTTGCTTTCCCCTCGGTTTCCATGGCATATCACTTCTACCTCACTCATCTCGTGGAATCATGGCTTTTTAAAAAACCTGTCTTGTGAGGGCCTTAAGGCAGAGATCGAACTTGTTTACTTGTTCAGAATTGGATCCCCAGTCAAATAACAAAGCTTGTAATATTTAACTGGATAAATGAGTGAATGGTCAGGAATTTTTGAAAAAATTTTGACTGTTCTCACTAGTTCACTCTCATGAAGGTAATAGGAAGGAGATATAACTCAGGTTACTTTAATAAAGGAAAAGCAGGCGAGCCAGGGTAAGGAAGAAACAGGCCCAGGGCATTCCTGGAGATTCAAGAATAGGAAATAGAAGAGGGATTCTCCACAGGCTAAGGTGACTTGCGTCCTGGTAGACACCTGCTTTCTTGTTGTAATTATTAACAGTGCCCCATTAAACTCACAAAAGTATCCCAGTGTGGATGATAAGTTTTGCGATCCATTTGCCACAGAAAGATCTAGATGTTGCCCTTGAAAGAGAAATGCATATTGGGAAAAGAAATCTTACACGATGGGAGGCGGTTATGTGGGACATTTTTATGCTGGGATTTTGGGTCGTCTGGTGGTTGCAACATTAGTAATCACCCTGATTTAACTGGAACACTATTTAGTTCATCCAACCAAAAACCAAAAAAGCAAAAAGATCCAAATCAACACTTTTGAGACAGTTTTGCTGCCATCCTAAAGGTTAAGGGCACCCATTCTTTTTCCCTCTTTCAGGGGAAGAACCACAATGCTCTGAGAGGGTGAGGTAGCACAGACTTTGGGCTTTACATTCACTGAAACATAAGATGTTGTGTGGAATCACTCCATGGAAACCATGGAAATCAAGAAATCTGAGGCCACATAAAATGAGTAAGGAATTATTACTGCTTAAGAACATAATCTGGGAATCATCACTAGTTCATTTTAAAACAATCTTCAGTCTAACTTAATACTGATTTGTTTAAATGGAAATGCACTTAGAGTCTCATGGCAAGGTTGTCATCTGGGTTCATGACTTTGATCCAGCATTTTAGTTTAAAATCCCTTGTAATTGATTCAGAATGTCAGAATTATTCTCAGTGATGAATAACATTATATAAATAACCTAATGATAATTACTCATAGGCCTAGGAATATGAAAAGAATATATTTATTTATTATTTATTGTTGGGTGGACCGATGATTACATGGATACTAGAATATGTTCCAGAAATAATTGGGATTGCTGTAGCCTTCTTGGCAACTCACTCTAGACAGCCCTTGTGTTCTGAAAAGACAATTTACAAGGTTCTCATTGGCAATGATGATGAGTAGACTGTCTAGGAAAGCATCAGCCTAGGATCTTTCTTGCACAGATTAGTCCCCTAGTGCATTTCAAATATATTTGACCTTTCAGATCAAAGGAATAAAACCAGGTGAACCTCCAGTTAACTTAGTTTCTACAATTCAATTTGGAAAAGGATTCATATTTTCAAACATTCTCTGGGTGAGGCTCCTCCACAGATAAGCCTCAAACCAAGTCACCTTGGGAAGATTGCCATAGAATTCCAAGGGTATTCTGTCTGCTTCATTAGAGCAAAACCAAAATGTAGTGGGTAGGAGGAAGACACTGCTGGATACCCAGAGACCTAAACTCCAAAGGTGACCTCACAGATCTATAAAGAAGCAACCCTCTTCCTTTTCAACTAGTCACCTGTGTGCAGGATCAGATAGGGAAGCTTTCTGTTGGGTCAGCTATAAGATTTCTGACTTTTCAAAAGAGAAAATTAAAAAATAATAATAATTAGCTCAACAAGCATTAAAATCTAGGGGAGACTGAGAGCAACGCACTGATCTCATAAAGAGAAACTGGTATGTTCAAAGGGATTTAGTATTCCCAGATTCGAATCTAGGGCAAATAATTCATCATAATGTTAGTAACTTAAAAGCAGTGTTTTTACAGGAAAGGTAGATGCTGTGAGCTGCTAAACAGACAAACCCAACAATATCAATGGCTTCACACAACGAACTTTTATTTCTCACTCTGGTGAAGTCTAAAGGCAGGGCAGATATCCCTCCTCCACCTCGTGGCTACACCGTCTGGAGCATGTCTGCTCCAGATGATTTCTCTCATCATGGAGACTTTCTGTTATTGTTGTAGTTAGAATCAGTGTCATACATAACTGTCCTATAATTTACTTATTAACAAGATCATAAGTGAATTTATACTTGCAGGAATAATTACTGATGCATTTATATAGTATAATTACCTTCTTGCGAATATGGTATTGTATAACACAGGTGCAGAATATAAAGCAGACTGGACGCACCACTGTGGGTTCTTCTTCATATTGCCAGTGTCTACTCTGGGTAGTATTTGTAACGGGACCTCTATTAGAATGATTAAATAGTAAACTACCTATCAACAGTAGAATGTCCATTAAAGGGATGGATAGAATGAGTGGATAGATCTAATTTAGTGTACATTTTGTGGTAACTGACTGCTTTCCCAGACAGGTGTCCCATTATTTTTGAAAACAGAATAAATTGCAATTGATTTACTTGATAGTATTATAGAATCCCTGATCCTCCTGGAAACCTGGATCCCTGGTTTTAGAGTTTCTCTCTTTGCTCAGAAGAAAATATATTCAGGAGAAAATGTAGCATCTCTACACAAAGGTCAACTTTTCTGGGGGAGAGAAAAAGAAGTAAGAAAAAATTGGACAGCTGTCACCTTGGAAAAAGAGGGCCTTTGGTGAAAGAACACAGGATGGATGAATTGAAGGTAATTGCCAGGTTGAGAGAATGGGTGGGAGACAGGGGTCGGCCCCACTGAGGCTGCTCCTGGAACGAGATGCACTGGGAGCAGGGACCCCAGGACACTGTCTAGTGCTTTGGGTGAGGAAGGAACTCTAACCAACTTGCTAATGTTTTATCTTCAATTGGTCTCTCAACCCATGACCAAATGCACGTTTCTCTGTGCTGGACTCGGTGTAGTTGCTGGGAAGATAACTGCCAATCTTAGCAACAGCAATCCTGTTTTGAAGCAAGTGGGCATGTCATCCCCTTTTATATAGTAAGACTCAGTAAGTCAGTTCTGATTAACGGACACCTGCAGACACATCCCCTCGTTTGGATCACTGGGTTCTTCCTTGAGATGGACAGAGCACCACGGCTGCCTGTTGAGCAACAGAATTGATCCAGAGTTGTCAGGAGAAGGCAGGGCCCACCTGACACTAGATTTTATTCACTAGACTCTGTATCTTACACTAGACACGAAGGGTAAATAATGTAATTTATTTGGGAGTCAAAAATCCCCCAAACAAAGCATGCAGTATAATATATATAATCCTTACCGTGGCCTAGACCACACTGCGTGTCCTCCCCCCAGCCTCATCTCCTGATCTCCCCATTTCTCCCTGCCTTAGTTCCTGATGGTTTGCCGGTTTTTGTAAGTGATGGTTCCCATGGGCTTAGCTGTCCTGTTTCCCCCATCTTTGATACCTAAGATAACATGAAGGACAAGGCCTGAGCGGCTCTCTGTTCCTTCCAACTAAGAGGGAGAGAACATGGCCTCAAATAATCTCTACTAGATTAATCAATGCAGTTAAGAAAATAGGATCTTTTGTGTTTGTGGTATTTATTATAAGCTTCCAAAGAACAGCATTTGTTTACTTTTTATCATGATGGCAGCTACCAGTGTTTCATGTACATTGATGCTGAATAACTGAATGACGCAGGAGAAGCAGAAGAGGCAGTTTACCCACTCAGCAGTATCTGCTTCTGCCCTGTCCCCACCAAATGCTCCAGATGTCGCAAAAAACACCAGACATTTCTCTGGCCCCAGGATCTAACTCCTGGTCATATATCTCCTAGGTTCCCTTTTTCAAAAAATATTTGTCCTAAATCTCTGTGGTGCATCATTTGCTGGCCTTTTATTAAGTGTTGTCTGAAGGCTGCTGGGAAGCTGTAAAGATTTGGAAGAAAGAGTTCCCCTTCATACCACAAACAAAAAAGAAGCCAGCTGCAAGGCAGGTGACCTCTGTGAGCGGGCAAGTAGAGTCTGGGGTCACACCACTCCCTGTGGGTTCAGGAAACAATTGAACTGGACACTCGACAAAAAAGAAAACGTCAGCAGGACCTTGGAGGTGAAGTTCACAAGCCGCTAAGAGAGTGCATCAGAGATCACACGGAGCACCGCGCGGAGCCCTAAAAGAGTGGGGTGAGAAAGCAGCAACCTGGGGTGTAGCAAACATCACTTTGCATCAGCAGATCCCAGGTGCAGAGGCTGAATCATGATTGCCTGGGAACCACTTTCAAACTCAGATGTCTGTCATCCCTGCCAGTGGAGGGCAGATCCCAGCCGGCCAGCTCATGGCAACGGCCACGCCAGGCTCCCCCACCAGGTTCCGTTCCTTGTGCTCCTTATCCTATGGGTGCATCTCCTGTCCACTTGCCCATCAGTGATATCCTATGTTGCATTGAGGTGGATACACTGTGGAAGGTCTGCTTATCCTCTGCTGAAGAGCATTGGCTTTTATTCTTGCAGGCAGTTACATTACTGGCCGGTCAGCTAAGGTTTCAACATGAGTTTTGGGGGGACACTGACATTCAAACTATAGCCGTTCCTCACAAATTAAACATCAACAGCATTTGGCCCAGCAATTCCGCTCTTAGGTATACACTGATTCAAAGCAGTCACTCAAACAAATTCGTGTACACAGATGTTCACTGCAGCACTATTCGCCATAGCCTGAAGGTGGAAACAACACAAGCGTCCATCATCAGATGGACGGATACATAAATGTGGTGTGCAAATACAACGGGATGTTGTATAGCCACAGAAAGGCATGAGGCGCTGCAGCACCCCACAGCGTGTATAATCCTTATAAACAGTAGGCAAAGTGAAATAAGCCAAAGAGAAAACCTCCACCCAATAGATCAATATAATTGAAAGAATAAATAAGTAGCATGTGATAGAGGATGTGAAAAAGTTCTACAACCTGCAAAGTATGCTATAATTAAAGACAGTTTAGAGCTGGGCACAAATACTTTGAAGATGACTGTATGGAACCTTCTGGAAATCAGTCCTACTAGGAACATCATGTGAAGAGATTTACTCAGCTAACTTAAATGACTGCACAAAAGAAATGGATTCAATGCTTTATGTTCTCAAGCTTTACACTCGAGCCTGTCTAACCAATCTGTAATTCCAAAACTAGAATGATTCTTCCTTAAATATTCTGGGAAGGAGATTATGCTCCTCATGATTTTTCTGCTGACTGCTTGGCTATTAGGGTCCCTTTGCTTAGGAAATGGCCAAAGCCTAACCGTGGACTCAGGAGGACCTTGATATTTGCTCACAGGTCTCCACCCTTCCCCAGCCTGCCATCTTCCCCATCTTCAGTAAAGTGCCCTGGAGGCAGAGAAAGATGAATCTTCACTGTGGCCTAACGTCTTCCTCTTCAGGAGATAATGAGTTTAAATTAGGCAACGAGACTCTGCCTAAAAACAGTTTTCGGTATAACCCAGGATAGAATCAGGGAAACCAGTTATAAAGCCATTTACCTCATGGAGGTGAGAAATAGGACATTTCTTTGGACCAAAAAAAGGAAGTGGATATACTAAGAAGAAGTCAAATTGTAGGTATGTTCTGAAAATAGAACGGAAAGAATTCGCTAGCGAATTGACTATGAGGTGTGAGAAAGGGAGCACAGAAGGGTGTTACCCAGGGTTTTTGGTTTGAACCACCAGAAGATTCGAGCTGCCATTTATCAGATGGTGTGAATTCTACTGTAAGCAGGGTTGAGATTGGGAACCAAGAATGCTGTTTGGAATATGTTCAGTTGGAGAGTCCATTTAGGTAACATGGGGGAGATCCCAACTACTTCCGGCACTTGTGAATCTAGAGTTCAGTGGACATGACAAGTCTGGGGATATTAATGTGCGAACAATCATTCTACAGATGACATTTAACCAAGAGACTGAAGGACATCACCTAGAAGGAGTTTCAATCAAAGAGAGAAGTGATGTAAGCATGTGAACCCAGCACTGATTCAGTATTTACTCATAGGTTCGGAAGAAATCGATAAAATAATCTGAAATGGAACATCTAACCAGGTTGGAAAAAAGAACTAAAGAAAGAAGTACTCCAGAAGCTACATGTGAAAGTTACATAATGAAAATATTTTTGCTTCATGCTCTTGTTCTGACTAAAATTTTCATATCTGTCACATTCATAATAAACACTGTTAAAATAATTTTTAAGAGATTGATGTAATATGAAAAATATGCACAAAATTGTATACATTGTATACATTAACCAATGTTCTATTTTCACATAGGTTTTTTGTTGTTATGTTATAGTTCCCAATTTAAAAAAATGTTTGAAAAGTCATGAAACTCCATATTTGGAGTTTTTTATTAATAAAAATTTCTTTTTATTAATTTTTTTATTAATAAACATCTCTCTAAGCAATAGGGTCAAAGTAAGATAATTATGAAGCCAATTTCTCATTTACCTGATTCAAACAACAGCATGGCAATCTCATTAGATTTTTTTTTTTAAAGATTTTATTTACTTATTTGACAGAGAGATAGCACAAGTAGGCAGAGCAGCAGGCATAGGGAGAAGGAGAAGCAGTCTCTCCGCCAAGCAGGGAGCCTGACGCGGGGCTCCATCCCAAGACCCTGAGATCGTGACCTGAGCCAAAGGCAGACGCTTAACCGACTGAGCCACCCAGGCTCCCCTCATTAGATTTTCTTAAAAAGAAAAGAAAAGAAAGAACAGCGTGGTATATGATATGGCAGGAAAAGACCACAGTTAGGAGGCAGAGATTTAGGGTTGTGATGAGAACGCCACCATTTCTGTGACTTCGGGGAGATCACACAGTCTCTGTGCTTAAATTCCCTGGTCTAGGTAACCAAGGGGTTGATGGCGCCAGCTCAGTCCTTGGGATGGTTACATGGGTGATACCAGCCAAACCTGTCCCTAAAGTACTGTCAGTATTAGGATCACTGTTCTATGCATTAGTTAAATCTCTCATCATTTGCTTCCCACACCTTGATTACAAGCATTAGGATCCCACAGGTAATTTTTAGAACTTACTATTTATCAAGATTTTTATATCCCTAGTACTTGGAGAGGCAATCATTCACTTACTGAACACTGACAAGACCCAGACAACCCCGTGCAGCATCCTGTAAGGTCCCCTTCTCTCTCACTGCCACAGGGAGAGGGCTTTCATCAATCCATTTAAACATAAGCCCAACATCCTTAACAGCTCTCCCTGCTCAGGCATTATTTCGTCAGTCAGCATGCATTTTTGTTCTTTATTCATTTCATCCCATTTGCTTTTAGAGCTTTGTCCATGTAGCTATTCTTTTTCAGGATTTGTGTCTCAAAATAAGTAACTGATCTAATAGGAACCTCCTCATACCTACGAAAAAGAGCACTTCTTTAAAGTATGGTTAGCATACACCCTCACTCCTGAATTCTATTTGGCTACATAAAGTTGATTGCCTAGAAGGTATGTTCTAAGTAGCACATGAACTGTGAACACTGCAGGAAAACTCTTTTTCATCTCTTCTGGCCAACTGGTATATGAATATTTAGTAACAACTGGGATCTAGAATTTTCGAGGATTAGGAGAAAAACATTTGCTCCCAATAAGCTATCATTCATTCTTATTTAGGTTTGGAATGGGGGAGAAAATGTGGGATTATATGCCTGTAAGACTTATTAAATCAGTTACCACCATCACGAAAGACCCTGGATAAACAGTATAGGTTCAAGAACCATCACGAGCTCTGAAAGAGACCATCCCTAGGACAGCTCACTCTCCCCAGGCTTCCTACCAAAAAATGCTCAGTGGAGGGTCACAGGCATGTGCTACAGTGGAGGAAAAATGACGTGATGTTATTTTTGGAAAACACAGACTTTGGGAGAAAGACACTTTAGGAGGGGTGTTGAGGAAGCTCTTTGGAACCCATTTCTCTGATTCCAGCTTGGCTCCTCCACATGAGGATGTGGGCTGACAGGCGGGCTGACAGGAAGACATTTCCTCCATCCTCCAGAAAGCCCACGTCAGCCTCCCCCCTCAGCGTCGTTCTGATGTGCAGCCTCCTTAAAGACTAAAAAGGAATTGTAAGTGCTTCATGAATTTCTCCTGAAGAGGAGCTAACTGATTTATGTACAAATTTTTCTAGTATATTATCCCCCAAATTTTCTATTTTTGAGTTATTGTAAAAGATCTTCTTTTGCTGATTTGAATTCTAACTTTAAAAAGAGATGAAAATTTCTAACTATTAAGGAGCCTCATATTATTTCTCAAGAGGATCTTGCTCTTTAAATACATTTGGGCACTCTTTTATTCATTTTGTTAGCTTTAATCAGTATCTTTGCAGCTGACTTTATACCATCCCTATCAATCTAATGTCATGAGGTCCTATGAGTATCTAGTAATTCAAGACTGCCATGGACTATAAAGCCTGGGGTAGCTGGGAAGATCGTTTATCTTCCTACCATTTTCCTTTCAATTGAGTCCATCAATTTCTGACCTGAGGGGTGTGAAAATTAACTGAATGAGAAGCACTGGACTCTGCAAAATGCTTGGAGGACAATTGCCTGTAAGTTATTAACTCGAGATTTGTTCTTTCTTTTGCCACCCTTTGAGAATAAGAATATACTACTTCATGTACCATTACAAGAATATCTAGATATATAGGTCCAGTCATACAGAGAACTGGTATATGGATATCTGGATTGATCTATCAACCTATCTATCTCTCTATCATCTATCTTATCTATTGAAAGTCATGAGCTCATACTGACACAATTCAAATAGGGTTTGCCCTAGTTTCCTTCCTTTCCACATATGTGCATCCATTCTCTGTTAGTGAGAATATGGCTTCCTCTGTCCTTAATACATGTATTTGATCATATTTCCTACATATAACCAATCTCCTGTGGCTGCTACACATCCCCCTCCATTGAGGTGGCCTCTTCACCACAACTGGGCTTCTCTCACTGCTCTCACCTCCTGCATGGTTATCACCTCCTCTTGTGCATGCCTGGACCTCTGTCCTGAGCTATACTCATCTTGGTGCCTTCCTCGTTTTGCTTGAGATTCAACACTGTAGAGCCAGACAGTCCTCCTACATGATGTTCTTCACTACTTGAGCTCTAAACTCCATCCGGGATCCATCCCTCTGTGGGTCATCCCTACTTGCTGGGGCTCTGACTCTCCTCTCTGATTCTGTGTAATCGTTTGTGTTGGTTGGCACTACCCAGTGGCTGACATTGCTCAGGGAGATGAGAATGGAAGGACACAAAAGGAGAAAGAGAAAGAAAAATGAAGAGAAAGAGGAAGAGAAAGAGTTTTCTCTTTTTTACCCATTTTGTGATTATCATTCACCCTCCAAGTCAGAATTATTTGCATATCATGAGGAAGAGGGAGAAGCTCAGCAGGCAATGAATGAATTACACTCAGCTAATAGGAGAGAAGGAGGGTGGAGAACACCTATACATTAATAACTCTTCCCAAACTCAGTGGGACCCTAACACTCTGGTCTGTATTTAACGCATGCAAGATTTAGGTCAACTACCTTCTGGGTATGTCTCATTCAACATCTTAACTTCCAAGATGATTAAAACTTCTTTGACTCTTTCTGGATGTATTACAACATGTACAAGCTCCTCCACCAGGGTCTAGGTTATATTTTGACCTGTTTCCTTCTCTCTTTATAAACCTTGTAAATATGACTGTTTCCCAGCTGGAAATTTCCAAGACTAAAGGCAATTCTAGATGGAGCCAACTTACTTACCATGTTTCATCATAAAATTACCACCGAGGATCTCAATACTATCTTTCAATGATTTTCATCAAAGAAAAAAAAAATGTATTTCCTGGCTTTTTAAATTTTAAATATTTATACAATTCCCATTCCCAATTCTTTCCAATAAGCATTTCCAGTGGTCCCAGCTTCAAAATGCACAAGTACCCTTATATTGTTAGTACTAAGCTCCCTTACATCACTACTACCACTGCTATTAGCATACTGTCAAAATCCATGGATCTAGAGTCCTCTGTCAAATGATGCTGTATAGTTCTAAATGCCTTTTTATCTTATTCTTGGAAAGAGTAGAAAGTCTAGGACATAAAAATTGGTATTTGAAATTATCACTTTGAAACCGTGTTTTCATTATTGCTCAATAATTCAAATTTGGAACACTGCTGGACTGTCATGTATGGAAGTTGGCCCTGGTGCTTTGAGGGCCTGGCTGCATGACCAACAAGCCGTGTATCTTTTCTCAGCCTCCCCTTCTATGTCTGTAAAACAGAGACCAGCATGGGCGAGGGGTAAAGCAAGATTCTGTATGGTCTTCAAAGCGTTATGAATCACTATTATGAAATAGTGATTTTATCATCTATCATCTTAATCTATTTCTCAGTTAATTTTCTTAAGAATTAAAAGAATTCTTAGAAAAGGAGGCAAGTAAATGTTACATATTATGATTATAGGAAACATAGGTTCACAGCTTTCGCTCTGGGCTTACCAGTCCTGTACTTGGCCCCACAGCCCCGGGCCCACACAGGCTTCCCCAGCTCTGGTACTAATGGTCTGGAATTCATCACTTTTCTCTCACTGACTCTCATCTGCTTCGGTTACCTCAAGCTCCAGAAAGTTCGAGGCAAGGAGCCCCATTGCAGTGAACAGCGAAGAGCTGGAGTGACTTCTGGAATCAGCTGGTCCTCAAAGCCTCACACACACACACAGTGACTTGTCATGCAGAGCGTTAGGGAATCGCCCTTCCTCCCTGAACACAATGGGCTGCCGTGGTTTACAAAACTTCATTTAGGAGGTTGGCTGGCAGAAAGCACACAGAGTTTCAGGTCCTATACCTCAGGCCTCTGTCCGGTGTCATGTCCGTTGGGAGACATCCCCGTCTCTGAGGCTTTCTGTGACCTTGGCACCTGCCGCATCACCGTGTGCTTGACACTTGCCTGGTGCCATGCCTCCCAAATCATCTTTTAAAATATGTCCTAGGGGAACCCTAGTGCTATGAGCCATGTGGTTTCTTTCCTTCTCGCCTGCCTATCTTCTTGTTTTCCTTATTAATTCTTCCTTAGTGTCTTCTAAGAAGATAAAAAGATCTGTATTTCTCGATGTGTCTACAGCAATTCCATGTTAGCCGTGCCGAATGGACAGACCCAATTATCACTCATCATAATAAATAATAATCGGTTAATCAAAATACTTGGCTCATGACACTGATACTGCAAATGAAAACAACACTAGTGGGTTTTATGTGTCAGTCATTGTGATTACAATTTTCCATGTATTACCTAATTTTCATCACAACACTTTGGGACATTTCTCTCCCATTTACCAGAGGAGGAAACTGAGTTTCAGAGAGGTTAAGTCATTAAACAAAGGTAACACAGCTGATACAGACCCAAGTTCCAGATTCCTGTTCGGTGGTCCTAGAGTGCAAGCTTTTGACTGTATGATGTTGCCTCCAAAATTCTCTTTGGTGCTTATAACTATGTGTTTTTATTCTAATCATTCCAACTTTTGGAAACTAAGTTTTCCTATGTGTTTGGATGTTTTAACCTACCACCAGTTAATGGTGGCTTAAATAGGATGGAAGTTCTCTTTCTCTGTCTGCTGTGCCCACCCGGGCCCTGCCCACCCTCATTCTGTCTGGCTCTCTCTCTCTTCCACACACACACGCACACACACACACACACACACACTTATGGGGCTTTTGTTCTGGGAGGACCCTGGGAACAGAAGGCCTGCCATCTTGTTGTCCTGCAGTCCAGGACAATAATCAAAGGTCTACATGTTCCGAGAGCTGGCTCACCACAGCCACACTCACACTCAGGCCCTAATAAGGAAGAAACAGAAACTGGGAGGTAAGATCGCCGCCCTTTTTTTTTTTTTTTCTCCCCGCCCTTTTTTTTTTAAGGATATCTGTCTAAATTTACACACATAGCTCTAGTTTACACACACCTGGACCGAATTCACCTACATGAAACACCTATTACCAAGGAGGTCCAGAAGAGCTAGAGACTGTGTGAGTAGCCATTTGCTCAGTTAAAGCCCAGTGTTTCTATTTTTACAAGGGAACAGGGAAGATTTTGTGCTGGGGGATAGCTAACTGGTAGTGTTTGCTGCACTTATGACGGTGTTTCAAAGCCCACTTTCATCTTCCGTGTACATTATTAGAAACCCCAGATGGAGGGGTTCAGAAAGCTCTCTGTTGTTGAGAGTCAGATCCTCTTGAGGACCTACGATCCCCCACACGTCCCTACAGTGTCGTAGAGAACACTAAAGACACCACTTCCCTCGCCTTGGCTGCTGGCTTGCTGGGGACGGTGGCTTCCCCCCTTTGCCCACAGCCACAGCCCAGTCAATGGGGCCCGTCTCTCTGGCCCCAGTTCTAGCCCGAGCTCTCCCTGCCCCTGACTTTTCAGGCCATGGAGTTGGAAGCAGCTGTGCCCAGTGGGGACAGCCCCGGGGCTCCCCTGTCTTGTGTTGGTTCACTTAATCCTGCTCACGTGAAGTCGTGAGTCTCCAGCTGGGACCCCGACTGACAAACCAAGAAACAAAACACAGTGAAAACTTTACCCCTGGTGCACTTCCAAAATGGCTTGTGACCATAGAAAGGAGAGTGTGATCTGTATTAGTAATTCTCTGCTCTACAACCTTCGTGGATCACGCGAATCAACGCAGTATTTCCTCCACCGAGAAAGCCTTACCCACTAAGCTTACCTGTTGTTCACGAGGTGGCTCATTTTCATTCTTGAGATCAACCCTTGCTTACCGTGTGCGGGAGTGGGCAGCTCCGAGCCGCCAGCCGCGGACCACACTTGGGGCAGAACTGATGGGGTCTGTCCGCCTTGACCCAGCTGTGCCAGACGCACCTGAGACTCTAGATTGTGTCAACCACAGCTGCATTAAAACGGCCACCATTATAAGAAGTTTTCCTGAAACGAGGATAGAGAAAGAGATGAATTTAGAATCAGAAGAGGAAAGACCTTTAATTTCAAAGGACTGTCTCTTGAATCAGCTCCAAAGACGCTTCTTTGACTAAAGATGAAGTTACCGTGGAGGATCCATGTGTTTTAATTACAGTGTCTATCACTTCAACATATCATCATATTTGGTCTATCTTAAACAATCAGGTATGGTAATAGCTATGATTAAGGGTCTAATGTTAACACTTCGTTTTAGGTAAGAAAGAAGAAACAGAAGTAGGATTTATAAAAGTAACAATAACAAAGATTTGAAGAATTTGTTTCATAAAATATAATACTGAAGATTTTCTTTCAAAGGAAAAATCAGTTTTGGGATAGGCTGTCCTAACTCTGCTGAAGGAAAATAGAAAATATTGGAATATTTTTCTAAATAAAACATTAGAAAACAATGTGATGGGAATTAATGATATCTAAAAAATAATCAGAGAATTTAATTTAATTGTTTTATTATTGAACAGGAGAAAACAAAACCTAATTTTATCAAGGTTTTATGTGGATATTAAACCTTATTTATTTACTTATTTGTAGCTTAAAACAACAAGCATTTCTTATCTTACAGTTTCTGGGAGATAATAAATTATCCTATGATCATTTATAAATAAGTTATTTTTTTATTTAAGTTGAATTAGCCAACATATAGCACATCATTAGTTTCAGATATAGTGTTCAATAATTTATCGGTTGCATAAAACACCCAGTGATGTGTTGTTACACCTTATTTAGACATCAATATATCCTTAATGTGGAATTTTAATTCAGTCACCATCTTTTAAAATTCTACTTGTTAAAAGTACTTTTTTTTCCAAATGGAATATTTTATTTGTTTTTAATATTATCAAGAATACCTATCATAATCAATAGAGAAAAGCTCATAATAATGACAGTTAATATTTATTATGCATTTATTATGAACCAGGCACTGGGCTGGATGCTTCATATCTATTAGCTGTTTTATTGGCTCAGATAGGTAATGATAGGTTACATTTATTCACATTTATACAGAATTTGGAATGCTTGATGCACACTAATTTATTTAATCATCACGTCAACTCTAGGAGTAAGTACTTGTACTATCCTCTCTTGCAGAATCTGGAGCACAGAGCAGCTAAGCAACTTGTTCGTATTTGTACTTGGCGCCACAATGGGAGAGGAACCCCAAACCTGCTCTCACAGACCAGCGACTTCATCATCCACATTTAACAAAGGAAGAAATGGAGTCTTAACATTTCAGTAATTTTTCTAAGGTTATACACAAGAAGTTAATGGAGCTGGTTACAAATAGAGGTTAATTTTAATGTTCTAATAGTGCAATTACAAATGATACCCTCAGGGCTCCTGGGTGGCTCAGTTGGTGAAGCATCTGCCTTCGGCTCAGGTCATGATCTCAGGGTCCTGGGATCGAGTCCCAAATCCGGCTCCCAGCTCAGCCGGGAGCCTGCTTGTCCCTCTGCCCCTGCTGCTCCCCCTGCTTGTGCTCTCTCTCTGTCTCTCTCAAATAAGTAAATAAAATGTTTAAAAAAAGAAAGAAATGATAGCCACTAGGTCACCTGCTCTGAAGACTCCAGATGCACAGATGTCCTGTGGCCCGACAGCCAGTGGCAGAGAGAGGCCGGGATAACTGACCTCCAGACCCCACTGACTAGAGACGCTGAGTTCTTTCTGAGGGTCTGAGCCATATCCAACTAGATATGAGAACTAGAGATAAAGAGACCGCGCGACTCGTTTTCTTCTATCACTTCACAGGCCACTTTTCTGGTGGTAAATCCTGGACTGTTTGGAAAGTTACTAAACTGTATGCCTCGGCTCTTAAGACTATTTCCCGTCACAGTCCTAGAATGAACGTGCAAACAAACAGAAGTCAATGCGAATTCATTTTCAGGGTTTTTCTTGGTGGGAACAAACTTCATGTTCATTCTAATAAGCTCATACACTTAAAATCTTAATTTTTCATTTTCAAAATAAAATGTGCGTATGTGTGTTTAGAGATGGGAAGCTAACATTCTAGGATTATAAAAATCAGATGCTTCTTTTATGACAGAAGAGAGACCTCAGGGCTGTAATATCCCCCTTAATATCATTTTTCAGTTCTGCACTACATAACTAACCTTTGGGGAAAAAAAAAACACTCAAGATGCTGAGCCAGTATTTTGAGCTTCATATTAGTGAGCTCGTTCCATAAGATTAATCTTTGGATTCAGTAAAACGTAAAGCAATTATTTAAATCAGAGCCTCCAGCTGGAGATGTACTTTGCAAATACATGTTCAATAGTGCAAAACTTATATATTTGTTCATTAGCAGAGGTGAAAATTAGGCCCTGGGTATTTATTAATAATTTAATAATAATAAATTACAATCTCTGAAATCCAAAATTAACTTTTTCAAATGATTGCTGGTAAAAAAAAAAAAAATCTTTGCCCTACAAGAACTATGGACATACATGTGCATTGCCAAGCAGAGCTCCTCATCAGACACGCCCCTTCCTCCCTGAGGAGCAGGACGGAGGGCAATGTGGCTGCTGGTGGGGCCTCTATATTAACCGTATGTGATAATTGTTCAACCATTAACTGTCACTTTTCTGAAAAGAGGCAAAGGAAGTCTGCTCCAAAGGGGCTTTTAACAATTTTAAATGAAATTTCCTCGAAGGAGAATACAATTCCTTATGCTATAAAACTGTAACCTTCAGTTAGAGCAGTTTGTGCAGTAAAAATGCTGAATGCTAGGCTCAGTTTTGTGACTGCTTTAACCTGTGGCCCCTCAGTGTCCATTTCCCTGATCTGGGCTTCAGTTCTGCAGAAACAAAATATGTATGAACATAACTCTTCAGTTTCTAAATAATGCTGAATAATGCTGAAAGTGAATTGAAGTAAATTTGCTAAAATATTCAGAGTTGTAGCTCAGTTCCATTGGTTTCTTAAATGATAGCATAAACTGATATAGTAATAAATCTTTATTACCTCAATTGTCAAATTATCCCACTTTGATAAACTCAACTCAAAAACAATATATTGAATAACTGCTATATGTACCAGGCATTATGCAAGGATCACAGGCAAATCACAATGGTGGGTGCCAGTGACTTCTCTCAAGATCCCAAAACACAAAGAGAAAAACAAGACAAGCTAACAGAAAAACTGTCAACTAAAGTAAAACATATGGTTAATGACTCTCAAATGCATTTTTTGCAGAAGTAGACAAGCTGGCCTTAACATTCATAGGAAAAGACAAGGGATATAGAATAGTCAAAACAATACTGAAAAGAAGGACAGTGTTAAAGGACTTATAATACCTGCTATAGTAATCAAGACTCGGTAGTACTGGTTAAGGGAAGATAGGATTGAGATTCCAGAAATCTATTCATTATTTTTTCAAGTTTGAGCAGAAAACTCAAGGATGGAAAAAAAAGTTTTTTCAACAAATAGCACTGGGAAACTGAAAATCCACATGTGAGATAATGATGTTGGATGCCGACTTCACACCAAATGCAAAATCCACTCCACACCAAATCCACTCCAGTGGATCTAAGACCTAAATGTAAAAGCTAAAACTACAACTCTCAGAAGAATGCATGTGCATAAATCTTCCTAATTTTGGATTAGGCAATAATTTCTTAAATATGATAGTGAAAGTGCAAGAAATGAAAGAAAAGTTAGAAAAACTCGACTTCATCAATACTGAAAACACTTGTGCTTCAAAGGACCTGTTCAAGAATGTGAAATGACAATCCACAGCATGGGGGAAATACTTGCAAATCATATCCTGAGAAGGAACTCAAATTTGGAATATGTGTAAAGACTTCTTACAACTCAACAATTAAAAAGACAAGTAACTCAATTAAAAAATGAGCAAAGGCAGAGTGGACATTTATCCAAAGAAGATATGCTAACAGCCAATAAGCACACGAGAAAATGTTCATCCCTTGTCATTAGAGAAATGCAACTCACAGCTACAGTGAAACACCAATTCACAACCACTTGGATGGCTAGAGTTGTAAAGGATGGTGACAAGGTCGGTGAGGACACTGAGAAATCAGAACCCTCATATATTGCTGGTGGGAATGTAAGATGATGCTGCCTCTTTGGAAAACAGTTTTGTAGTTCCTCAAAAAGTTAAGCATTCACCATATGACCCAGCAATTCTACTCCTACGTATATACTCAAGAGAACTGAAAACATAGGTCGACACAAAAACATGTACCCTAATGTTCATGGCAGCATTATCCTAATTGCTAAGAGGTGGAATTGACCCTATGCTTGCTAAACGCTACAAGTATATATATAATACATGGTACATGCTACAACATGAATAAGCCTCGGAGACACGCCAAGTGAAAGCAAGCAGGTACTAGTTAGTACTCACTTCCTTTTCCTCAATGCCTCCACCACTGGTAACCACTACTCTCTCTGTCTCTATGGATTTGCTTATTCCGGACATTTCATATAAATAAAATCATATCATCTGTGGTCTTTTGTGTCCCAGTGTCCTCCTCAGCAGGCACTGTGTCTGACTCATAGTGGTGGTTGAATCAATGCTTGCTGAGCTGCTCACCTGAGAAAAATGGGGCATGCATAGAGCCTGTAGCAAGGTTTTCATCCAGTCAGTAATAAAAGGATCTTTCCATTTAGCTCTCTTAAACACATTTTTAAGTAAATGAGGGGGCAAATCTCCCATATCTTGCTTTACCTCAGGATATATATTTTCCTTTCAACATGTCCACAAGAATGTTGTAAGTATTGATTGTCTTTCTAACCCCATTACTTCATGACAATGTTCTTGCTCTCTAGTCTCTGGGCTCTTGCTCATGGTCTTCCCTCTCCGTGTCTTCTGTGTTCCTTGCTGACTCTTACTCAACCTCAGGGGAGCCTTCCCTGATTCTCCTCACACAAAGCTGTCTACACCTACCACCCATGAACATAAGCCATTTATTTTCCTCCATGAGATCAAACATTGCTCAAAGCATGTGTCCAGTTGCCTTCCATTGTAGAATGGCAAGTCCATAGGGGACGTGTCTGTCTCCTCACTCATATCTTCACGGTCTCACACAGGGATTTTTCACAGTCTCAGTGTTCTTTAATAATAAACCATCCTATTTATGGTTTATTTAGGGAGGGATAACATTTTTCGGAACTTGGAAACTGGAAAAAAAACTCCTCATGTTGTATTTAAACGTGAAAATCATCTTACTTGTACCTGACTTTGTATAATTAAAAATATATATGTTTTGGTTTATTTGTAGAAAAAAATGCATCCCAGATATTCTGCAATTCGGTGTTTATTCATTTATTCAGCATTTTATATAATTTCATTCCCCATGTGGGCCATCTGCCAAGGGAAGGACACGCATTCTCTTTCTGAAATCATGGGGCTAATAATACTGGTTTTTATTTTTCACTAGGCATTTATTTTTCATTATGCAGGCATGTATAGAATTCTTACCAAATATTATCATTTAACTTTCACGTTATTAGATTTATGACTATATGTACCTGATATCATAAATAGATTAAAATTTCCTTGAGAGCAGAGTTTGCATGTTGTTTATCTTCATAGACTACAAAAAGTACTCAGCATAGACTCTAGAAATATCTCAATATCTAATCACCTAATTACAATTTTAAAAATATATGAAATCACATATCTACTTTAAATGATTTCCCCAAAAATAAACCAAATAAAATTACCAAATTCACTGAAGTTACTGACTTCTTGCTTTTTTTTTAATCCATACACTATATTTTGTTGTTATATTTAACAAGAGTATTGCTATTCTTAATATACTGTTTCCTGTCACTTTACTTTAAGATGACCAGTTATTAGTAATATTTTATACTATCACCAGGATCAATGTGGATAGCCTAAAATAAATTACTGTTTGGTCATAGTTGTGTATCTAGGACAAATCAGTTATGTTTATTATTGCTTCTATTTTCTGTTTTTCATAATTTCTAGGATAATGTAAGATCATTACTCGTCTAAAAAATAACCAAGTGAAGTGTGATACCCTTCTGCTAAGCGTTTAAAAGCTGTGTTCAAAACACAGTTGGATGGTATGTACACACAATATGCATCGATACATGAACCCAGATGATTCTAGAACCCAGACTCCTCATGTGATGCTTTATGAAGTTCTGGAAACTTCAAAAAGTGACTCAGTCATATGCTTCACATCACATCTTTACAGCATCATAGGTTTTAGTGAATTGAAAATTATTAGACCAGCAAAGAGCATTTTATATTTATCACATGTCTGCCTTCCAGAAAACCCGCTTGTTCCTGTGCCACACACTGTCTACTCTGAGAGTGTCTCTAGACTTCAACGTTGAGGTAGAAATGACATCTCTGCTGCCACTTCACCTATACCGGGTTCAAAGTCTTATCTACCAGTGGAAGTCACCCAGAAGACTTTTACACCAGAGTTGTGCTAGCATTGATGAGGGTGACGTTCTCCCAATGTGCCTGGGAATGAGGACAGTTATCTGTGAAAAGAGGCATGAGAGAGTGTCAGCTGGGACTCTTGGAAATTTTATCAGATCAGAAAATAAATCTGAGATAGAACATCCTACCTTATACCCACAGAAACATGGCAGCAAAAGCCCCATTCTTCTAACCCAGGTGAAGGTGGGAATGAAAATAAAGGCTAAGTGTGTAAACACTACATATGACTTACATAATCAGTCATTTAAATAATCAATAAAGTAAGTGTGGTAGTAATCATGTTGACAGCATGTTATGCAACAAGCCCTTTATTATTTTGTTTAACATGCGCAACATCCACATTAGTTAACAATTACTAGAATTCCCAATTTCCAGATGAGAAAATAAGAATAAAGAAGATTAAAAACTTTTTCCCAATAGCCCATGTTGAAGCAACATGGGAGATGGAGCAAGGATTTCAAACTGTGCCTGTGTGATTTGAAACTCCTGTTTTCCTCTGCAGAGAGGGATGATGATGGTTGCTGAGCTCTCTTCCCCTGCAGGCAGCTCCCACCCGTGGATGCAGCCTCAGTCCACGCTGGTGCACTGAGGGAGGGCTGGGGACCTGTGCACAGCCCCCCATTTCTCTTTCACATGACTGGCCGGGATCCTGTTTGCTGTTAGTCAGACTGGGGAAATGGAGGGATGCGGGAGATGGTGCAGGACGGGAATAATCACATGATTATATTGAAAATTTGGATGCATTGGGATAATGATGGCTTTGAAAAAGTAAACAGAAACTTTCGGCGGGGGGGGGTGTGTTTTAGTAAAATGAGATGTGTTTAGTGTGGAGAGCTTATCAGATGTGCAGAAGGAAAATTCTTGCATGGATTTAGAAATGTTAGTAGTCCTTAGGATAGGGATCAAGGCCAGAAGTATGAATAATGTATATGGAAATATCAAAGCCTAGGAAATAGGTGGTATTTTTGAGATAAAAAGTTTGAAGAACTGCAGGAAATGATTACATAAGAGATGAAAGGAGGAAGATGAGTCAGAAAAGAAGGAAGTGGAAAGTGGGAGTTGAAACCAATCCTAAGTGATTTTCAAAAAGGAAGTCACTGATGTTGACTAAAAATGAGCCACTTGTTTTGCTTACTGGGAGGTCCCACACAAGAAAACCTTTCTGTGAGATGGTGCCAGGGGCCGGGAATAACAGCCACATTGAAGAGGATGACAGTACCCAGCATTTGCATGCCCGCCATGCACTTTGCTCAGTGCTGGACACACAACTTCCCAGTTAATACTTAGAGTGACTTTATAAAAAGATGGTTAATAGCTGTACTTCACATGCCATGAAATAGTCTGAGAGAGACAAACATCATGACCCTAGTATCTGTAGAATCCACCTGAAGACAGCCCAATCCCTACCACTGATTATGAATTACACGTGGGGCACAGGATTAATGATTTGACTTACCTACACACCTTCGACTTACCTTGATACGAGATAGGGGATGGGTAAAAATTACTAATAGCTTACATTTTGGAGCAGTTACTTTGTACATTAATCTGCTAAACTCTTTAAAAAGATTAACTTATTTAACCCTTATATTGACCAAATGACACGAGCATAATTATTATTACCCTACTATTACAGGGATGGAATCTGACGGTAAATGGCTAGGTGTGTCATCCATCTGATATACCTCATACATGATAGAAGTGGGATTTGATTGCGGGAGGTCAAGGTTCTTGATACGTGAGGGTCTGGAGATGTTTTCCACAATGACAGAGCAGAGAGAGGGAAGCTGATGGCAATCCTGGGACTAATACTGATGATAATAATCGGAAGACAAGAGAAGGGAAATAAATCTTGGTGGTAAAGAAATAGAAACACAGATAAATTTTGTGGCCCCTATCCTAAATTCCAGATGCATCTCCAATGGACCAAAAGTTTGGTGTAAGGAAGTTTTTGTGGAATAAAAGATAGAAGGAAGCTCAAGATCTGGTCAAAATATCTGTAGGTGGGACCAGCATCTGTGCACAGGAAAGCCTGGGAAGAAGTAAACACGGAGGAATGGACTGATGCTACCAAGAGGGGGAGGGAAGCTAACGGGAAAGCTCACGGGACTTTGGGGAGGCTCAGGTGAGGAAGCCAGCCCTGCAAAGGAAGGAGGTTACCTTTGGCTCTAGAATGGGAGGAAAACAAGCAAATAGGAAAATATGAAGGGATGTTTAAAGGCAGCTGAGATAGTGAGAATGTGCTCAGTGGAATAGGGACGTCATAGGCTGGACGTTTGAGGGTCTGGGGCAGACAATGAGCTAATGCAATGAAGAGTGAATATAAAAATAAACAGAAGGATTGCCACATAACAGAGAGAGCAGAAACATCGGGAACAGAGGTCGTCACAGTAGTCCTGGACAAGGGGCAAGCAAGCCAAGGATTCCAGAGGGCAGACAGATAGAAGTGCCCACAATGATGGCCACAGCATTGGGGCAGGGCCGAGAGCACATGTGGACACCACTGCTGTGCTCCCAAAGCATCCTGTTCTCCCCTCATGACTTTGCCCACACTGTCCCATGGTTACTTACTGAAGATCTTTTCTCCATTGGCTGTAGTCTTCATGGGGCAGGAACTGGGACTCTCCGGTTAACTGCTGTGTTCCCAGCACATAGCGCAACACGTGGGCTAGAACACGTGCTCTCGGGATATGGGGTTTTCTTCCCCCTTTCCCATCAGCCCAGATGCAGACTTCTAATGTTCTAATGGAAAAGGTTTGCCTGACAAAGGTCCTTCATAAGCCTTATAATGTCTTCGCAATGAGATGTGCCCACTGGAAATATTTACTTGTTAGAATTTGCCTGTGAGAAATATCTTAGTCCAGTGGTTCTCATGCAAATCATCCAGGGACCTTGTTAAAATATCAATTGTGAGTTCCAGGGTGAGATACAAGGGTCTGCATCGTTTATAAGCTACCAAGTAATGCTACTTGTTTATGTTTAATGCACGGAGTATCAAGGACTTTATAGATTCTCTGGTAAAACCAAGTCCTCGCTGACTCTGATCCAACCACCTGTAGGCCTTCTGGTATTTATGCTCGTCTGGTTCTTGTGGCTCCTCTCTTGATGGCTTTTGACCTGCCTGTGGATCGTACTCCAATATTTCTTGTAGATTCTGAGTCTGGCCTGCCCACCTGACTTCAGTGGCACCTTTGTTCTCATCTTTCAGGCTAATCATGTGCTTCTTGAACCATAATTCTACTTTGGCTCCATGTTTCTGGGCTAACCTTGCCTTGCTCATGGCATACGTTTATCATGCATGATGAGCACTCTGCAGTGCATATGCTCGAAATGCATGAAGAAAGCCAAACAATTCAACACAATATGAACAATTCAACAAAACACCTCATGTGGCAGCATCAAGACAGAGACAGATTCCAACATCTGGCAGATCTGAACAATGGAGTGGGCAGTCAGAAATAAGTCAAGGGACTGGGGCCAGATCACAGAGGGAACAAGGGAGAACATAAACACAAGTTTCTGATGTCAAGAAGGCAATAAATTAAAATGAAGAGACCTGATCTTCTGAGTCAGAGCAGATAAAGCCCCTTGTCACGTAGTCCAAGGTGGTCCCAATACCTTGGATTTGGCACTTTTGACCTTAAGACATAAGTCATAAGTGAGCCTTACCCTTGTCCTCAGTTGTCCTCATTCCTATACTTGTGGTAACTGAAAATCATTACCAGAGGAACTCCAGCTGCAATTCTGATATATTGATCAGTGAAGGGAGACCATTTATTGAACAATAATTTATTAAACTTGCACCCTGTGCCAGGTCCTGGGAGTATCTAGAGAAAAGAGAAAAGCATGGTCTTTGCCCTAAAGAAGTTACCAGTCTAAGGAAGGACTCAGACATACACACAAACTTTTGTCAGAGATACACCCAGAGAGAGAGAAGAGGAAGAGAAGAGGCCTTTTCACCCTGGAGGGTCAGAGAACCCCCCTGGAGCAGTTGTCACTTCTGTGAATCTTGAAAAAAGGATCTTAAGATTAAATTCTAGGAAGAAGTATGACCCCGAACATATTGGTTTGAGGGAGCATGATGCAATCGGCAGACTAGGTTCATTTAGCAATGCAGTGGTTGGCAGGAAGTAGCATGAAAGGCAGTTAAGAAGGGAAGGGATTAAGAGATGCCCAAAGTCTTCCCCACGGTGAGAAATCTGGATTTTGGTTCTGTACAAAGGGCTTTCATTCTAAGGAAGTAGTAACTAGGGGTTTTCCCTGTCCACCTGTTACTCCAATACTGATTTCTTCCTATCATACAATATACATCTTGGACTGTGGTCTAACTACTGATGGGAGAACAGGTGAGAAGGGCCCAGGGCAGGATGGGAAGGCCTGCTCCGCAGCTCTCAGAGTGCATGGCACAGCTGAAAGGAGAGGTGAAAGGAACTAGAGGTTTGTCCTCAAAGGAAGAGACAACTCAATGCAAATATAATTTTTCAGGTACTCCATGGAGCAAACCCAGAACATAGTAGCTTTCTGGAGAATTCCATAAGATGAAACCAGGATTAAATTTTGGAAAGTGTAAGAAGGAAAATGTGGGTTTATAGGAAGATTTTTATTACTAATTAGAGCTCACTACAATAAAACAGGTAGTGAAGTAGTGAGTGTCCTGTCACTGGAGATACTGCTTCCATGACTGGGTGACTGTGGGATGTGGATTTCTATGCTCCTGCTATGATACAGCTCAGTAAGCACTGACCATTGATTGCTAATTGCTAAAGATATCACTAACTCTGACCTGATTCATCCAGGATTGAGTCACTCTGTGGAATACATTTATAAATCAAATCACACGGCTCAGCAATGATTGAAACGCTAGCCATTGAGGTCACAGAGTAAAAAGTACAAAAGGGGGGATTCCCTACATTTCGGGTCAGAGGGCACCTCTGAAGACCTGTGTCTTGATATCAAGAACGCATTGGCCTTTACTCCACAGAGTCAACTATGTTCAAGGATTTTTATTTGTTTCCTACTGCAGCCTAATAAATCACCACAAACTTGGTGACCTAAAACAACACAAATACGTTCTTTTGTGGTTCTGGAATCCGAAGTCAGACATCAGTTTCACTGGGTCCAAGGGTAGGTGTCAGCAGGCTGGGCTCCCTGCAGAGGCTCCGGGAACCACTGCTTCCTTGCCTCTCCCACTCTCAGAGCTACATTTCTCCACTCACTGCCCTTCCTCCCTTTTCAAAGGCAGCAGAATCTCATCTCCAAATCTCCATCCCTCACTCAGTCCTCATGTTGCCTTCTGCACTTCATGGTGGAATCTCCCATTGCCTCCCTCCTACCAGGACACATGAGATTATAGGTACTCAAAAACAAGTGAATAGCTATAAATATGCTATCACCTAATAATATCGAAAAGCCCATCTTTTGCCAATAAAAGACTCTTTGAAAAAATGGCGTTTGTCTTTTACTGATATCCAGTCTGAGAACCCGATCTCTAATGCCTGCATATGAACATTACACAGAACTGCTTGATTCTGACCACTTTGGGTGCAACTAGGATTACCAGCACAAGATCTATTTGCCAGCTTTGTCTGGAGAAATTCCCTAGGCATCACTGCAGTGATCTAATTACGCCAGGCATGAAGAACATGCAGCCAAGAACTGTTTTCCTGTGCTGCATTTTTAAAGTCTCCATAGTCAGCAATTGGTGATTAATCAACTGCCAAGATAGTTTCAGTTCATGGGGCCACCACCCGCTTCTCTTCCCACCTGCACTTTGCCATCTAGAATTATTAAACACAGATCTTTCTGTATTTATGAGTTGTATAGAAAGTGTTCCTCAAGCCTGGCTAAGCATCAGAATCGCCTGAGAAGTGTTTTTATGGATAGATTTCCAGGTGTCACCTCAGCCCTGGCATCATTAGGAGTAGGCTGGGGCATTTTTATTTTTTAAATGGCCCCTGTGTGACTCTGATTTAGCAGACCTGTGGACTGGCCTTTGGTCTCGGCCTGATCTGAAAAACAGCCCTTTCCTGGACTTCCAACCATCCTATAAATAGTCTCAATATTACTCTGGAAGTTACAGGGTTTTTTTGTTTGTTTGTTTGTTTGTTTAAGATTTTATTTATTTATTTGACAGAGAGAGAGACAGAGAGAGCACAAGCAGGGGGAGCAGTAGAGGGAGAGGGAGAAGCAGGCTCCCCGCTGAGCAGAGAGCCTGACGTGGGGCTCGATCCCAGGACCCTAGGATCATGACCTGAGCCGAAGGCAGACGCTTAACCGACTGAGCCACCCAGGCTTCCCCAGTTACAGGGTTTTTTAGAAGCACCTTATAGAGTCTCTAGCTCATTTTGAGACATTTAGGTTTTTGCAGTTGTAGCTTTTTCAGCAATTCCCACAAGCTCAGATTTTGAAAGTCTAGCCCATTGTTATTCTCTGAGTCCTGAGAATTCCTCCAAGTGCTGTTCACCCCCATAATGTCCCACAGAACTTTTCATTATGTCCCAAGCTGTAGATGACTGTACCTACCTCTCTTGACCCCAGGTAAGGATTTTCTTGGCACTCTCATCCCACATTTATAGGCTATATTTCAACTGTAGCTCTCAATTATCCTTGAATTATATTTAGGGCATTTTTATTATATTTCCCTTCACCTTTCATAAGAGAAAAACAATGGATGTGAAAGGACAGAGGCAGAGTTACAAAGTCCCATCTTCTGATCTCGAGGAGTTACGTTCATTCTTGAACTTGGTAAAGCCCTAGAGAAGTTAAGTTACATGTAGGATGGGTTCCATAAACTGTTGTTTCTCTACACGTGAAACTACTGTCATGTATCTCTTTGGTGTCCACTTATATAAACGGAATCTCTGAGTCTTCTACATGTTTAAACACTGGAGTTCCTTTAATCCCAGCCAACCTGCTGTCAATGCAAAGTTTCTAATACCAAAGATGGCACCTGAGGTCCAGCCTTGTCTGGGTTTAGATGCAGGATCATCCCTTCCGCTGCGGGTACAAATACCACTGCTCATCTTGACGGCCATCACAGAGGGCGGAGCCACCCGATTTCTGTCCTGCTCCAATCTGTCCAAGCTCACTTCTGTCTGATTCATACCATACATTTCTTGAACGGAGGCTATCGTGCTTATTCAGAAACCACTCTGCCGTATGTACATTATATAGCATCTTCTTAAAGTAAATGCTTGAAGGTTTTATATCCATCTTGTTTTTTAAAATAAAATTAAGACTAAAAAAAAAATGCTCTGTTTCAGAGGTATATGCCGAAGTCCAAGGGATGATGGAAATTAAAAGTTCTAAGTTATTAGCACAGAGAGGGGTGAGGCTTGCTGTTCAGACACACAGAGTGGGGAAGGACCAGAGGAGTATAGTGCTCCAGCATGCTCTGATTCTGTCAATATCCAAAACACCATTCCCGAGTTTAGTTGTTGCTGATTAAAGAATCAGTACACTCTTCGCACTGTCCCTGACACTAAGTGAACAAAAGTGTCCCTCCACCCCAGTGTCGCCGCACGAATCACCAGCATCATCTCTCTCCACAACGCTGCCGGGCCTCGCCCTCATTCCCATGTCCTTGCAAATGTCGAGGAAAGTGGAAAATACCATTTTTCTTTCTAACAGCTATTTCAACCTCTTAATGCCAGAGGAAATATACCATACCACAAAGGTCACCAAGGCCCCCGAGGCCCTGGATGTGGGGTAATGAAGCCACAGCATCCACAGAGGCGTTGCCTGTGCACAACACACCCTCAGAAGAGCTACCGTGACATGAGACCAACCGAGCTCACCCTCTGGGAACTGAGAGGCTAGCCAGACACCGAATTAAGTTCATCCCCGTATAGTGAATACGTGCGTTTTTTACATGACCAGATCTAGAATCTTAGAACCAAAATGGATGTCTAAAATCATTGTTTGAGAACTTGGGTAAAGTGCTTTCTGAAAGCCACAAATCAAGCTCACAGAAGGAGCAGGTCTTGGGAGCTGACCTGTCCGTTGGGTTGGGGGTGGGTGGGAAGGGCAACACAGCACACTCTTAAGGATGCAGACCTTCAGACTGGACAAACGTGGGTCCAAATTCTAGTTCTGCTACTTAATGCGTGGTCTTTGACAATTTGCTGAATTCTATAAAACTTAGTTTTGTCACCTCTAAAACAAGTTAATAATACAACCACCAGATTAGAAAAAAATAAAGTAAGATTTAAGTGAGATGATGCACGCAGGGTAGAACCCTTAGCTAGGTGCCGGGCACATCATTGTCATTAAATAGACGTTCACCACCACGATGCCCTGGCAGGAACTTTCTGACTTCCAAGTCCAACTCTTTGCACTTAACCACAGATACCCTTTGTGGGCGTGAGCGTTTCCATGCAGCAACGATTGGTAAACATGAGAAGGGACTGCAGCTACCCCCACTAGCCTCCACCACATTTTATGCACTCAACTGACTTTATTACTTGATGTTCTTTGCTTCAAACATTGTATCTCAGGGTCTACCCAAATATTATAGCCGATTTTGCCAATAACTCTGCTTCTCAAATGTTAAACAGGAAAAACTTTAGTTAAACATAAATTAAAGAATGGTATGGGTAGATATTTTCAATATTGATCCAGATAACTGTTTTCCTTTATTCAATATTTCATGATTTGATTATGTTTAGATACTTTCATTCATGGGCTTCAGTATCCATCAGTTACATATCTGACCAAGATCAATGACTTTCTTATGTGAAACTGAGTATCGATGATGGAAAAGGGAATTCTAGCAAAAAGAGTTCTGTTTGAATTTCCTAACGGTTAATTCCAGACTATGGGGAATCTGAACTAGTTCCTCTGCTCCATGGGAATGGTTCTGTATAAAAGTCAAAAGTAAGACTGAATTTAATCAAAAGAGGGGAGGCAGCAAGACGAGACAGTTTCCACGAAATAACATTAAAAATTTTATGAAGGTGCCGTGGTCCACAACTCTCCAGGAGAACCTACCCCTCCCCCAACTCTTTTTAGGGAAATTGCCTTGAGCTTGGGGGAAAATTTTTCACAGATCAAAGATGAGTGTTACTTCTCATTCATTATGAGTTGGCTGAACTTTAAGAGAGCTATTATAGCACATTTCTTTAATGAAAGAAGAGGCGATAAATTAATGATTTTGAGAATTGTATATATATAACCAAGGCTAACTCTAAGTTAGAAAGACAACTTTTCCAAAACTACAATGAAGAATTGTAATAATCTGCAACTAAGCAGTATGAATATACATACACAAATACATAAATATTTCCTCAATTATCTGGGCATTTATGGATAAAATTATTTTAGTTTACAGAAGTTTTCAAATTACTACTTCTTTTTTTCATTCCATCCACAACAATCTTGCTTGAAAAATATAGAACAACTTTGTTGAAAAAGATTATACGAGTAAAATATATTGATAATGATCTTGAAAGAATGACTCAAGAATTGTGGTTTTGTTCCAGGCACCAGTAACAAATAATAAAATGCATGGGACTTTCCATCAGTTATGAATAGATTCTTTGAAAAAAAAATCACTGTATTATTGCTAATAATAAACTTGAGTTTGCCCATATATGTTTTTATTGTTTACTCTCAATAAAAAATACATAAATAACTACTTCCATCTCTTCCTCTGCCAAGCTGTCCCAGTTGACATGGAAAAAAAATGTCTCTTTTCACCTTCAAAATAAATAGTCCTCCATATTAGATAATGCAACCTAGAATCCAAAGTAGGAAGTATTATGAATGTGTCAAGGTCTTGTAAGCAAAGATACTGTGGAATGACATAGCCCCAGTCATAATAGCACATAAAGTTGATGTATAAACACTATCATATTTTAAGGGAGAAACATATGAAGGCATTTGTGTATTACATATTCTGCACCTAAAAATGAAAGCTGTGTGATTGTTTTCATTAACCTTTCATTTTTCTAGAAGGGCAAAATCGATAATAAATTTATTTAGCCAACTGAAAAGATAATTTCGAGCAATTTCACCTGGGATTTCATTTCCATGGATTTTTTCTTTTCTTTTCTTCTTCTTCTTGTTTTTTTTTTCTTTTTTCTTTTTTTGCCTCCCACAAATTCTAATAAAAGTACGATTTGCCCAAGTACAAAACCACGGATTGCAGTAACTTTTCAAAGACATTGAATGAATTCCTCTTTACAGCTTGATAATTACCTGTCTAAGAATACTGATTCCTTCAAATTATAGGGTTGTGTTTAGGGCAGAAGGTTACTGAAATGTCCTAAAGCTAGAAATGTGTGGGCTTCTGTTTTTAATCACTCTACAGTATTGACCTAAGTGTTATAACCATTTTCAGTCTGATTTTACGCCTCTTAGAAGCCACTGACATAGAAGCAATTCTCGTCCTCTTGGTTTACTGGTTTTATTACTGGCCTTGTCCAAAGTTATGGAGTGAGATCGTTCCGTCAATTATCAGCCTGTCAGTAATAGTCCAGGTGAGGTTTTTATGAACATGTCAGAGTTCTTTTTATAAAGAACAGCATATTTCCTGCTGGCATTTCTACATTTAAACACAATTCTGTTATGCCCTCTGTCTGTTTTCCAAGTAGGACATCCAAAGTCAATGTGCTCAAGCTCTTCCATACCAAAAGGTCGTCTCTCTCGATATAAATAGTGGCGATCCAAACACCAAGCGGTTTTGGACAGATATTAAAATGAGAAATATCATTTTCCAGCCCATCCTTCTGTCCCTACAGCCCCTTATCAGAGGCCAGTGCTGGCAACTATTCATATTTTCTGTCCCCTTGTTACTTTTCATGCACTAAATAATGTGCTTATTCTTTTGTTTGTTTCTTTTTTTTTTTTTTTTAAAGATTTTATTTATTCATTTGAGACACAGAGATACAGAGAGAGAGCATGAGCCGGGAGAGAGGCAGAGGGAGAGGGAGAAGCAGGATCCTCTCTGAGCCAGGAGCCCGATGTGGGGCTTGATCCCAGGACCCTGGGATCATGACCTGAGCTGAAGGCAGACGCTTAACCGTCTGAGCCACCCAGGCGCCCCTATTCTTTTCTTTCTCTCAACAATCTCAGATACTCCTGTTATGGAATATGAGGATTCGACTCATTATATTCAGTTTACTTCCTTCTTCCTAACCTCAATTTCTGAGAGATACTGATATTTTTAGTTCTCCTATTGGTAACATTGGAACACTGGAATAATAAACCTAAAATTTGATCTATTTTGCTAAAAACTGTAAGCATTGTGTTGCTGATGTGTTACAGTCAGGTGACAGGATCTCTGCTCTCTCCTCATTGCTGCTTCCCACTCTGACCTCCTCATTTGTCAACTACACCCATCTTGTTATACTGTCGGGAATGATACACAGATTTTTTTTTCATAAACTTGACTGTGTGTACTTTCTTTTGGTTGACTGATTCCAAAAGTTGAAAACCAACAAAAAGGAAGCATAAGAACATGACTATATAAATAGCGATCATTGTAGAAATGAAGGCACTGGGACTGTGCTTCCTTTTCTCAGGGGCTAATGTCATGAACTCAAGGACAATTGAAAGAGAAGTTTCCCATTGTTAAAGTGTCTATGCTGCCCAGAGCAATCTACACATTCAATTAAAACCCTATCAAAATACCATCAACATTTTTTCACAGAGCTGGAACAAATAATCCTAAAATTTGTATGGAATCAGAAAAGACCCTGAATAGTCAGGGAAATGTTGAAAAAGAAAACCAAAGCTGGTGGCATCACAATGTCTGACTTCAAGCTATATTACAAAGTTGTGATCATCAAGATAGTATGGTATTGGCACCAAAACAGACACATAGGTCAACAGAACAGAACAGAGAGCTCAGAAATGGACCCTCAACTCTATGGTCAACTAATCTTCAACAAAGCAGGAAGGAATAGCCAATGGAAAAAGGACAGTCTCTTCAACAAATGGTGTTGGGAAAATTGGACAGCCATACGTAGAAGAATGAAACTGGACCATTCTCTGACACCATTCACAAAGATAAACTCAAAATGGATGAAAGACCTCAATGTGAGACAGGAATCCATCAAAATCCTAGAGGAGAACACAGGCAGTAACCTCTTCAACCTTGGCCGCAGCAACTTCTTGCAAGACACATCTCTAAAGGTAAGGGAAGCAAAAGCAAAAATGAACTATTAGGACTTCGTCAAGATAAAAAGCTTCTGCACAGGGGCGCCTGGGTGGCTCAGTCGTTAAGCGTCTGCCTTCGGCTCATGTCATGATCTCGGGGTCCTGGGATCAAGCCCCACATTGGGCTTCCTGATTGGCGGGAAGCCTGCTTCTTCCTCTCCCACTCCCCCTGCTTGTGTTCCCTCTCTTGCTGTGTCTCTCTCTGTCAAATAAATAAATAAATCTTTAAAAAAAAGAAAAAAAAAGCTTCTGCACAGCAAAGGATACAGTCAACAAAATTAAAAGGCAACCTATGGAATGGGAGAAGATATTTGCAAATGACATAAGAGATAAAGGGCTGGTATTCAAGATTTATAAAGAACTTCTCAAACTTAACACCCAAAAAACAAAGAATCCAGTCAAGAAATGGGCAGAAGACATGAACAGACACTTCTCCAAAGAAGACATCCAAATGGCCAACAGACACATGAAAAAATGCTCCACATCACTTGCCATCAGGGAAATACAAATCAAAACCACAATGAGACACCACCTCACACCAGTTAGAATGGCTAAAATTAACGACAAATGTTGGTGAGGATGTGGAGAAAGGGGAACCCTCTTACACTGTTGGTGGGAATGCAAGCTGGTACTCTGGAAAACAGTATGGAGGTTCCCCAAGACGTTGTAGAGTTACTCCATGACCCAGCAATAGCACTACTGGGCATTTACCCCAAAGATACAGATGTAGTGAAAAGAAGGGGCACCTGCACCCCAATGTTCATAGCAGCAATGTCCACAATAGCCAAACTGTGGAAGGAGCTGAGATGTCCTTCAACAGATGAATGGATAAAGATGTGGTTCATATATACAATGGAATATTACTCAGCCATCAGAAGGCATGAATACCCACCATTTGCAATGACATGGATGGACCTGGAGGGGATTATGCTAAGTGAAATAAGTCAAGCAGAGAAAGACAATTATCATACGGTTTCACTCATATGTGGAACGTAAGCATTAGCATGGAGGACCATAGGAGATGGGAGGAAAAACTGAATGGGAAGAAATCAGAGAGGGTGACAAACTATGATAAACTCTGGACTCCGGGAAACAATCTGAGGGTTATAGAAGGGGGGGGGGGGCGGGGGAATGGGTTAGCCTGGTGATGAGTATTAAGGAGGGCACATGATGTGATGAATACTGGGTGTTATATGCAACTAATGAATCACTGAACACTACATCAAAAACTAATGATGTACTATATGTTGGCCAATTGAATTTAAATTAAAAAAAAATGAAAGAAAAGTTTCCTTGGCTTAAAAGCAAACAGATTCCACTAGTTGATCAAATTCATGCCATGTTTATTTTCGTTTTCATTGACATCACTACTTCCTTTATATTTTTTTCATGACTTTCTTAGGGTCTTTCTTTTTTTGACAAAAAACAATGATTTGTTATCATATCCTCAAAGTTATCCTGCTCTTAATCATTCATCTGCCACAGAACTCCCTTTTTGTCTCTCCTCTATTGATGCTCCAGAGCCTGTCTGTGGTCTTGTCATCTGCACAGGTGTCCTCTCAGCTCCCTTTGCTCTGCTGCGGGTGAGGATAACCAATCCTGAAATCCAGCTTCTTTCTCTTCTTTCTCCAGGAGCTTTACTGGAGCATGTTCTCAAGTTACTCCTCAGAAAGTGTGTCTGGAGGATCAATTTTATGATTCCTTGTATGCCCTTAATTTTATCTTTACTTTTGATTGGTAATTTGTCTGCATATATAAGTTTAGGTTTAAGACTAAGCTTCCTTCACTTAAATATTGAAGATATTACTCTCACGGCATTCTATATATCTTAAGTGGGTAATAGGATAATTATACTCTTTTTGAGTATAATTTTCTTTCTGGATTTTGAGGTTTTTTTTTTTTTAAATCTTTGGCATTTGAACATTTCATCATAGTGGGTACATATGTGATTTTTATATTGGCTAGATCTAAAACTGTATGACTTTCTTTAGGTTTTGTAAACATCCTTGGTTATTTTTCTGGCCTTTCCTATCTCTCTTTTTTCTCCTTTCTTTCTGGAAATATTATTAACATAATTTTAAGTTATTGAAGATTGTTCATATATTCAAGTACTTGTTATTTTGATCTGTGTTCAGGGAAATTCCTTAGTGTCTAGCTTTTAACCCATCTCTTAATTTAAAAAAACTGTAATTATATATGTTATTTTTCACAACTCTTTTGTGTTATATTTTCATGGCTTACTATTCTTTATTATATATACAATACCTTCTCAAATTCCTCTAAGGCTAAGAATTAGGTTTTTGTTTCATTTTAATTTCTCATATGCCTTAAATTATGCCTCCTCCAGAGTAGTTTTTTAACTTTCTTTTTTATGTGGTTGGGTTTCTTTTTACCTGAGTATATTAAATTGCTTTCATGTTCAAAAAGATAGGTTTGCCCAGGGAGCTTGAGTGTGGTTCCTTCACAGTGGTGTATGCAGCTCCTTCTCTCAGAGGTCTTTCCCCTGAATGGAAAATCTAAGTGGCTCCTCTGTTCCTGTCTGACAGGCTTGTCACAGAGGAGGCATACTTTACTGATGGGGCAGGAAGCCAGCTGGAAGGACAGGAACCCCCCCCCCCAATCCTGCTGATACCACATCAAGAGTACTTAGTGACGGCAACACCCGGGGTTCTGTAGGTCTCCCAAGGCAGTTGCCTTCACTTCCTTATGGAATGTTTTATTTTGAGGTAAATGCCCATGTGCATGCAGACAGGGTGAACAGGGATAAATAGCTGACCAGCACAGCTGTTCCAGAGGCAGACCTTCAATGACCCCACCCCCTACTCCTGCCCTTGATAACAGCAGACTCCCAGGTTGGATTGATTATCCATGGCATTCCCTGGGAAGATGGCCTCCCATGAGACATTTCACTTAGACTTTAAGCACATATGCTTACTTTCCAATGTAAGTCAAAAACATAAAAGCATATCATGAGCTACAGTGGACCCATTTTCCTGGGTAAATGATATATACTGACCCAACTACAATAATGGTAAGGTTACTCTTGACATATACAGACAGCCAGTAATCCCATGGTTGAGCATGAGGCAAACTGAATTGATCATCATAGTTTACTTATTTGCCCATTCACTCAATAAATATTAATGCTAGACACTACTGTATGTCAGGCACTATTCCAAGTATTAAAATTAGAGCAGGGAATAAAACAGACAGTAATTAAAAAATGCTCTATTATTTTTATTCATATGACTTAGGGTTAATATACTTTAAATAACAGAATACTTTGAAATGGAGCAGAACAATTGGAAAGGGATCATTTGACATTATTTCATCTATACACAATGTGTACTTGGCAGGGAGGAGGAGACTATTAGGGCAGGTTTTATCCATACACCTAAATCCATATCTCCATACCTGTAGATAAAGTGATATTACATAATACACATAAGTTACATAAGACCACTCATGAAATATGTCATGATGGTCTTCCTCTTTGCCACACAAGATGGAGTCACTTTAATACTTATGTAGCAGAGCAGGACCTTCTAAAAAAATGCAAGGCTTAGATTAACCATAATAAGCTTTTATCCTTAAGGCACACTTTGATAAAGTGATCCAGACTCTCTGATCCTCCTAAGAAATGTGATAATTCTCAGACTAGCTTACTATTCTATGTTAAGACAGTAAATAAAGCAGGTAAATAAAGGAGGCCTTGACTTTGAAGTCAGATAGCCTTGGGCACATATCCTCAATCTTCTTCTAGCTAGTTATGTAAACACAGACACCTTCCATAACTTTTCTAAGCCTCATCTACAACGTTAAATTTAAAAAACATTTAATTCCAATGCTTGCAGAAAGAACTGAATGATAGGATGAGAGGCAAACTAGGCATACTCTAAATGCTCAATCAACACCATCATTATTTTTCTTCTGTTATTATCATAACTTCCACCTTATTTTCCCATAGCATATGTTGGTTTGAACCCACTCAGTTTTATATCTGTAAGTTGCAACTATTCTTGTTACCTTCAAAATTGTATTTTAGCCTGCAACATTATTTAGTTTATTATAAGGAAAGTATTTAATCCCAATACATCATTGTGCTGAATTCTGCCACTCGTTGAGAGATCTCCCATACTAGTCTGAACACTGATAAACTGAATTTACTTAGGTTGTCTCCACTTCAGCTAGAGGGAAACAACCACAGTTCCTAATTTGCAAATGATTAAGTTGATTCTACCTGGGAATAGTTCATGGAAATAATGTTCGGTGGTCAACATGTTCAAGGTCAGCCTTACCTCTACATTGTAACTAAAACTCTCAGAGGCCAGTTCAGATAAAGGCCCTCTATTTCCTTCTTTTGTGCAGGTGTAGAATAACAAAACCCCATGTTGGGATGCCTAGGTGGCTCAGTTGGTTAAGCGTCTGCCTTTGGCTCAGGTCATGATCTCGGGGTCCTGGGATCGAGCCCCACATCGGGCTCCCTGCTCAGCAGGGAGCCTGGTTCTCTCTCTCCCTCTGCTCTTCCCCCTGCTCATGTGCATGCACTCTCTCTCTCAAATAAATAAAAACAATCTTTAAAAAAACCCAAACATGTCAGTCATCACACAATGGTAAGAAGTTGCCAATGGAGAAGAGGGTGTATCAGTGAGAATAGACGAGTTTATATGGTGATATTATAGGAGCCCCCACATCTCTTTGGCTTACAATAACAAAGGTGTGCCTCTCAGGCATATGACAAGTCAATGGTAGGTTAGCAGTAATCTTACTTCATGTAATATTTACTCTGGGACCCAGGCATTTGGCACAGCTTCTAAATATTAATGATCACGATGGCAGAAAGAAATGGGAAATAGGACCACATGCCATCTTTTAAATCTTCTGTCCAGAATTGACATATGCCAGTTCCATTCATATTTTAATAGCCAAAGCAAGGCACATGGTCAAGACTAACATGGATGGGAAGTGAACATGTGTGAATAATAATACTATTTACCATACTGGACATAATAAGAATGATGTCATAGAGATATATCTCTCTCCTTTGTATACCTTGTATGTTTTATATTGTTAAAAAGAAAATCACAAGCCTGAAATGGAGTCACTTATATGAAAGTCCCAAACCAAGGCTTAATATCGAACCTAACTGCACTTTCAACCCCCCCACCCCTTGGGCAGGAATATAAACTTTAGCCAGTCAACATGGATTTTCCTGGTCAGCAGTAGGAAATTTACTGATAGACAGCTTCCCGTCCCCCTTAGGAGGAAGACCTTGGCTAGAACACTGCACCCTTTGCTAGTAATTTCCCTCTTTTCCACCCCCCTCTTTGCCTTAAAAACTTTTCTTTTCTATGACTTGATGGAGTTCCTTTCTATTTGTTAGATGGGATGTTGGCCAATTCATGAATTGTTTAAGAAGGCCAAATCTTTTAAACTACTCAGTTGATTTTGTTGTTCTTTAACAGTACGCATTATTTCATTTCATCCCTATATTACTCCTGTGAGGACAAAGTATTTGTCATTAACCCCATTTTATAGACTTGAAAGTTAATTCAAAAGGACTTGGAGTCTGTAGAGATTGGGGAGGTAGGAAGCACCACAAGTCTCTCTCCCTGCTAGGCAACAACCTCACTGGTGGATAATCAGAAGTGGCTATTTGGAACTCCAGAGTCCATTAAAGCTTTACACTCCCAGGACAAGGCTTGGGCTGTAAATTGCAGTTGGTTTCAGTCAGTTCCACTTCTTAACTCATTAGCAGCTAACCATTGCCCCTACCCTACCCAATGGTAGGCAGCTGTGTAGGTGTTCCTGGAGCAGCTTGCCCGCAGACTGTATGAGCCAGAGTGGGCAATGACGACCTGTCTTCCAAATGCTGGAGGTCTGTGTCCTCATCACTGATGGTCACTGCTGATCATGGAGGTGCAGGCACAGAGGTGGGCAGTCACTGTTGTACACATCTCCCCCTGTGTTGTGTTGAACCCATTAGCTTTTGACTAAAGCAGCTTCCAGGAGATTAAAGAACTAGGGCCTCACCCCCCACCTTTCTTTCTCTCTTCTCCCATTTTGAGAAAAAGCTAATATTAAAACAATGGTCCATAAGTCCACTTTTTGTTTTTACATGATTTAAGAGACTAATAAAAGTTTTAAAATTACTAGTCTAAAAGCTAGTACTGGGGTTTTTTTTAGATTTTATTTTTTAACTTTTTTGTCAGAGAGAGAGCAGACAAGTAGGGGGAGCAGCAGCAGAGGGAAAAGCAGGCTCCCCACTGAGCAGGGAGCCAGATGTGGGGCTCGATCTCAGGACCCTGGGATCATGACCTGAACCGAAGGCAGACTAACTGACTGAGCCACCCAGGTGTCCCAAAGCTAGTATTATTGTAACATAGGTTTGTAACTGCAAAAAAATAGTAACCCATACTATTTTTTACATAATTTAAGAGATCAGTGCATTAAAAATTATTAGTTTACGTTTTTGGACACATAATGTAATTTTGCAAAATCAGTAACTGAAAGGGGTGGGCTCACAGCTGTAAAGGAACAAAGGCTTCATATGTTACTGAAGTTAAGTTGGCATAAATTCAAATTGAAGTGTTATAAGTAAGATATTAAATGTACTCTCATGACAACTACAAAGAAAATACTTACAGAATATGCACATTAGAAGATGAGCAAGGAATTAAAATGCTTCACTAAAAAATTCAGCTAAATACAAAAGAGACAGAAATGAAGGACAAATAAACCTCTAAGACATACAGAAAACAAACAACAAAATGACAGAAATAAGTTCCTCCTTATCAGTAATTTCTTTATATGTAAATGAATTAAACTTTCAGTCAAGAGACTGAGAGCAAAATGGATAAAAAAGAAACAAGATCCAATTATAAGCTATCTACAAGAGGCTCACTGTAGATCCAAAGGCACAGCTTGGTTATGACACCAAAGGCACAGATAACAAAAGAAAAAATAGAAAAGTTGAACTGATGATAATTAAAAATGGTGCATTGACCAAGTGGAAAAACAACCTAGTGAGCAGGAGAAAATATCTGCAAACCATATATCTGATAAGGGGTTAGTATGCATGAGACAGAGAGGACTCCTAAAACCTAACAACAAGCAGACACTGATTCACAAAGGGGCAAAAAACTTGAATAGACAGGGGTGCCTGACTGGCTCAGTCAGTAGAAAATGTGACTCTTGATCTCCAGGTCATCAATTCAAGCTCCACACTGGGCATAGAGATTACTTAATAAACAAAACAAAACAAAACAAAACAAAAAAACCCTCCCCCTCAAAAAAAGTTTGAATAAACATTTCTCCAAAGAATGGCCAATAAGCACATGAAAAAATGTGGAACATCACTAATTAGGAAAACGCAAATCAAAACCTCAGTGAGATATCACCTCACGTTCATTAGATGGCTATTATAAATAATAATAATAATAATAGTGTCAACAAGGATGCAGAGGAATTGAAACCATTGTGCACTGTTGGTGGGACTGTGCAGGCGCCATAGAAAACAGTACGACAGTTCTTCAAAAAAATGAAAAATAGAATTATCATATGATTTAGCAGTCTCACTTATACATATACACCCAAAAGAATTGTAAACAGAGTCTGGAATATAAAATATGATTTCCGTGTCAGGAAATATTTGTACGCCAAAGTTCATAGCAGCATTATTCATAATAACTAAAGTGGAAAGCAACCCAAGTGTCCACTGACAGATGAATGGGAATGCAAGATGTGTTATAAACGTAGAATAGAATCACATTCAGCCTTAAAAGAAGGAAATTTTGACATCTGCCACAACAGATGAACCCTGAGGACATTATGCTGAGAAAAATAAGCCAACCTCAAGAACACAGATACTGTATGTTTCCACTTATATGAAGTATCTAAAGTAGTCAAAATCATTGGGATAGGAAGGGGACTGTTGTTTGCCAGGGTCTTGCGTCCCGGAGAATGGGACAGTTTCCGGTTTGCTAGATGAGAAGAATCCTGTGTGTACGTGGTGGCACACTAATGTATTTCACACCTCTGGACTGCACACTTAGAAATGGTCACGATGGTAAATTTTCTGTGATGTGTATTTTACCATCATAAAAAATGAAAACAAAGAGGTCTTAGATCTGCAGGAATTCATAATAATAGATTTTGGAACTCAGTGTGTTCACATTGGTAGCCATGAATTTCCCATGTCATTGAAAAATATTCAAGAAAAACGACTTGGAGTACATACAAAAGGGGGGTAAATTCAAGTACTCATTGCCTCTGTTTCTTTTGTCCTGTCACTAAAATGCTGCTTTTATTCTCATGCTCTTAAAATACTGTGACTTTCCCAAAGTCTAGCAGCCAGGAAGAGGCTAATAAAAGGTAAAAGTCTTTCTCCTCCAACTGACCACATATGCCAGAAAGGGAAAACAGACCCAACTATAAATTAATGATCCAGTGTTTCACATCCTATGGCTGTGAATTCCAAATGTTGGATATAATTCTAACACATATAATTTCCTAATTAGTATGTCTGTTTGCTCAGTGAATATAGTATGCATTATTACGATACTGTACCAAATTATCAGATAATCTGAGGATTGCTGCACTGATGTCATTATGAATAAAATATAAATATGTAGGCAAGAGCATTTTTACTTATACCCCAGATGGGGAGAATTCCTTTGGGTTGTGTAATAAATGAATGTGCCAATTGAGAGCAGAAAGTACATATTTCCTATGTCATTACTTAAAAGAAAGGCTCTCCTTGAACAGATGAGCTGTACCAAGGTCTTGAATCTTTATTGTTGGGGCTAAAGGCACGCAGCCCAAAGATGGGCCACCTTCGCATAGAGATTATTTTGAGTTAAAGGCTATCAAAACCCAGCAGATTCAGGAAATGCTCTTTACTTCCTCCTCTGAAATGAGTTTAGATATAGAAGCTGCTCCAGGAAAAGAACTAGCACCATAGATAACTATGTTACACTGTGAATTAGGCGTAGTGGACAGGGAGGAACTTAGCAAGGCCTGTTGGATCAAAGTCCTCTCTGTCCCATTGTTTCTGGGTTTCCAGCAGACATTTGTTGACCAAACATGTACTCTTTTTCATCTTTTTGTGAATTGCATCCCTTCCCTTTGAAGTCCCAACCCCGTACCCCCTTCTTGGTTCAGAATGACATATACACCTCATTTTGCCTGTTTTTGGAATTTCCATGTCTCTGTGGATTCCCTGTACTTACAAAATTAAATTTGATTTTCCCTTGTTGATTTGCTTCATGTTAATTTGATTCTTAGTCCAGCTAGAAGGACCTTAAAGGGGACAGGAAATTCTTCCTCCCCAACAATATATTTTTAGAACAATACTATAAAGAAACAGTTAATAGACTGACGGCTCTCCTTCCTCACCCCTTTCTCTCAGGAGTTTTTATAGTTTCACTGACACTGGTTCTACTTTGTTATGATTCCCACATCATTTTTTGATGTAGTGAGCTCAATTTTTACTGTTCATCACATGAAAATGTAATATTAGAAAAGAACACAAGAATTTTTATCATTGATTTTAATGATTAAAGCCTTTTTACTTTAAAAAATCTCAACCATTTTAACTTAACCCCTTTTTAATATAAGTAGGCACAAAATTCAAAGACTGATAGGAATTTGCCTTTTGTAACTTAATTCATTTACTTCTGTTTGCTTCAGAAGCTAGACGCCAAATATTTTGGTTAACAGTTGTTTATTAAAAAATCCTAAATTACCATATCTTCTTGATCTGAGGGGTGCTATCATGGGATACCGGAGTGTAGCTCATGATACAATTAGTACCAGAGTGTTAGGAAAAGAAATCCTTTCAACCTGATCCTTATCCAGTGCCCCCATAAATCATTTATTTCTAGGGCAGTTTTAAATAAATCCAAACTTTTGAAATAGATTTGGATTTTGTCAGAAATCACAAATGGTATCAAAAGTCTATGTCAAAATTTCCACAAATTATCTTTCAGTATCTCTCTCAAAGAAATTCAAGTTCCGTTGTAAAAATGTTACTCATTAGGAGTTCTTAGTATCTAGCATTATCATTCTGCTGTGTTTATTTTGATACCAGACACCAGTTCTGAATCCCCAAATGGTGCTTTTCTTAATCTAATAACTGCTAAGATGCATAATGTCAGTGAGATGCCTCTGTTTTCAAAACCAGAAGTTTTAACAAAATTACCTCTATTACTGAAACCGATGCTGCTTATGCAGAATCCACAAGTTATTATTACTTCAAAAGACTTAAAATTTGATTTCACTGTATTTGAAAGAACCAGTTTGGGGAAAAAAAAGGGGGGGAGATTTTTACCATTTAATGAATGTTTTAGATTTCTTTAAAATTTTCTATTTGTAGATCTTCAGGAATAAGTTCCAATCAATTAAGCCAATATACTTATTTGCATATTTAAAGAATTAGAAATATCTAGATGGTGTTTACCAAGTAGGCTACTAAATATGTGGAACTCTTTATAATACAAATACTTCTAGCTTGACACAGCACAATAGTCTCAGACACATTCCATGAATACAGATTACTGTCCTTTGCAAATTTATATTTCTTATTTAGAAAGGTTATTTAGAAAAAAATCTGCAGGAGAGTTTAGTTAAAGTATCCTGTAAATATTTTAAAATATTATTTTATTTTAAACTGTTTTATGTATTAACATTTACTTTGAATTAACTTTAATTGTAGTATTTTATGTAATTATTTTATATATTAATTTCATTGAAAAAAATGTAAGATTAGGCAATTGAAAACAACCACCCAGTCCTTGCCCTTAAGGTGAGCACTCAGTGCAACAGACCTGGAGAAACTAATCCAAGCTTGGAGGGTTAAGGTGACTTCCTGGAAGAGTTTATGTCAAACATGAGGGAACAGCAAATAAAATTCTGGAAGCCAGAGAAAATTTGATACAGAGCAGAAGAACCCAAACTGGAAAGCAGTTGAGTAGGACTAGAGCGGAAAAGAAGGAGGAGGAATTAGGAATTAAAGTTTGCCTTTGATACCCACCCTACGTACCTAATATGTGACATGCCAACAGAATGGCCCTGGAAATGCACCCAGGAAAGGTTATGTGCGGAGCCTGGAGGAGAGCCTAACATACATTACTTTCCCCCACTCGCCATATGCAAGAAAGACAGACTGAGATCAAACTAACTCCGTGTGTGGGGTGAGGAAGAGGACAGGTGCCTTCAGAGGTCTGGGAGTGAGTAGGAAACGTGGCACAGCACAGTGATGACAAGTAGCTGATGCAGCTTACTTACTGTATGCCTCGCACTGTTCGAAGACCTTTAGAAGAATCAATCATGTAGACCTCATTGAAAAATTCTATGATACACATATTGTCATCATTTTCAAGTTCCAGATGAAGAAACCAGGGAGAAATTTTAAATAAACTGCCTCCAGATGCACAGCTGAGCCAGATCTGGGAGTTGAAACCTCAGTAGTCCTGGGTTCTCCCATCCACCTGCCGTGGGGTCCTGGGGAGGTAGCTCACCTCTCTCATATTAACAGTGGTGGGAGCAGGGCGATCATGCAGATTAATGAAAACGAACGGTAAAGTTCATAGCATACTGTATGTGCCCAATAAACAGCTTTCCTTCCTCTTCTGCAACCCTCATGGCTCCCACCCACTTATCATAACTTATGTACGACTGCCTGAGGAAATACTTAGCCGAAGAACTGGAAAGACACCCCGGCCTGTCGAGGCGTCATTATCACTGAGGTGAGGAACGAGCGGAGGCTGGCGTGAGGTCAGAGTTACTAATACTCCTGTTTACCAGTGCCAAGCCCTTTCCCTGGCTGATCTCTTTGGGGGAAAAGTAGGAAGTACAAGGAGATTCACAAAAGCTACTGCACAGCAAGAATGAGTTCTACCATCTCCCAGACCTGAAGTCATCACCAGGTAAGAGGGATGAGGCAGTTTGCAGGTACGAGGCACCTAGCTTACCCTACTTTGTGTCGGTTACCTGGCTAACTCCTTCACCAGGCACTGCAGACACACAGCAGGTCCTCTGTCACTTAGGCTCAGTAAACTGGTGTTGTTCAAACCTGCAAGCTATCCCTGTGAGTTCCCTGCTCTTCTCTTCCTCAGAGCCCCCCAGGCCTCGTGGTAGACACCCCACCCTGTCAGGTCACTCTGACCGCATCCTTATTTGCTGCTGATTTCCATTTCCTCCAGTATTTTTCATTTCAACTTCAAAAATACGTGGTGGATCTCTATAACCTCGATAAACAGGAGCACCTCGGAAATGGTGGCAGTCTGCAGCCCACTCTCATCTCACCACAGCGATTCCACTGCAGAACCTTAAATTCTTCCTTTTGTCCACAAGTCATGTCCTACCAACTAAAGTGTAACTTATATCAGAATATGTATGCCACCACCTATTGCGTTGACATGTATTTTAACATAAGATGTTCTGTTTTTAATTTTGTATTTTATTTTTTATTTCTTTTGTTGTTGTTAATAAGGAGAAAAGCTCAAGAGATCATTCTGATATGTACCCAAATTTAAAAACCAGGAATTTAAACAAAAAGCTTGACATAAATGAGGGAAGATGGGCAAAAAGAGTCTGTACTTTGGGAGAGAGAGGGTAGTTTCCAAATCATGCACTGTTTGTAGAACTTCCAATCGAACATCAGACAATCTCTTTATGGTTATTATATAGGAAGCATTCTGGTAAGCCTTAACCTTAAATATTCTCAGATAATCCTTACAACATTATAAGGGGAAAACAATTATAAGTTCCATTTTACAAATGGAAAAAATGGCAAAGATTAAGCAATGTTTCCAAGTGCCTCCAGGTGCTAAGCATTGGAATCCTTGTAAATGTGGATTTCTCTGACCCCACGTATTGGATTTCCAAATACCATGTAAGGTCACCATGCTTGACAACATAGCAAATGACAAAATAATGACAAGAGTACTAATAATGATAATAATTTCGCGTGAGAAAATCTGTATTTGAGTAGCTGAATATTGATGGGAAACTCACTAACCCTAACTGAATCTCAGCATCTTCCCTTCCTAAGTTAAATGATAAAACAAGGTATAAGACCATGTGCTCTCTAAGGTGGTAACGACCACACTGACTGATATCTCAGTGGACGGGACAGCATAAACTTCTGCTTCTTGCTCACCTGAGTCCACAGAGGTGTTTCTGAGAGCAGGCAGTTTGAGTGTAAAGAGGAGTCTCAGATCCCGTGAGAGATCATTAACTGTGCAAGCCTCTCACTTGGCCACTCCTAAATTCAATGAAGTCTTAAAAAGGTGGTGGGCTATGTGCCCAGGAGGAAAAGGTGACAGGTTTGACACCAGCTAGAAGTCTCCTCCATAAAGTGTATATGTGAAACCCCATTTTTCAGTTAATTAAGAGTAGTTCTTGCTGCTATTACTGCAAACCTTTGGTGCCCTTGGAAGTACTCTACTTTTAAACAATATATTTGATTCCAGAGTATTAACATTTGCTCAACTAGCCAATGTTGAAACAAAGAGGCATTTTAATATACAAAAATAAAAAGTGAATCACCTTTAGTAGACAACTACATGGCATCTCTCCAAAGAAAAATGTCTTTATTTGGCTAAGCTAAGGTTAAGTAACCTTCACCAGAGAGAATCCCAAAGCAGGAGTGTGTGCTACATAAAAATGTTTGCCTCTTTTACTGCACAATATCCCTTTGCATTTCAAATACTCCAACTGATCTAATTAAAGCTTCATGAGGGAAAGGGACTAAAGAGAAAATTTAATTCAGCATGTAATTATCACTGAACTGAAGACCACTTTTTTCAATAAATGAATAAACTATGAATAACTTTTCACATACTAATTGAATAACTCCAGTTGAGTCAATATAAAAAAAATGATATGTATACCCACATGCCCTCTGTAGAGACAAAAATGTTATTCATACTATCTAACTGTATGAGTATTTTCTGACTTCCTGAGAAATTCTCTCTCTATATCAAAATATGTATCTATAGATGTATATCAATATAAACATTCGTGCATATCTACAGCTTCTCAAAATATTCTGAGATATTTGTCAATCTCATCAACACAGAGAGGATCACATTTTAATAGGTGAATAACTAATATGGGGCTGAATTGAAGTGCCCTCAAAAGCCAGAATTAGATCTTACTCTAAAATCTAAACTAATAAAATGGGTATCTAAAATGCAGGATTAGCCAAAAGTGAGAGTAAAACATGATAGTGTGAATAAGTGAATAATGGGCGAGTTTGGTAAAGCTCATCATTTTAATCCCTCTGATATGAGATTTCACTGATTGTCATGCAAAAAGATGATTTATTTTCTTCAAGGAGAAAGAGTGTAAATGTAGAAAATTGACCAGTCATGAGGGCCAGAAAAGAGAAAGAGAACACGAGAGTTTGTTGACTGCCCATTTTAGTGCTGTTCAAGGTGTATGCAGTTCTGGCTAATCCAGTTCATGCCATCAGACTGCACAAGGAGGCTATTGTACCTGGGAGATACTTAAATCAGTTAATTGATTGTTCTCTACTCAAACTTCTTAAGAATTTTTATTCCAATGTGTTTTCCCAGCAGAGAGAGAATATTCTGGAGAGGCTGAATTCGACATTCTGATTCACTTGACAAAGCTTATTTCTTTGTGTAAGTAATCAATGATATTTTTGTGTATACGTATCCACCAGTCACTGTGGGGTTGGTGGATAGGAGTCTGTCCACAAAGACAGCTTCCTTTTTTTTTTTTTCAGATTTTATTTATTTATTTGAGTGAGAGAGAGAGCAGAAGTGGGGGGAGTAGCAGGGGGAGAGAGAGAAGCAGACCCCCCACTGAGCAGGGAGCCCGATGCGGGACTCAATCCCAGGACCCTGGGATCATGACCTCAGCTGAAGGTAGACACTTAACTGAGCCACCTAGGCGCCTCAGTTTGGTCTAAATATTATCCCCACTTTTGTGCCCGCAGAACTTTGTCTCATGTCACTAGACCTCAGTTTCATCATCATTGCTTCGTCCTGTGTCATGGAACCACCATGAAGATCAGGTCAGGGGATAAGCATGCAAGAGTGACTCGGAAATGTTCTCCACCTGTAAAGCGGGATTTCCTTCACTATAATTATTATCATCGTTGCTGGTAACAATAGTACCATTTAGGTTTTAAAATGTGTTGTTTGATTAATACGTTTGCTGACACAAACCAAGTGAACTGAAAAGGGCAGAGACCACAGTGGCCTCTCTTCCCACTTGGTTATCAGCGGTCACTAAATTGATAAGGTAATCATCCATTGATAATGTTCCAAATAATTTGATAAAAAATCATTTAAAAAATCATTAATTTCCTTTATCTGGAACCATAGAGTAAATAATCAAGGTCTCCCTTATATTGATTTTCACTACCTTTTCTAGAACATTGCCACCAAATTACACAGCAATCATCACACTGGTCACACAGATGTGGCTGGAACTCAATGATCTAGGCTCTTGGTTCATTTCCAGGATGACATTACTATTTTGACAGAACTTTGTCCCTTGGGTTAGTTCTTCCAAAACAGCAGATAAATGCCCAAACAACTCTTGGAAGAGGCAGTATTTCTGTGATTTTTCGGTCGGGTAACTCCTGACACTCCCTCAGAAACATGAAGAAAGTCAGCTTTGGAGGATCCGCAGTATAAACGGAAGCGTATCATTGCCCCAAGAGATAAGACACCTCACTCGCCTCAAATGGAATTTCCAAATTCTCAAATGGAATCAAGTCACTGGTACTATCAGCAAGAAGCACACTGTCATCTTTTTGTTGTAATTTCGTGTGACAACCTCTGAGGACATTCAGTGGATATCGTATTTCAAGACTGCAAGTAATTTGTTAACCTTTAATCAAGAAAGTCGAAGAGCTTTTCCCCTACCCAAAGCCTTATTCCATCCTAAAGAAAAAGTCATTGCTTCAAGCTTTGTTTGGCAATCAAATTATTCATTCTGAAATAACATTGAAATTTATAGCATAATAAGAGTATTCCCTGCAGAACTTTTCTCATCATAATACTGACAAGGCAACATTACTGGTGACACTGTGGAAATAAGTAATTCACTAGCAAGTTACAATATCCCTTCCTGAATTTTGTGGTGGAGTTTCTATCTAAAAGAGACATTACATATTGTTATACAGAAGTTAATATCCTTGAAAAAGTAGAAATACTAAGGACTTGAGTATGAACAGAGTTAAGGCTGACAAACCACTGACAAGGCAGCTAGTGTAAGATAACTGACCTGTTTGAGAGCAATAGTCACCAGTTTATGCAACTAGTCTGTCTTTTCAAAATGCAAAGTCATGGTGTACGTGACTGTAGCACCAAGATGCATTTTCAGGCACACCTGACTCCAAATATTCTATGGCTATATACTCTTTTTGTAACAAGATAAAGGCAATAAATATTGTTATTAAAGGCCACACCTTTTTGTAAGTAAACTTCATTATTTTCATACAGTGAGGATTTTCTTCTAGTCATAGTTTAGTCACGGAACAGTTTGCATTTCAATAAATACGTGTTCTTCTAGGTCAAAAGTCAGATAAATTCTGGGGTGCCTGGGTGGCTTGGTCGGTTAAGAGTTGGACTCTTGATTTCGGCTCAGGTGATGATCTCAGGGTCGTGACATCAAGCCCCGCATCAGGCTCTGTGCTCAGTGTGGCATCTGCTTGAGATTCTCTCTCTCCCTCTCCCCCTGTCTCTCCCTGACCCTGCTCTGGAGTGCACACTCTCTCTCTAAAATAAATGAATCTGTAAAAAAAAATCAGATAAATTCATGTGCAATGATCAAAGGGAAACATCTGTCCCAACAATGTATCTTTAAAGAAGAGCTGACTCATACTTATACCTTGCTTCTGGGTGCCATGAAATATAATATGGAAGATCTATTAGGTAGAGAGAGCTCGTTCTGTTTAGCATAAGCAGGAAGGGATTTACTTGGAGTTCTAAATGGAATACGGAATCACTGCAGGATTGAGGTCACAGACTCTAGGCTGAGCATCCTGAGCGGACTAACAAAGACATGTCACAGGACTGGCCACCAAAGGAGCTGCTGCCCCATCAAATTAAGATGCGTCCGCCGTGCATCTGGGGGCAGAACCTCCACCTCTGCTATGAGCAAGAAATCACCACCAGCCAAACTGGGAATCCTTTCTACAGAAGAGGCACACATTCTGAATGATGCTTTGTTTGGCAATCGTCTAAGAAAAAATAGCTCTGCATAACCAAAATTATATGAGCATTTGATTTTGCCATTCTGAATTAACACCAGATTGTGGCAACTAACAGTATCAGCGAAAATTGCACTCTGATATTTTGTTGTTGTTGTAATTTTGTGTGGCAACTTCCAAGGACATTCATATTGGATCATATTTCAAAATGCAATAATGTGTTAACTTTTAATCAAGAAAGTTGGACTGTTCTCTCAACCCAATGCCTTATTCTATTAAAGAGAAAAAGCCCTTGCTTAAAGTTTGTCTTGTTTGGAAATCCCATTATTCATCTTAACATAACAATTTAAATTAATAGCATACCCAAAGTATGCTAAATGTAAAAAATGTTCTTCCTTTATATGAATCACAAGCGACATCCCTATGATAACAATGTTTGAGTACTGGTTAGAGTTCTAGTGTTTGCATGGATAAGTCTAATTTTTCTTCCACAATGCAACTCTACTAACATTTGAAAATATCACCTATATTTTCTATAATAAGTCTATTCCACAATCTAACTGTTCTTAATACTTTCATCTGCATTTAATTTTCAGATTTTCTTCCATTTTCTTTTCTTTTTTTTTTTTTTTTAAGATTTTATTTGTTTGACAGAGAGAGACACAGCGAGAGAGGGAACACAAGCAGGGGGAGTGGGAGAGGGAGAAGCAGGCTTCCCGCCGAGCAGGGACCCCGATGCGGGGCTCGATCCCAGGACCCTGGGATCATGACCCGATTTTCTGGGCTTGTCCTAATTTTTAATAGTTGTCTTAAAAAGGACACATTTGATATGGAATATGGTATTCCAGAAATGATTAGAAAAAGTAGGAAAAATACAGTGGTACCTTTACCTTTCTTTATTCTAATCCTTTATGCTTATTAACAAAATGCCCATAGTAACATCTTGACACTACTTCTCCAATCCCATGAATGTCTTCTATATCCTTCCTTATTTAAAGTACTTTGTTCTTTTCAAAACTAAAACAACATGCCTTGTGAAGTTTCCTTAAATGCTTCTACCACTTCTGTCTTATCTTTGTCCAGGTACCCTTCCTGAACTATATCCAAAATTTCGCAGTTCCTTAGACCTTTCCCGATTTCTTCTTTTCTGTTTGCTCTAGCCTCTGTCCGAAAGTAACCTCACAATGGTCACATCCACAGTGTGCTTACCAGAGTCCACATTTCCACAAGCTCCAAGCCAGACCATATTTATGTAGATGGCTACACGTGATCTGAACAAATATGAACACTTGCTATTCTAAATGCTGTTTTACTGTTTTCGGTTAGCAGAACTGCCATACATCTTCATCAACCAGAAACCCAGAAATTGTTCCTGAATCCTCCCGCTCACTTGTCTATCCATATCAAAAGTGTCATTGCATCTTGTCAATTCTAACTCCTAAATCCTTCTGGAATCTGCAGACTTTTTCATTCACAAGTAGTTGTCCTCCTCTCTTTTTTGCCAACTGATATCCTCCCACTAGGTGTCTACACATTTTCTCTTATCGGGATCTAGCCATTTTTCAAAGGAATTCTCATGGTTGTTTTTGCTTTTTTTCCCCCATCCAAATCTTTCATAGCTTCTGATTGTTCCCCAAAAAAATAAATAAATTCCTTCGTCTGGCCTATCAGTTCTTACACGGCTCATGCATTGAGTCTCAGCTTGATGTACTAGCTACACTAAATTTCTTTCAATGCCCCAAACATACAGACGGCTTTCAGCACTTAAATACGCTGTAGCAAGAGCACTCGTGAATGCTTCTCTTTTAAGTGCCTAAGCTTAATGATAACTGAAATTTCATCATCCACTTGCCCATAATGATTTAATATTTTGTACCGTAAGCTTCATTTATAAAGGCAAGGCAATCCTTCATTTGACCACTACTCTATCTTCAATATGTAGGACAATATCTGATGCATAGTAGACAATAAATATTAATAAACACGAATATCGGCTTATGCTGAAAGAGAAAATTTGGTAAGACTTTCCTATGACTCACAAATGTACTTTTCCTTGATTGTGTGAACATAGGCTCAAAATATTTATCTTTCTTTGGATTTTTGTACTTAACTATACATATATTGTGATTCGAAACGTGTTAGTTTTCTTCATATGTACTATTTTTAGAGCACAGTCTCATTGAAAAATGTAATATCCTCGCTGGAACTTTTAAAGTACTTTTCTGCAGTGTTTCTGTTGAATGTGAAGGATATTATATGTGAGTTCTAAATTGAAATGTTTCCTGTATCAAAGCATCTGGTACTTCCACATTCCAAGAACACAACAGATAGATATACTAGATAGATAGCAAGGTAGTTCAATAATCTGGAATCGAGAAGAATTTCACATTATTTTGGGTCCCTAAAAACCTCATTGAAATAAAGTAAACAAATCTTATATTCAAGTGGTATGTGTTTAACACAAAGAATCAAAAATACTTATCTGATCAGAAAATCAAAAAATCTTGAGAATAATATAACGAATATAAGGAAATATGCTATTGATGACTATATAAATGCAAGCTGTTGAGATTTTATGTAAGGGCAAGACATATAAAACAATGATAGGACTAAGGTGCACATCACAACAGAGAGAACAGTGAACCACGTAAGTGGCCACCATGATAGAATGAATATACATATGGAACTTAGGTATATATTACTCAATATTTTATGAATATATAAAATTAGTTTATATGAAATATTTTATAAATATATAACATAGTATTTATATATAAAATATTATTCAAAATTAAAGTCGAGCAAAATGTTTACAATGTACACTCTAAGAAAAATAATTCATTATTAAGCCAGAGACTCATGAACATATACATTTTTATATTTTTTAAATTTTTATTTATTTATTTGACAGAGAGAGACATAGCGAGAGAGGGAACACAAGCAAGAGGAGTGGGAGAGGGAGCAGCAGGCTCTCCTCTGAGCAGGGAGCCCAATGCGGGGCTCAATCCCAGGACCCTGGGATCATGACCTGAGCCGAAGGCAGACGCTTAATGACTGAGCCACCCAGGCGCCCCTTTTTATGGTTTTTTTTTTTTTTTTTTTGCATTCTTCAAAATAGGCTAGTAAAAGCTAGCTTGTAGAAACAACTATACTATAAGGATTTAGAAACTGAAGCTTTAATTTTCCTAAAATAGCAAAGCCATACATAAATTGTGGTTGGAATGTTGTTTTATTTCATTCTGGGTATTTGTTTTTAGAGGCAACGTGAATTCATTTCAGGCATGTGTGTGCATGTGTTTCTGAGTCCCCGTAACTTTATCCTGAAGTTTGAAAGAATTGCCTGACATGAAGCAAGGGAGGGACTCCTCTAGACAAGACATATGGAAGCAATCCCCATGAAGTTAAAACTGACAGTTTAACATGAATTTCTCCAGGGAATAATTTTTACGACTCACCTGCACAAGGAGACTATCAAGCAAGCTCAAGTTTGTCTTATTACCAAGCCTTGTTAATAGAATGTCTCTAAATGTTTCTGTCACTTCTTCAAGATCGTTTATAATTCAATAAATATGAAGGGCAATTTGGGGGTGACCTCCAGGACATATATATATGAATCACTATACGGGGACAGATTCAGACTTATAGACCATAAATAATTATGGTTCCTGAGTCTGAGAAGAATTAAAACAATTTAAAAGGTTGTAAAATAAAAAAAAAAAGAAGTTAAAAGAAAATGAAAAACTGATACTCTGAAGAATTTAATTACTTATATATGAATATGAATGTGCTACGATCTCTTGTCTTAAGAGCGATCATTGAAAAACCATACAAGGGCCAGCCTGAAATCTTAGGATGAGAAATCTTTGTCATTTCAAACTAAACATGAAACTGTGTATCTGTTGTGTGTTTTAGACGCACAATCAACTATTATTGTTTATGTTCAAGGGAAAAATTTCAAAATACTCAATCACACGCAATCCTTGGCTTCAGCTCAGAGAAAATGCCCAGGCCTGGAATTCAATTCTGTCTTATTGGCTGCAGGATTTGGGCAATCACTTGAACTTCTGACTAATAAATGGGTTCACTCTGGTATTCCATTCTACATGCCTCATGTGGAAAATGTGAGACTGAGATGAGAAGGCAGGTTTGAAGATGCAAATGTGCTCCACGATTGCGTGGTAATGAGTGAGTTGTTGACTGTCCAGCCCTCGCAGCTTCTAGCGCAGATGCTGCCTCAGGCTCTGTTCCCTCAACTAAGCCATTACTGCCCCAGCAAGGGGCCCCGTGCACCTGCTGTTCCTCACCGAGATAGTCTTCTACTCTCTGACCTCAGTGTGCATGACCATCACACTTGTCAGAGTTTTCATTTTACATTTATTTGTAACTAATTGATGGATTTTGGTGACTTCTCCAAGCATAGGGATCCTACTAGTGTGTGTTGATCATGGTGTCCCAAGAGTTTAATACAGAAGCAGGTGCCTATTACATATTTAATAAATAACTGTTAGATGGATCAGATGGATAAGAATACAGACCTCAACATATCTATCTGTTTGGGTCTTTGCTTATATCTGAGGTACTTCCTTGACCATCCCATTTAAAATGCATCACATCCCAACACTTCTTATCTTCCTTCCATTCTTTATTTTTCTCCATAGCATTTAATTTCATCTGACATGCTGTGTATACCAATACCTGTTACATATAAGGAATAGATAATAAAGGATTGATTAAACATAATTTGGCTTTGGTGTTTTTATATTTAAATCAGGTCAGATTGTTTAGTCAATGCTATTCCTTCTTACTGTGTATTAAAGCCTGACTTAAATTTTTCTTTTCTTTTCTTTCTTTTTTTTTTTTTTTACATCCCCTTGACCCTGGAGTTGCACGAGGGGCTTAAAGATGATAAAGAAGGGAAGTTTTATCATTAAACGCTGGTTAAGAATCTGGGCAAGGATTCAGAAACCTAGCTCAGATTCTGCCATCAACACTTTGAAGCTTTATGGGGCCTTAAATAAATTACTAAATCTCTTTAGATCTCAAGTTTTCAACTGTAAGATTGGGAGAAGATTGTAATAATCATCTCCGCCCACTAGTATTGCTGTGCAGATTACAAGAGCTGAGATGTGTAAAGTGGTTAGCACACTGCTAGGTATACAACAAACACTCACTGAACATTAATGCTGCTGTTACGCACCCGCGGGCACTACTTGCAGTCCACACACACTGCTGCGCAGGCTGTGAGCTGATACGCTAGGTGGAGTGTGCAGACGCAACCCCTAAAGAGATGTTCTCTCCTTCCCAAGACTTTATGTGCAGAACTCTAGTCTAGGACAATACATGAAACATGCTCTGACCATTATAATGAAATGATTGCTATAAAAATATAGTGGGCAAAGAGCTTATTTCCTGCTGTATTAATTTCTGGGAATTTCTATGTGGAAGGTTGACGTCACCTTGGGGATGCTTGAGTTCACAGGCTTCAGGCACTGTGGGCTGGATGGTCTTCTCGAAAACCAGCCTGGCTAAGGGAAGCCTGCAGAGGACAACTGCTATCAATTTATAAAAATCAATGGCATTCCTCCCTTTCCCTAAAGCAAAAAATCAGAGAAAGTAAACTTTACTGGATAATATGATAAGCATCCCCATTCACAAGAAATTTTGATGTTACAAGCACTCTGTTTGGCTATAACTGCAGCATTCTCCTGCAAGCCCAAAGTCACTTCTCAAACTCAGATACTTAAAATTTTCTTAATTAGAATTCTTGATGGAAATTCCTTTCCATATAGCAAATATTTGCATTTTTTAAAGATCTGTTTTCAACTTTAAAGCATGTATAAAGAGTAGAAAAAAGACTACTACTTTATCAATGTTTTTGGTATCTGTTTAAAGTATTTAAAAAAGAGTTTTTTTATTATTTTTATTTTTTTTTAAGATTTTATTTATTCATTTGAGACAGAGAGATACAGAGAGAGAGAGAGCATGAGCAGGGGGACAGGGAGAGGAAGAGGGAGAAGCAGGCTCCCGCTGAGCAGGGAGCCGGATGTGGGACTTGATCCCAGGACCCTGGGATCATGACCTGAGCCGAAGGCAGACGCTTAACCGTCTGAGCCACCCAGGCACCCCAAAAAGGAGTTTTTTTTTAATACATCAATGATTTATAGAAAATGTGGTTTTGAAGTGCACAAAAATTAGTTGTTTTGCTAGTCATAAATATTCCTTCTATCAACCTTTACATTCATTATATATTCAACCAAATTTTTCTCCATAAATACTGTCAAGTCAAAAAACCTCAATGCAGTCTCTGCTTGAAATAAAAATTCTCAATTGATAATATCTGATTGAAGTATTGCAAATTTGTTACAGTTCATTCAAACAGAATATGATCTCATGTTTACTACTTAAAAACAAGAGCGGAACAGTATTGTACTGTAAGGAAATCAGACAGTCACCAGAGTTGGTCATTTTTGTCTAAAATCTATTCTCAGTTCTTGTAAAAAGATCGCAAATGAGGCAGCCGTGGTGACATGGAGCTTGGGAGAGTTTGTCACTTGGCAGACGTCAGAAGTAGAAGCTCGTCTTAACAGACATAAGCCAGTTTGGTTTTCGAGAAGACCATCCCGCCCACAGTGCCTGAAGCCTGTGAACTCAAGCATCCCCAAGGTGACTCTGACACTGCACATCTGGAGAGGCAGGATTATCACCTCCGGATTTCATGAGCATGTCCTCATTTCCTTCCTGAGTCTCCAGGCAGCTGTGAGCCCGGGTCATGGCTCCCTGAGGATTCGTACCCAGCACCTGAATGACCGCGTGCATGGAGTTAGTTTTATTTGGAAGGATTTATCTCCTCTTCTCCGAGTCTAAATGATAGTGCATTTAATCTCAACTTTCCTGGCTTGCCAGACACACTTTTCAGATTTGTTCTATTCATGTGCTTTCTTTTTCACTTTATTAATTTTATAATTCTTTTCTGTACAAAAGGAGGATGATGGGGCACCTGGGTGGCTCAGATGGTTAAGCGTCTGCCTTCAGCTCAGGTCATGATCTCAGAGTCCTGGGATCGAGCCCTGCATCTGCTTCTCCCTCTCCCTTTGCCCCTCCCCCTTGCTCGTTCTCTCTCTCTCTCTCTTTCTCACTCTCTCATCCTCTCTCGTGTGCTCTCTCTAATAAATAAATAAAATCTTTTAAAAAAAGGACGATATAAATTACCTCTTCATCAAGGATCTGAGGAGTCAGAATGTTTACATCAGTACTCAGAAAAGCACACATAGACACATATACATACATATTTACTGATATCCATATGATGAGTTAATAATTCCTTCATCATATATAACTAGGGTAAATACAAATTATTAAAGCCTTTTTTTAAATTCAGTAAAGTAATATTCCATCAAAATTTGAAATGTAAAAGACTATTTAACAAAGCAAATTATTATATTATTAATATTATCCCAAAGAAAAAAACAGTATTAAAGTTACATGCAAAGACATGTTATTTGGGGCTATGTTTGCAGGGGCAAGGGTGGGCTGGAAAGAAAAGTAAATGCCTATTACTACATGAATGATGAAATGCATTTTCTACTGCAAGATAGTAAGTAGCTATTCAAAAGGACGAGGGACTTCTAGTTCTGGAAAATGACGAACTAGGCTGGCACCAAACACTCACTATAAACACCTGCATATATTAGATAAAGTATAATTGCTTCTCCATATATATGTGCTTAAATCTGTGGCCTAAGGAACAAGAAAGAAATAAATCTTCAAGTGTCAGATGCAAAGCCAAAGCTGAAAGCCCACTGAGTAAGCAGGCGAGCTGATGGTACAGCAGCTCGGGAAGATGAGTTGAACCTTCTTCTGGCTGAAAGATTAGGTTAGGTTTTAAAACCACTCGGGGATAGGAGACCAGGTCCTCCAATAAAAACAAATCCAGTGAAAAGAAGACAAAATCACTGTACCCACTCACCCAGAGAGATGACGAGGAGGGTTCATCAGATGTTATTGATGAACCATCCATTTCTCCTTGGCATGGTCTGTGCACAGGAGACTTCTGACAACTGACACCTGGAAGGATTTGCCTGACATCTTCCCCAGCCCCCAGCCGAGCACCATGTCTGCTGTCCGTCCTGGAAGTGCTAGAAAGGCCCCAGAAAACATCCAGCCTGTGGTAAGTGGGGAGTTGGTAGACAAATGCACCAGCTCCTCACTCACCTGCCTGAGGGCCCCACACTTCCCCGTCGAAGTCCCACAGGACCGCGCTCCAGTCGCCCACACCAGCGAACTGGCTGGTTCTTCTTTCCTCCTTGCCTCTCTTGACACATCCTGCTAATTTTCCTGGCATCTTCTCCCAAACTGATTGCTTGAACTTGAGGTCTTACTTCAGGGTTCTGGAGGTATCTAAACTAAGATGGACATTTTTACGGTGGATCTGAGGAGGATTAAAAATTACCCTGAGAAAAATGGGAATTTCATCTCCCATTGATGTGAAGTCCACATTTACATTTATCAAGACCTGAGCTGAGATCAAGAGTTAGATGCTCGGGCGCCTGGGTGGCTCAGTTGGTTAAGCGACTGCCTTCGGCTCAGGTCATGATCCTGGAGTCCCTGGATCGAGTCCCGCATCGGGCTCCCTGCTCGGCAGGGAGCCTGCTTCTCTCTCTGACCCTCCCCCCTCTCATGTGCTCTCTCTCTCTCTCTCATTCTCTCTGTCTCAAATAAATAAATAAAATCTTTAAAAAAAAAAAAAAAAAAGAGTTAGATGCTCAATGGACTGAGCCACCCAGGTGCACCTAAGATAGTATTTTTAAAATACGGATGTTGATGTTTCTTTAAGTTGGTACAGGGGCGTGATGGACATACAGTGATGGGCATACCTGTAACAAACAAATTCAAAATCTCTGTGGGGAAACTTTAACAGTATTCCTTGTGAGAATCTAAGCAGGAGGAAAAATAATTCATGCTTAAAATGAACTTATAATTGAAAATTATTAAACACACAGAGAAACAAGTCACCATCAGTGAGAAAAAGAAGATGTAACAAGTAAAAGTATGGTGGAAAAGAATATAGTGGTTATATTTTAAAAGTGAAATTATTTTCAAATGCCTGATACGATCCCACTTAAGCAAATGTATAAATGTGTCCGTTATGCACATAAAGAATGAATGAAAGGATGACCATCAAAATAACAATTACAGTCATCTCCAGATGAACTGATATGATTTTTACGTTCTTCCTTCAAAGCTTATAGGCTTTCTTTCGTAAAGGAACAGGTTTTCTTTATGTAATTAGATATAACAGCTATTTTGCATTTGGAAAAATCAATTTTCTGTCCTCATCTTTCACCTTATTTGAACCATTCCAAAGCCATGAAATGTTTGATGTGGAGGGGGAAAAGGGTGGCAGGCATACTTGTGTGCTCAGGTTTCTTGATATAATGCATGTGTAATAACAGCCACCCCAACGCCCGAGGCTGCACATCAGCACACAGCATGCTTTCAGCCCTGGTTGGTTTGGGTACAGCCTTGCTCAAATGAAGAGAGAGAGAGAGTAATTGGTCACAACTACCAGCAAAAATGTACTATTTCAGGGACGCCTGGGTGGCTCAGTCGGTTAAGTATCTGCCTTCGGCTCAGGTCTTGATCCCGGGGTCCTGGATTAAGCCCCACATAGGGCTCCTTGCTCAGCCCGGAGTCTGCCTCTTCTTCTCCCTCCCCCTCTGTGTGCTCTCTCTCTCTCTCAAATAAATAAATCTTAAGAAAATAAATTTCAGGGGTGCCTGGGTGGCTCAGTCATTAAGCATCTGCCTTTGCCTCAGGTCATGATCCCAGGGTTCTGGGGTCGAGCCCCACATCGGGCTCCCTGCTCAGCCAGGAGCCTGCTTCTCCCTCTGACCCTCCTCCCTCTCATGCTCTCTCTCTCTCTCAAATAAATAAATCTTAAGAAAATAAATTTCAGGGGCGCCTGGGTGGCTCAGTCATTAAGCGTCTGCCTTCGGCTCAGGTCATGATCCCAGGGTTCTGGGGTCGAGCCCCACATCGGGCTCCCTGCTCAGCCAGGAGCCTGCTTCTCCCTCTCCCTCTCCTGCTCTCCCTGCTTGTGTTCCCTCTCTAGCTGTCTCTTTCTCTCTGTCAAATAAATAAATAAAATCTTTAAAAAAATAAACAAATAAATAAATTTCAGAAGCTAGTATACCCCTCCTCTGTTATTTCCAGTAGTCAGGAAGGCTAATCTCAGTATTTACTAGGTGATATCTGTTAGTTATATTATTCAAAATTATTTTATTATCAATCTACTGTTCATTAATTTATACAATAAGACAAGTTTTCAAAGCAAATTTTGAAACACCATCCTATTCAACTATTGAAATTGTCATTTTCAGAGATAATGTCTCTGAAACAAAGCAAAGGCAACACAGGCAAAAATAAGTGGGACTATATCAAACCAAAAAACTTCTGCACAGCAAAAGAAACCTACTGAACAAGAGAAAATATTTGCAAATCAGATGTCTGATAAGGGTTTAATATCCAAAATATATAAAGAACTCATAAAACTCAATAGCAAAAAAAGCAATCTGATTAAAAATGGACAGAAGACATGAACAGACATTTCTCCAAAGAAGACATCCAGATGGCCAACAGACACATGAAAAGATGTTCAACGTCACTCATCATCAGGGAAATACAAATCAAAACCACAATGAGATACCACCTCACACCTGTCAAAATGGCTAAAATCAAAAAGACATGGATGACAAGGATGTGGAAAAATGGAAAACCCTTGTGCGCTGTTGGTGGGAATGTAAATTGGTGCAGCCACTATGGAAAACAGTATGGGGGTTCCTCAAAAAGTTAAAAACAGAATTACCATATGACGCAGTTCTATTTCTGGTAGAAAACAAAGTTTTCTGAAGAAAACAAAACTAACTTGATAAGATATATGCACCCCTGTATTACTGCAGCATTATTTACAATAGCCAAGATATGGAAACTACCTAAGTGTCCATTGACTGATGAATGGATAAAGAAATATATATACACATGGAATATTATTTAGCCATAAGAAGAATGAAATCTCACCATTTGCAACAACATGGATGGGTTTAGAGGGTATTAAGCTCAGTGAAATAAGTCAGAGACAAATACCGTATGATCTCATTTATATGTGCAATCTAAAAAAATTTTTTTAAAGTAAAACATACAAACAAAACAGCAAGCCCATGGATACAGAGAACAGATGGGTTTTGCCAGCAGTAGGGGTGGAGGTTGGGCAAACTGGTGAAAGGAGTCAAAGGAACAAACTCCCAGGTATAAAGTAAATCTAGGGAATGTAATGGACAGCATGGCAAGTATAGTTAATAATATTGTATTGCATGTTTGAAAATTGCTAAGAGAGTAGAGCTTAAAAGTTCCCATCACAAGAAAAACAAAATTCTGTAACTGTGTGTGCTGAGGGGTGTGAACCAGACTTACTGTGCTGAGCATTTTGCAACATATACGAATATTGAATCATTATGCAGCACGCCTGAAACTAACATGATGCTGGATCTCAATCATGCCTCAATAAAAAATTAATTAAGAAAAGAAGTAACATCTAAAGAATCGGTATTCTGCAAACATACTAACCTGTCTTTAAAGACCAACATATTTCTGTGCTTATTCTTTTTTTTTTTTTAAAGATTTTATTTATTTATTTGACAGAGAGAGACACAGTGAGAGAGGGAACACAAGCTGGGGGAGTAGGAGAAGGAGAAGCAGGCTTCCCGCCGAGCAGGGAGCCCGATGTGGGGCTTGATCCCAGGACCCTGGGATCATGACCTGAGCCGAAGGCAGCCACTTAACTGACTGAGCCACCCAGACGCCCCTTCTGTGCTTATTCTACTTAGAGCCAAATAAAATAGTAAGCCTTTAGGCAACACTCAATTCTAGTTCAGCTGGAGTATGTGCTTTTGTTAAGCATAACTCTTTACTGGCCTTGACATTGTCAGAATCATTACGCAGTGACGAAATGACATTAAATACCTCAAATAAGACTTTAAATAAGAAGTACATGCCATCTTAGTGTCCTTCTGAAAGCCTCCAACCCCAAGTCCCACCCAAACACACACGTGCACACAGGCACACGCATGTATAATTTTCTTCATACTTGACAAAGACAATCGATGCACAGAGCACTGCTTTTCAAAGGGATCAGTAATAGCCCTTTAAAACAAACTAGCACTAGAATTTAAAAGTCAAGATCTTACCATATGTATGTTTCAGGAAAAATTGTGTTTTCCCTGAATTTTTCACAAGAATTACACACACACACACACACACACACACACACACAGAGGAGTATTATGCCTGAAACTGTCTAGGAGGACGCAGACGACATTCCCTTCTGTATACAACCAGCTCTTTTGCTCATTCATTGGGAATGAGTATCATGACTCTTAGGCAGTTGGGGTATCATTATTTGGATTTTAATGCCAAAGTTGGAACTTCAGTATGACTGTAAATGAATCTGCATTCAGTATTTTAATATGATCGAGGAAGACAATTAGTCACAGCTGAATAAAAAAGATACCAGCTGGAGTTCTACCTCATTAACAGGATGCTAGCAGAAATGTAAGGTTCTCCAGAATGGCGCTATCTTGCTGCTCATATTAACATCAATTTAATCAATGCTTTTATTTTGGTGCATGAGTTTGACTCAACTCTGTGAGAGCATGAGCAAAATTCATCTGTGCTTCAGGAGATTGAAGAGCTAGTTTGATCAAATAAAACTTTGTTGCAATTACAGATTTTTCAAATTTACTTTTTTACCGATAAATAATGCCCTTGAATGAGCAATTTTGCCAAAGCGTAGCTTCACAAGTTATATGGCTGAAAGAGAATGAATATAAAATGGACAGTATTCCAGAAAATTCAGAATCCTTTGCATCTTTGGATAATTATTTGCTTCTATCATTCAAATGATTTTCTTCCATTGTTATTGTATTGATATAAATGTTGTCTTATTTTCTTCCATATAGTTCAAGTCTTTTAAAGGACTCCAGTTCTCAAGAGTGATACCACCACTCTGTCAATTCTGTGTTAGGCCTTTTTTTTTTAAGATTTTATTTATTTATTTGAGAGAGAGCACGCGTGAGCGCACAAGCAGGGGGGGTGGCAGAAGCAGAGGGAGAGGGAGAAGCAGGCTTCCCGCTGAGCAAGGGGCCCCACGCAGGACTCGATCCCAGGACTCTGAGATCATGACCTGAGCCGAAGGCAGATGCTTCACCGACTGAGCCACCCAGGCGCCCCTGTGTTAGACCTTTTTAAAATAATTCAGCATACCGCACAGCCGCAGTATCTGTATCCCCACAGTATGTGGGTAAGATACTAACAGCTACTATAATCGGGAGCTTTGGTTATTCGGGGTCTTTTGTGGTTCCATACAAATTTTAGTATTGTTTGTTCTAATTCTGTGAAAATTATTATTGGAATTTTGATGGGTATTATATTGGATTAGTAGATTGCTTTGGGTAGTATGAAAATTTTAACAATATTAATTCTTCCAATCCAAGCACATAGATTATCTTTCCACTTCTTTGTGTCGTCTTCAGTTTCTATCAGTATGTTGTAGTTTCCAGAGGATAGGTCTTTCACTTCTTTGGTTTAGTTTACTCCTAGATCTTTTATTCTTTTTGATACAATTACAAATGGCACTGTTTCCTTTATTTCTCTTTCTAATAGTTATTAGTGTATAGAAATACAACAGATTTTTGCATTCATTTTGTATACTACAACATTACTGAATTCATTTATTGATTCTAGCAGTATTTTGATAGAGTCTTTAGGGTTTCTAGATATATAATAGAATGCCACCTGCAAATAGTGACAGTTTTGCTTCTTCCTTTCCAATTCAGATGACTTTCCTTTCTTTGTGAGTTTTTGTTTGTTTGTTTGTTTCTTCCGAATTGCTCTGGTTAGGACTTCCAATACTATGTTGAATGAAGGGGACATCCTTGTCTTGTTCCTGAATTTAGAGGAAAAGCGCTCAGCTTTTCACTGTTGAGAATGATGTCAGTTGCAGGCTTGTCTTATACCGCCTTTATTATGCTGAGATACATTTCCTCTATCCCCATTTCGTGGAGAGCTTTTATCATCTCTACATTTTTATAAACAATGGATGGCATTCAAACAATAATAAAAGTCATCAAAACCACAAGATTTGTTCAGAAACAAGAAAAAAACTAGAAATAAATACAGCAAGTGGACTGTGTTTGTATAGCCCTTGAGGTAAGAATGCTTTTTAACATTTTTAATGAGTCAGAAGAGAATGTGTGATAGAAACCTTACAAGGCCTGCACAGCTTAAATTACCTGTTGCTTGGTCTTTTCCAGAAGAAAAAGCTTGCTGGCCCCTGATGCAGTCCCAAAAGGAGACAAGAAATCAGATGCAACTGGAACAGTATTTAAGAAATGGTTCTCTGTCCAAAAACTAATGAAAACTATCAAACACATTACAGAAGTAATGTGAAAAACAAAGATAAATTTTTTAGAAAAGTATACTGGTGCATATCATCCTAAATTGATAAATATCCAAGATAACAAAAAATACTTGAATCTAAAGCAAATATATATATATGTAAATATATATACATAGTAAAGCAAATATGTAAAGTAAATCTAAAGCAAATATATATACAACCTTAAAAAAAAACCAACAAAAATACTAAGAGCTGATTTCTCACAGAAACAAAAATAGCTAAAAGCCTTTGGTTATATATTCAAGTTCTGAAAAAGAAAATGTCAACCAGTAATTCGATAACCTAAGTATAGAGAAAATTGGACATAAGTAGACCCATATTACATGACATATAAAGAGTATTATTCAAAAGAAAGAAAAATCATCCCAGAGGAAACAGAGATGCGGGCACAACAGAAAGTGTAAAGTATTGATTGATCCAATTAATAATGACTTCAGAAACAACAGGAATATTTGTGAGTTGTTAAGTATATAGAGAATTTATACCAAAATAAGGAAAATGCTTGAAGACAGGCAGGGTAAAAGGTTTCAAAGACTTTGAATTTTCTGAGAAGTGATGTTACTAATTTATAACAAATCATGGTAAGCCAAGAAGAAATGCTTTAAATGCTATGAAATCATGGAAATGATACAAAATAGTAGATTTAAACCAGAAAACACTAGTAACTACATTAAATGTAAACTGAACAGTCTCGTAAAAGATAAAGATTGCTAGAATGGGTTTTTAAAAAAACAACATAATACTTCTAAGAGATGTAAATATTAGGAAACAGAAAATGTAAAAGTAGGAAAGGGAAAGATATACGATACCATTACTTAAATAAAGATGCTGCTTTCTCCACCACCGACACTATAATGTTATAAAAGGACACTGGGTTATATAATGAAGGAAGAAAGATGCTTGTATGCAGCTCACACCTGCTTCAAAGCCCTTAGAGCGAGAAATAGGAGAGATAAATGAAGATATTCAGAATAGTAAAAGTGACTATCTAGCAGGGGAAAAACGTGTGTGTGTGTGTGTGTGTGTGTATTGATATATATATAAAATATATATATCACATGTACATGTTTATGTATACAATATGTGTGTATATATGTAAAATTTTGTAGGGGTCAAGGGCAGGCTGCCCCAAAACATGCCAACATGTCACTTTGGCAACTGATTATTTTAAATAAAAACTACTTAGGAAAGAGCTAGCATAGAAAAATGGCGGAGTCGGAGGATCTTAAGGTCGCCTCGTCTGTGGACACATCTAGAGAGCAGCCACATGAGTTCAACCACTCCAGAAAACGACAGGACTGGCGGGACAGACTTCCCACAGGTGGTCATAGAGAAGAGGCACAGACGCTGTTGGGAACCAAATGGGAGGGAAGGGAGGGAGCAGACCCCACTCCAGGTACCCAGACTCAGGGGATCTGCAGTGGGACAATGATTCCTCATAACATGTGGCTTTGAAAGCCAATGGGGCTTAACTTCATAAGTTCTTACAATCAGCAGAGCTTAACACCTGGAACTTTAAAAATCAGTTGGCTCAGCTTTGGAAGAGCTGGAGAATAAACAGGAAACTGAGTCCTGCCCTTACAGAGCGAGCATAAAAACCCCGCACAGATACAGAAGAGAAGCAGCAGGCTGAAAAGTGCCTGGGGTATATGGGAAGGAGATTTATTTGCTAATCTCAGAATGTGCACTAGAGGGGCAGGGATGTTTGGGAGACTTCTCCAAGAACAAAAGAGCTGGTGGGCACCATTTCTCTCCCCTGCCCTCCAGCATAAACACACGGTCGCCTGCCGGAACCAGTGCAAACATTCTCCACCTAGACACATAGATCAATGGAACAGAACAGAGAGACCAGAAATAAATCTATGCTTTTATGGTCAATTAATCTATGACAAAGGAGGCAAGAGTATACAATGGAGAAAAGACAGTCTCTTCAACAAATGATGCTAGGAAAACTGGACAGCTGCAAGCAAAAGAATGAAACTGGACCACTTTCTTACACCACACACAGAAATTAACTGAAAATGAATTAAAGACCTAAATGTAAGACCAGAAATCATAAAATGCCTAGAAGAAAACACAAGCAGTAATCTTATTGACATCAGCCATAAAAATTATTTTCCTAGATATGTGTCCTGAGGCAAAGGAGAAAAAAAGCAAAATTAAACTATTGGGATTACATCAAATTAAAAAGCTTCCACACAACAACAACAACAAAACAATCAACAAAACAAGAAGACAACCCACAGAATGGGAGAAGATATTTGCAAATGATATATCCAATAAGAGGTTTGTATATGTAATTATATATATAGTATTATATATACAATATGTTTATGTATATATATATAAGAACTTAAACAGGTCAACACTTAAAATACAAATAATCCAATTAAAAACCGGCAGAGGACTTGAATAGACATTTTTCCAAAGAAGACATCCAGATGGCCACCAGACACATGAAAAGATGCTCAATATCACTCATCATCAGAGAAATGCAGATCAAAACCACAATGAGATACTGTCTCACACCTGTCAGAATGGCTAAAATCAACAACACAAGAAACAACAGGTGTTAGTGAAGATGTGGAGAAAGGGGGACCCTCGTGCACTGTTGGTAGGAATGCAAACTGGTGCAGCCACTGTGGAAAACAGTATGGAGGTTCCTCAAAAAGTTAAAAATAGAACTACCCAATAATCCAGTAATTCCATTACCAGGTATTTACCTAAAGAATATGGAAACACTAATTCAAAAAGAAATATGTGTCCCTATGTTTACTGCAGCATTACTTACAATAGCCAAGATATGGAAGAAGACCAAGTGTGCATCAATAGATGAATGGATAAGGAAGATATGGTATATATACACAATGGAATAATACTCAGCCATAAAGAAGAATGAAATATTGCCATTTGTAACAACATGGATAGAACTAGAGGGTATAATGCTAAGTGAAATAAGTCAGCCGGAGAAGAACAAATAGCGTATGATTTCACTCATATGTGGAATTTAAGAAACAAAACAAAGAAAAAAAGAGACAAACAAAAAAGCAGATTCTTTTTCTTTTCTTTTTTTTTCTTTTTCTTTTTTAGAGAGAGAGAGCACGCGTGTGCATGCGCAAGAACACTAGCATGGGTAGGGGCATAGGAAGAGGGAGAAAGAATCTTAAGCAGGCTCCACCCATGGAACCTGACATGGGACTCGATCTCACAACCCTGAGATCATGACCTGAGCTGAAATCAAGTGCTGGATGCTTAACTGACTGAGCCACCCAGGCGCCCCGAGAAACAGACTCTTAAAGACACAGAACAAACCTTTGGTTCCCAGAGGGGGGGTCGCGGGGGGTGAATGAAACAGATAAAGGGATTACCCTGATGAGCACTGAGTAATGCATAGTACTGATGAACCATTTTATTGTATACCTGAAACTACTATAACACTGTATGTTAATTATACCTGAATTAAAAAATGGATTAATAAGTTAAGAAAAAAAAATAGTCAGTGTAAGAATATTCCCATTCTCTTCTGTCCCCCTGAAGCAGGAATTAAATGTCCTTTATGAAAAATACCTTCCCTGTAAAGGAAGCAAAAACACTGTAACACCAGAGATAGAGACATTACAGCTGAGAAAACTGTAGAAACAACCTTGTTACTTTTTTTCTAACCTGCAACCTCAGTCCAAATTCCTCTTAGAATTCCTTTCTATTTTAAGCTCCCAAATAGCTGTTTTCTTTATCCTGTCAATTCCTCATAAATTTATTGTCTTTGTCTAAAATGTGTAAAAACTGCCTGCCTTAATCATTTCTTTAGGTATCAATTTCATTATTGGTCCTCCATGCCCAGGTAATAATTTTGGGTTTTTTTCCTCCTGTTAACCTGTCTCATATAAACTTAATTCTTAGTCCAGCTGGAAGAACTTAAAGGGTAGAGGATGAATTTTTCCTTCCCTACAATATATATTATCTCAGAACACAGTATGCAAAAATTGACAAATAGAAAAGAAAAAGAGTCAAACCCTCAATTACATTAGAAAATTGCAATGCAGCTTTTAGTGACTCACAGAAAGACAGGAAATGAACATTAGCAACACTATAGAAGGTTTGAATAACACAATTACCTCTTGATATAATAATATATATATTAAAAATATTCCACAAAATCACCATAATAAACATTATTTTCCACTGCATATGTAATAGTTGTCCATATTGGCCTTGTGTGTGCCCTGAAAGCAAGTCTTGTAAAATTTTAAACTATGAAATCATAGAAATTATGTTTTCCGACCATAATGAAATTATGCTAAGAAACAATTTAAAAAATGATAAGTAAAATGATCCCATCTCTTCAGAATTCAGCTACATATTACTAAATTACCCAGAAGAAAGAAAATGAAAATCAGAAATTTTATATTGAAATTAAAACATATAATAAAATCTGTACAATACAGCTACTATTGTCTTTAGAGGGAATGTTACAGTATTAATATGTGTATTTGATGAAAAGGTGAAAATAAATGCTTACTTCTCAACAAGCTAGGGGAAAAAACTAAATAAGGCTCAAAGAGAGTAGAAGAAAGAAAAAATGAGAGTCTCTAATTCATCATATAAAGTCAGCATAATCTCAGTAATAAAACCTAACAAGGATTTGGAAGAAAGGAAAATTGCAAGTCAATCTCTCCAAAGAAAATAAACATAAGGGGCGCCTGGGTGGCTCAGTCATTAAGCGTCTGCCTTCGGCTCAGGTCATGATCCCAGGGTCCTGGGATCGAGCCCCACATCAGGCTCCCTGCTCCGCGGGAAGCCTGCTTCTCCCTCTCCCACTCCCCCTGCTTGTGTTCCCTCTCTTGCTGTGTCTCTGTCAAATAAATAAATAAAATCTTAAAAAAAAAAAAAAAAGAAACATAAATATCCTAAACCAAAACAAGAGAAATTTACTATAGGAATTCTAGGTTGGTAATATTAATATGTATAGATATAAGTATATACAATGTGAAAACGAATCAAATAGAATATAGTAGAAAATCATGATTATTTCAACAGAAGGAGAAACTGAATTTCAATAAATTTTCTATCTATTTACAATAAAAATAATTCATTTTAAACTATGAATAAATGGGATCTTTACCTAAAGAAGGATATTAACAAAATAATTACTATCATTATAAATTAAAGAACTGAAAATGTTAAAAGTTTTTCCTCCTAGAAAAAAGGATAAAATTAGGCTGTGCACGATTTCAACTTCTATTTAACATTTTACTGGATATCTTAGACAGCAGGATAAGGCAAAGAAAATAGATAAAATTATAAGGATTAATAAGGAAGTCATAGGAAATGTGACAAGTGAAAAGAAATATATATGCAGAAAACTATGTATTCTACAGAAGAACTGTTAATATCAATAAGGGAGTTTTTAGGTTTGTGGGGTACAAGGTCAATATAAATAAAATTGTAATTCTATTACCAGCAACAAATAGTCACAAAATGAAATTAAAATTTACAATAGCAATGTAGAAAATCAAAGGCTTAGGAATAAATCTAAAGAAAGAACAGCAAGACTTCTGTGTAGAAAAATATAAAACATTACTGATAGAAACTTTAGCGTATATTTAGAAAATGTGTCTTTAGAAAAGCCCTAAATAAATACAGGGATATAAAATATTTATGTATGGAATGACTCAATATTACTAAGATATTAATTCTCCCCAAATTGATCTATTTATTCAAGACAATGCCAGTGTAAATTCTAGTAATATTTTTGTGTAAGTTAGCAAGTGCATCCTAAAATTTATATTAAAATATAAAAAATGGGCAAAACAAAGGAAGAAGAACAAAGCTGGAGAACATTCAAGACTGTTTCTCACCTAGGAACCATATACCTCAAATAGACAGTCGGGAGAAAGTTCAATTTTTTTTTTAATAAACTATTTGTGAAATCAGGCTTGACCCAGTTTTAGTTACCCTGTCAAGAGAACTTTCCCCCAGCTTCATCAGCTTTAACTCAAACCCTTCCATTCTCACTCAAAGCTTCTAGAAAAGGACGGCTTTGGGGAACCTGTCCCACTACTCAACCAAATCTGGGACACAGCGCTTTGTCAGTGCTAACCCCAACTGGAATTGTATATAGAAAACAATTAAGAATTGATGACCAATGCAAAATTTTAAATGGTAATGCTCCAGTTATTGTCGAATATGTCACCTGATACACATTTTTAAATTTATGTTTATATATTCACTCTGGACCTAACACAGAGTATCTCTCTTCAGTAAATATTTGTTGAATGAATGAGTATGGCATGCCTAATATAAATATACTCTCTTGGACATTTAAAGTTAATCTACATTTTAAAAAATACAGTGTTTACTTAGACACTTTAGTTCTAAACCTGGTAAAGTAACTAGTCATTTATGGATTAATCATAATACATATTTAATAGAGTAAACATTGGAAATAGTAAATATATAATAAGCTAATCTGTTCATGATTAATCAACTTTACCAGTAAATAGTAATTAAACTACCATTTGTATCTTGTCTTTGTTTATAGAAAAAAAAAAATGTGTTGAACATGACTTAAACAGTTGTAGTGCTAACCTTTCCTTTTCTGTCTCAGTCCTGAAGTTACTAAATATTCTATAATTAGGTAATACGACTTTAATGATGTTAATCATGGAAAGGTTTTTTGACACTTTGTAAATGGTCTAACTCTATGTACAATCTTTAAAAATCTAGCTATAGAATGTGTTGTTGTTGGGGCGCCTGGGTGGCTCGGTCGTTAAGCGCCTGCCTTCGGCTCAGGTTCAGGGTCCTGGGATCAAGCCCCACATCAGGCTCTCTGCTCGGCGGGAAGCCTGCTTCTCCCTCTCCCACTCTCCCTGCTTGTGTTCCCTCTCTTGCTGTCTGTCTGTCAAACAAATAAATAAAGTCTTAAAGAAAAAAAAAAAAGAATGTGTTGTTGTTAATTACTTCAGTAATTCTAAATATGTGCTGTTTGTACGGGCTTTGGCAAATAAGATAATTACCTCATGTGTTTTGAGCACCCATGGGGAGATGCGCTCTACGTGGTATGGATTCAGCAGTGGACAAGAAAGTTTTTGCCACTGTGGAACTTGAATTATTAAGCAGAACAAAATTTACCCAGCTCTCTCCATTTATAAGCTTATTTCGTACTTTGTATCTTGCCTGTTTTCCTTGTCCATGACTTCCAAAGTGAAATGTTCTTACACTGACTTGCAGTAACTGTCATAGACTTTAACTGAATTGTCTCTTAAGTGCTGATTGCTCCTATGCTTAGTTTATGAGACCTGTGATTCATGAGAATTAGCAAATGTAATTGATTTCTAACTCAGCTCAAGTATATTAATTTTGTAACTCTGCCAGCTCGGTATTTACATATATGAACTTTGTAAAGAGATATGCATGGAAAGAGAAAAGATTACTTTGATATAAAACTTATCTGCATAGAACGAACAGCATAGGTAATGCCAATTTGATTTAAAAATTTTTCTGAGTCCTTAAAGTGTTGAAAGGATTTTGTTTCTTGAATAGTTTTGATGCCTGATGGGCTGAGGCCCCAAGAGGGAAGGTCACAGGCCTCTCACCAAGAGGGATCTTTGCACAAGAAAGAATTCAAGAGCAAGGCATTTAGAAAAAGGGACAAAGATTTATTAAATATAGAAATAAGAAAAGAATGACTTCACATAGTGGTCTCTCTTCCCACATGGGGAAGAGGACCCCCTTTGCCTCTTCGAAGGGTTTTATAAATTTTTTACAATTAGCTAACCATATGGGGAGAAGCTTACTCTTTAACTTTGGGCTTATTACTTATCGGGTGGTTCATTTCTCCACTGTCTTAGCATTGTGGAATTACCCACAGAGAGCACTTTTAAGAATGTCCAGCCTTTGTGGCTTTTCCTGCTGGAGGGAATGGGGTCTGGTGGTCTTCCATGAGTTGGATCTTGTGACTCTTTTTATGACCTGCTGACTTTTAGGTTAAGTGTCAGCCTAAAACCAAAATGGCTCTACTTAGGTCAACTTGCCTCCCAAGCCTCCCTTCCCTCCTGCCTCAATTTAGCTTATCGTAGTCTCTTCTTTTAAAATGTTATCATTTCTTGTATTTAGTTTCAATATTTATGTATATTCAGTAACATAAATGGAGTCTTTATTAACTGTTATGATCCCCATAGTCTCATGCCTCAAATAATTTTATTTCCAACCCTTTCCAATGCATCTGGTTCAGCTAAAGTAAGGAAGTGAGTTATGATATGAAGAGCTATTTGTTCACGCAAGTACAACATAGTAACATATAGCAGGACTTCTGCACTAAGAAAATATTAATAGTTGGTTTACAATTGTTTTATAGGAGAGTATATTATGGATGTGTCTTGTTTGCTTATAGTTTCTCCTATTTTTTTTATTCATGTTATCTCAATGCCAACAAGAAAGAAGTATCATTACCAATTCAAAATTAAAGAAGCACTGCCTTATCTCCCAGTGCACTATTTCTGCAAAATACTTTATAGGCAGCAGACATGTCATATGAATCATATTAAGTTGCTGCCATCCCTCACCTGTCCCTAGACGTCCTCCTGTTTCCTCTGCCTGCAGACCTCAGTAGGGGTCCCTCCACACACCCCTTGCCTCTATGTGTATCATAGTAATGCAACACAATTTACAACAGGGACTAAAAATGTATCTGAGCGTACTTTTTGGATTTTTCTTATGACAGCAACAGATTCAAAATATCAAGTGTAGCAAAAAGATGCAAACATGGGATCTTCAGGAAGCAACACAGAAGGCATAAAGCGTTAGGATATTTGTTATTGTTTGATGCAGTGAACATGTAGTTTCTCAAATTGTCAACCACTTTTCATGAGGAGAAGCAGCTGAAAAATGCAAAAATTCCTATCATTTGAACCTTCAAATTTCATACCAAGATCTGCTTTTTAGAGAAGATGCCAGGATCATTTCTTTACAAGAAAAAAAAAAAGTAGGGGCGCTTGGGTGGCTCTCTTGGTTGAGCATCTGACTTTTGATTTCAGCTCAGGTCATGATGTCAGGGTCACGGGGATCAAGCCTGCACTGGGCTTCAAGCTCAGCGGGGAGACTGCTTCAGTATTCTCTCCCTCTGCCCCTCCCCCCTGCTCTCTCTCTCAAATAAATAAATAAATCTTTTTTAAAAAAACAAGGAAAAAAGTAAAATCCAGCTTGATTTTTTTTGAAAGATTCTATTTATTTATTTGAGAGACAGAGAGAGCATGAGCAGGGCGAGGGGTAGAGGAAGAGGGAGAAGCAGACTCTCCACTGAGCAGGGAGCCCGATGTGGGACTCGATCCCAGAACCCTGGGCTCATGACCTGAGCTGAAGGCAGAGGCTTAACTGCCTGAGCCACCCAGCTGCCCCACAGCTTGATATTTTTATGCTAATTTCAAAACTACAATTTTGACAAAGCTACATGCCAAAAATTTTCTCAGTTAACTCACAAGAAATGGAAATACTGAAATCTTTGAAACAAATTTATAAATGACCTCTTTTAGAATATGCTAGCCTACAAAGAAATGACAGAATCTGAAAGAAAACTAGAGGTCAATGGAGCAGAACAGAAGTCTGAGAGCATGGGGGTTATTTGTGGCATGTGATTTCAGGATACAGGTGCATGCGTGCCAGAGAATAATGAAAGGGGGAAAAGACCACTATCCTCACGTACCTGGAGTATTCTTTTTCCCCCCAAAATAATGGTCTCCTTTTTTATTTTATTGTAAGTCCCCTTGGTTCCTGATTTCAGGTCAAATACTTTTTCTAGGGTGTAGAATTTGACGGACAATATCTCATCTTTTCATTTAAAGGCAGCTAGATTGAAGTGTGGGCTTTGGAGAAACTCTCTTTTAATTCAACTTAAAGGAAAGTGCTCTGTGGGAGATGTATTTACATGTACCATTACTATCATCAAAACCCACAAGGAAACATGTCTGTTTTCTCTCACCCAATTACAGTAAAAATGCACTTTAATACTTTCTAGCAACTCCATGTGTTTATCTATAGATTTAGCCATTTGCTTCTTTAAAGACTTCCATTACTGAAGATCATAAATTTGGGTTTAAATGGCCTACTTCTTCATTAAAAATACCAAAAATACAACTTTTACAGTGTGTCAATTTGTTTTCTTACAAATGAGTGGTCTAATAATTATTACATAATCAAGAGATCTTACTTTTGTTTACCCATGTAAACAGTGCCTGCATCATGAATTATACATATCGATAGGACGTTGTGTATGCAATTTTAAGACATGTGACTTCACATCATTGAGTCTTAAATGGAGAGTGACCTAACTAAATTATTTTGTCACTTTTTTTCATTTTACTTTGATATACTCACTAGCCCCGGTATTCTGGGGAAACAATTTACTTTCTAGGGAGAAACAAGAATTTATATTTGCTGAGCTGTAAAAAGGGCAAAGCTTATAAAACATCATTCTGTATGGATACGTCTGTATGACAAAATCAGAGAGGAGCTTCCTCTTGATTTACAACTACAATGTCCTTGCAGCAGTATTTTATAAAAGATATTGGTTTCCAAATATGCTTAGAATATACTCTTCCCATCTAGATGTATTTCTTTCCAACGGTGCCCATTGCAGTTGGCAAAATGAGACGTACGCTTCCCCTGGCCTGGGAGAAAGCAGCCCTCGGCCCCAGTGGCGGCTGGGGAAGCAGAATGGCTGAGGTCTTCCCACTCCCTGCAATTCCCCAGCCAGACTGACATAGAACCACTTTCCCTCCCATAGAAGAATGCTATTCCATCCAAACCCTGAGGGAAGAGCAGGGGTGATCTGATCAGAGCACGTGATTCAGGTAGGAAACAATAGATGTAGCTGATAGTTACCATCAATTCACAGGCTGGTAAACACAATAGGAAGTATGTCGATAGAATTGTTTTGTTTTCAGATGGCAGCAGGCATTGGAACTGACTCAAGCACAAGTATGTTAATTATGAGGAGGCTGTTACCTCTCCAATACCCCAAGGACAACAGGGAGCGGTGCCTCAGCAAGAACCTGGCTCTATCCCCTCCCTTCTGGCCCTGAGCCTACAGCATCTGTAATTTTCCAAGACGCCAATGCCTTCTTAAAGTTAACTCCCCTGACAGTTGAGACCTGGGCCTGGTCTTCAGCACGTGCAACCCCCTGGCTCCAGAGACGGGGTCTCTTTCACTTCTCAGCAGGAAAGACTTTGCTTATGTTGATGATTGATCTGTCATTTTCTCTTTGCACAGATGCACCCATGGTACTCAGCCTTTATAGTCACTGTCTCCCTCGGACCTCTCCAGGGCCAGAGCCTCACAAGGTCAGGAGCCACCCCCCACCTGGTTCCAGCTTACCCCAGGAAGGCTGTTGGCAGTACTCCTGGCAGCACCAGGGCTCTGCCCATCAGCAGTGATGGTCCCTCTGACCTTCTGGCTGGTGACCCATCCGCGTCCAGAATCCTACAGAGTCTGTTTGCTGGGACTCCCTTGGTTTCAGTTGTCCACAGTTGGTCTGACCGGCAGAATAGTCTAAACCCCATGAATATGTAGCTCCAGGTGGCAGAAGGGAATTCGGTTGCTAATCAGCAGATCCTGGGTTACCCAGGTGAGCCTAATGTTACCCTGAGGTTCCCGATCCTAAATTAGGGGAAGGCAGATGATGCCAGGTGGCGACGTGACCCACCATTGCCTGCTGGGGGACGGGGGTGGCCTGTACAAGCCAGGAACGGCGGGGACACAGACGCTCTCCTAGAGCCCAGGAAGTACCACAACCCTATGGATACCCTGATTTTACTTAAATTACAGCTAAGACTTCTGACATACAGAATTGTGAGATAATACATTTGTATTTCTTGATATTTAATTTGAAGAGTCAGGAACTCTGATTTCCTCTTCTCCCCTAAACGTCAGTGACCGTAGATCCCATGGACGGGTGTTAACTCCAATGTGTAATATCGTGATATGACCACTTTCTCGCTAAGAGGCATGGTGCTAAGTGGTTCTATCCAGCACTGACTCTGTGGTACAATCCAGACTGCACTACCATCAGGGGGAATGTAAGCACAGGTACACGCTCAGCCCATGTTCTGTCATTGATAATATGGCTATGCCCTGATATTTCTTCTAATAATGGATATAACATGCTGTATTGAATAATCAGTAACAATTGATTACAGAACATGCACCACGCCCTTGTCAAGCACAATCCGTGTCTGATGAGACTTCATCCTATGAGATGGACTAAGAGTATCCCTATTTTACAGATAGAATGAGGCTCAGATAGCTTCCCTGACATATCCATGCAGTTCACGTGACATGGAAAAGATCTGAACCACATCTGTTCGACTTTGCAGCTCAGGTTTTCAGCCACCTCACTGAGCTACAGCCTAGGGAAGAGCAGGATGTGGGACGACACCAGGACACTGGGAGCCTGACTCCCAGTCGATACTACGAACACTAACAGGCTGATCTGTCCGGGTCTCAGAACTGCAAGCCTCCTTCCAGGGCTCGTACTATGTGAGTCTTTCTCAGCAACAGGATGTTTCTGACTTCAGAGACACAATCAGTGTCTAAATCGAGCTTGCTTGATCTTTTGTTCATCCCCACAAATATCGGACATTCCTTAAAATTCTAACCTATGGGGTTTGGCATAAAAATGTAAAGCAGACACCCACCTATGCATGGGATCTTCTTTTACAGAATACAATTTTTTCCCCTTTGAAAACATAAAAGGAAAAGTCACATTACTGTGTTTAGGATATAGGGATTGAGCACCCTTAAGTTCAAAATATATAATGAACCAAAGATAGCTTTTCCAATAAATGTGAGACCTAAACAGAAAATTCATTTTGTAAGCCTATTTTTCTAAGTCAGATAAAGCAGTTGAACCCCTGTGACAGAGACTTAAGAGAAAACAAGCCATTGAAAAGTAAGCCCATTTTTAATCTGGCTTCCTTAGGAAAGAGCCAGTAAGGACTGATCTGCTAGAGCAGGGCATCCCCACTGACAGTCCTGGGGGTGCATCGTGCTTTTCAGAGGGTCCTTTGAGATCCAGTTCAAATTTGACAGCTTCTATGAGAAAAAGTCAAACAACAGGGTCCCAGAAGCAGTCAAGAAAAGTCCTTTATACACATCCATTGGAAGCCACTAAAATCTTGAGAAAACATTCTTTTCCTGAGATGCTGCCTCTCTGGGTAGCAAAGATAAAGTAACAGTTGTAGGATTAGTGGATACCACACTACTCACACCATTTTCCTGCTAACACTCCAAAAGTTGGCTTCCTTTCTTTTTTAGATGCTTGGTGCTTAATTATGTTTTTCTTTTTTTAAAAGATTTTATTTATTTATGAGAGAGAGAGAGAGAGAGAGTGGGGGGGAGGAGCAGAGAGACAGAATCTCAAGCCGACTCCACACTGAGCGCAGAGCCCTATGTGAGGCTCCATCTCACAACCCTGAGATCATGACCTCAGCCTGAGATCATGATCGGAGCCAAAACCAAGAGTCAGATGCTTAACCGACTGAGCCACCAGGAGCCCCTTAGTTATGTTTTTAGTATAATTATGAGAGTATAATTGAAATAGGCTGTTTGTCATTACTTAAGATAATCTACTCACAATTGTGGAACACCTAGAAATAAACTCTGTTCATATACAAATTGTTTTAGAAAATTTATTATAATTTTAAAACTATTTATCATATTCCTCTTGATCATATTAACCTGGCATACAAGTACAATTATATTTATGAAGGCTTATCTACATACCTGCATATTTACATTTACTTACAGGATTATGTAATCAGAACTAAATGAAAATCTTATGCTTTCTTTCACTTTTGCAGTCGTATTTAACAGCATAGTTTGACATCAAATAGTCCTTGTTTTAGCATCTATGAGGATGTTGAATGGCCTTTTACAATATTTAGACTTTTTTTACTTTGAATAGTGAAAGTGCTTTAAACTATAGTTTTGTGAATACATCTTTAAATCAGTTTTTTTCTAATTTGTTTATAATAGCATTTAAAAACAACTTATTTTTTCATCGTCTTTTAGCACGAATGCTACTTCTGAGCAAGCCTGTCCAAGCAAACAGGCTTGCCATCTCTGGACCGTAGCTGTCACGCTGAAGAAAAACGAGCATGCACACACACACACACACACACACACACACCCCGCCCCAGTCAACTATAAAACTCAACTTTTTTGATAAAAACCAAAATGCACACGGAAATTTTCAGAGGAGTCTGGTGCTCACAGAGCAAGGCCATGCAGACCTACTGTCACTGTCCAAATACATTTAAACCCTGAATGGCAGGATCTCATCTTAGCCTGAAACTGCCATGCACTTCGCTTGAAATACCATTGGGATCTCTTCCAATCACGTTGCTACCACAAAAACAAAATAAAAATCCCAGACCACAAGAGCCGCCACGTCTAAGCTACTCCCAGAGTCACTGTCCTGATCCGCACGCAGCGAGCAGCTGTGTCGTGCTCGCTTACGGGAGTGCTGACTTCCTGCTTACACACAGTTTGGGGACACTCATGGCAGTGCCCAGGGTTTTGTCCACTCACTGCCGAGTCCAAAGTCCACTCTGCATTACACTCAGCTGCATGCCTCTTGGGGTCAGATGTGGCTCATTTCATCCCATAAGCACGTTCTCCCCTGAGCTCTGCTAGAGATGATGGACCAGCCATCATTAAATCTTTGCCCCAACTCCTCCATCAGCCTGAGTTCAAGGGGTTTTTAGTCTGCACACATTTATTTCTGGATCTGCTTCCCACCATACCTTATGCCCCCATTCGCTGGTCTCCATTCCTAGCAGTCTTGGCAGACCAGACCCCCACGTTTCGGGCCGTTTGATCCTGACCTACATACACTTCTAGCTTTGATAACTGCCTCTTCACCTGACATGGCCACCACTCACCTACCCAATTTGACCAACTCTCTGATTCCCCTTTTACCTCCTGCAACTTGGCACCTCCCTGTTTTAAACTTTGTACAGAGGCTAGCTGACCTTCAGACCTCCTGATGTCCAGGAGGAGTCTCCCCGCCCTCTTACTGTGACCCTCACAACCTAGATGCCCTAGCTTAATGGCATCTACCAGCTCCTCTGGAATGAGTGAGGGAGTGGTAGTGCTCGGCACCCCTCCTTGATTCCCGAACTGTGATCCTGTCCTAAGCATCTAACAATGGATAGTCAGCACTCATGTTAACCATCGTTGACTGACCGACCACATATGGAAGTGGTTTAGTCTTCTTTCAGTAAAAAACAACATGTTTTTACAATAAAACAATAATCTGCTTATCTTGCTGAGATTTTAAATTTTTTTTTTAAGATTTTATTTATTTGAGAGCGAGAGAGCGAGCACAAGTTGGGTGAGGGTCAGAGGGAGAAGCAGTCTCCCTGCTGACCAAGGAGCCCGATGCGGGGCTCAATCCCAGGACCTTGAGATCATGACTGAGCCAAAGGCAGACGCCAAACCGACTGAGCCACCCCGGCACCCTTGCTGAGATATTTATAAAATAGAAAACTTGCTATCAAATAAAAAGTAATTGTCACAGATCCATTCAAATCTCCTCTATATGCAAGATGATTAAATTAATGTTTCCATCAAATGAATCAGGGTAGGCATACGTTTATTTATTTTATTTTATTTTATGTTTTTTAGGGAGAGGGAGAAAGAGCATGGCGGGGAGGGGTAGTGGGAGAGGGGCAAGCAGACTCCCCGCAGTGCCTGTCGCAGGGCTTGAACTCATGACCCTGAAATCATGACCTGAGCCGAAATCAATAGTCAGATGCTTAACTGACTGAGCCATCCAGGCACCTCTATTTTCCCAATTTTTCTCTCACAAATACAGAAATGAAGTAGAGGTCTATTCACAAAAAAAAGGAAAACAGATATTTCTTTGGGTCAACCCCACCTGTTTAGTCTATGGGAAATCTGCACAGCTGTGTCATAGGAACTCCCCACCTTGCCGCAGTCACGGTACCTGGATGGACCCTGTGGGCTGCTGGTATCCCAGACTGTTCTTAGGGCAGTCACAGGGAAAAGATGAAAACCCCGGCTCTCATAGATCTTATACCAACCAGAAACAATATAATCTGTAATCATGTACCAAATTGCCTTGGAAATAATCTCCTTTTCTCTGAGGAATAAGAATTACTAATTTCATCACCTAATCATCTTTCAATTGAAAATAAGTGGTGTCAGAATGTTATTAATAATTACCAAAGATAAAAAAAAGTTCTGAATAGACCAAGGCATCACTGTCCCAACTCAGTTATTTGTATACATTTTTGCTAATTATTTCTGAATGCTATATGATCAAGCAAGAAAGTTTCATTTTGGAAAAAAGCATTTGTGTGTACACCCATCATATAGCATGCTATATTCTATCAGAATCATGTAGAGCCGTCAAAAGTAAACCAGGTAAAGAAAGATATTTTTCATTTTCTAACAATAAAACTATAATCTAAGAGGAACAGCGGAGAATGTTTTCTTCCTTGTCAATTAAAAACAAACAGGTTTTGGGGCACGTGGGTGGCTCAGATGGGGACCTTCGGCTCAGGTCATGATCCCAGGGTCCTGGGATCGAGCCCCGCATCGGGCTCCCTGCTCAGCGGGAAGCCTGCTTCTCCCTCTCCCACTCCCCCTGCTTGTGTTCCCTCTCTCGCTGTGTCTCTGTCAAATAAATAAATAAAATCTTAAAAAAAAAACAGGTTTTTAAAAAAATATACTAATTATGATTCCATTTTAAGTGTTGATATGCAAGAAAATTTCAAAAATATACATTAAGGTCTAGCTTCCCAAAAGACCATCAGTTCTCAAATTTAGCACTTTATGTTATTGAAAGCACTTTTAAATGAAGTGTAACAACAGTAATTGTGTTTCTCTGAATCAACTTCAGGGCACACCCGGCAGAATCGATACATGATGAAATCTAGACACCACTTATCTTCTTGCATGAGCCAGGATCCATTCAAATGCGTAATTACTTTACCCAAGCCTGTCAGGAGGATAGGGTAACTGGAGTTCGTTGCCTTGGGGAGAGAGACCAGTGAAAATGGAATTAAGCACAGTTCAGTATGGCAAGGTGCTCCTGGGGAGTTGAAGAGATGGTCCTAAGGGAAAATGTTTCTTTAGAGAAGACTGAGAGCCTGAAAGATACAAAATGTATTCAGGTCTTCTTAGGTTTGCAATTCCTCTGCTGAGATTTGCGGTTCGCTTCTAGCAAAGGTATTATATTGGAGACATCGTTACCCTGTTAGTGCTTAGGAGACAGGACAGTAGGGGGTTGGAAAAGAGTCATAAAGCCTTGATGAGGGAAAGACATCTTTGCTGACATTTGCAGGAAGAGTTTAAGAGTTATTCAAGTGAAATGATGGGTATAAGGATTCAGGGAAAAAAAAAAAAGAGAGAGAGAAATGTGGTTATTAATGAACCTTACCGTACACTTACTCATCAAGTCAGAAAATGGGATCTTCAGAAAGTCTCCAGGTACCCAAATTGCATTCCTACATCTAAATCTCAAATATAAGCTCTTCCTGATTTTGTTTTTAAGCTGGTAGTAAGGTCTAGGCTTTAAATCATTTCTTTCTTTCTTTCTTTTTTTTAAGATTTTATTTATTCATTTGACAGAGAGAGACACAACGAGAGAGGGAACACAAGCAAGGGGAGTGGGAGAGGGAGAAGCAGGCTTCCCGCTGAGCAGGGAGCCCGATGCGGGGCTCGATCCCAGGACCCTGAGATCATGACCTGAGATCATGACCTGAGCGGAAGGCAGACGCTTAATGACTGAGCCACCCAGGCGCCCCTAGGCTTTAAATCATTTCTATATCAAGCATACTGCCTGGCAAAGAGTGGATGACCAATAAGTATTTATTAAGTAACTGTAGAAACAAATGAATGGATGGCCAGGGCTGCTCAGTTGCGGCATATGTTCACATTATTTCCTGCATTGTCTAATGTAATAAATTCCTAAATATATTTACTATCCCTAGTCTCATTTCTCTCTCCTAAATTATAAATGAGAGTATGTTATTGTTCTATTTATAATCCTTCAATGATTAAGATTCAATTACTCTGAAGTATGCTAGGACAATGGAACTCTGAATAACTGTTGTGAAAAGCAATTTGGCATCAAAGAATGAAAGCTTTGTTTCCAGTAATTCCAAGCCTTGAAATTTATGCTAAGAATGCAATTAAAAAAAGATTTGTGCTCAGAAATTGTTAGGTGCAATATTATTTATAATAGCCAAAAGTCAGACAACCTCAATGTATGTATATTATTCTCTACTTACTTGGTGGGGTTTCAGTGTATTCATTAAAAATAATCTGTCTAGATAATTCAAATACCAAGCTGCCTTAACTATTCTAGCGTTACGGTAAGTCTTGAGTTCAGACAGTACAAATGTTCCAATTAAAAAGATATTTTACCACGTCTATGTCATTTGCATATGCCTATGAATTTCAGAATGAGTTTCTCAATTAAACAAAAAAAGTCTGCTGGAATTGTGATTGGAATTGCATTAAATCTGCAGATTAAATTGGGAGGATTATAATCTTAAAGTATTGAAAACAGTATCATGCATAACATATCAGTGATCATAGTATATATATCTCCATTTTAGTGCAGAGATTTTTCTCTTAATTGCTTTATATTTTGGTATTGTTTTAAATACGGTTATTTTAAATTTTATATTTAAATTATTTGTTGTGGCATATAAAAGTAAAATAGATCCTTGGATATGGACCTTTTACCTGAGAGCATGTTAAGTCCTTAGGATAGTATATATAATATAATAAAAACAATCATGTCATCTTCAAATATGTACAGTTTTAATTCTTCCCTCCAAAATGTTTGCCTCTATTTCTAGCTTATTGTAGTGGTAAGGACACATCATACATGGTGAATAAAAGTAAGAATGACATCCATGCCATATTTAATCTTATGTGGGAAACATTCACTGTCTTATTTTTATGTATGATTTACCTCAGTGTCTTGTATAGCAGCTCTTTATCAGATCGAGGAAGCTTTTTGAATTCCTAGTTTTCTAAAAATAATTAACATGAAAGGGTGTTAAATTTTGCCAAATGCTTCTGCTGCATCTGTTGGGATGATATTATTTTCCTCTATTTTCTGTTAATAATTGGTAATACACTGATTGGATTTTCAATGTCAAACCAACCATCCCCTCCTGGGATAACCTCCATTAATCATAAGAGGGTGCCATTCATATGCATTACTGAATTTATTTTCAATACACATTTTTGTTTCTAAAGTTCATTGGTCCAAGTAAATTGGTCTATAAATTCTTTTCTTGTAATATATTTATAATTTTTAAATATCAGGAATTTTCTGGAAAGTATTACATCTTCTACTTTAGTGTTTGTAAAAAGTGTTTGTCTAAGATTGGTATTGTTTATTCCTTCTCTGTTTAATAGAATTCAGTAGTAAAACCATTTGGGCCTGATTTTTTTTTTTTAAAGATTTTATTTATTTGACAGAGAGAGACACAGCGAGAGAGGGAACACAAGCAGGGGGAGTGGGAGAGGGAGAAGCAGGCTTCCCGTGGAGCAGGGAGCCCGATGCAGGGCTCGATCCCAGGACGCTGGGATCATGACCTGAGCCGAAGGCAGGCGCTTAACGACTGAGCCACCCAGGCGCCCCAGGGCCTGATTTTTTTTTGATTTGAAAGTTTCTGGAAAGAAATTTGTTTCTTCAATAGACAATGGGTTATTTAAATTTTCTATTTCTTGAGTGTTTCTTTGTTTTCATTTCTGTAAAGCTCTTTAAAGGTAATATATATGTGTCTATATCTATCTATGTATATCTATATATATACTTTATCAACACACACATATTTGTATATATGTATATATTTTATATATATTTTAAACCACTTTATTGATAATATGATTGATATACTAGAAGCTGTACATATTTAATGTATACAACTTAACAAAATATTCATGAAATGATTATTACTACTATTTGTGTGTGATAAGAAAACTTAACATAGTATCTACCTTCTTAGCAATTTTTTTTTTTTTTTTAGATAGATGCGGGGGGCCAGGGCAGCCTGACATAGGGCTTGATCTCACAACCCTGAGATCATGACCTGAGCTGAAATCAAATCAAGAGACTCGTAACCAACTGAGCCAGCCAGGCACCCCTCTTAGCACATTTTTAAGTATATAATACAGTGCTTTTTACTCTAAGCACTGTTGTATAGCAGATCCCCAGGACTCACTCATCTTGCATAGCTAAAACTTTACAGCCTTTGACTAATACCTCCCCATTTCCCACCACCTCATCATTGGCAAGCACCATTGTACTTTGTGCTTCTATGAGTTTGCCCATTTTGGATGCCTCATGTAAATGATACCGTGCAGTATCCATCTTTCTCTGCCTGCCTTGTTTGACTCAGCACAGTGTCCTCCAGGTTCACCCATGTTGTCCCAAATGGAAAGGCTTCCTTCTCCTTTGGGCCTGAGTAGTATCCTGCTGTGCATACACCATATTTTCTCTTTCCATTTGTCTGTCTACAGATAATGTTTAGGTTACTTTCATGTCTTGGCTACTGTGAATAATAATGCAATGGACATGAAGTGCAGACACCTCTTTGAGATCCTGATTTCAGATTCCTTTGTCTACATGCCCAGATAGGGGGGTGCTTGATCATATAGTAGTTCTATTTTATATTTTTTGAGGGCTCTCCATACTGTTTTCCACAGTAGCTGCACCAATTTACATTCCCACCAACAGTGCATGAGGGTTCTCTCTTCCCCACATTGAGTCAGTTTCAGTAAGGTTTATTTGTCAAGGAATTTGCCATTTTCACCTAGGTGGCCTAATTTATTGGCATAAAAATTTATGATAACACTTCCATACTCTTGATCTAAGCAGGGTCTGTAGTAATCTCCCATCTTTCATTTATGATATTGGTAATTTTGTTGCTTTATCTTCTTGATGATCAATTTTATTAACTTTATCAATTTTATTAGTTTTCCAAAGAACCAACTTTTAACCCTGATATTTTTCTCTTTCCTTTGTCTCTTTTCTACTTGATGAGTTTCTGCTCTTACGTTTAAAAAATTTTTTTCTGCTTATTTTGGTTTAACTTGCTTATCTTCTTCTACCTCTCTCTCTAAAATAAAACAAAAACAAAAAAAACCCAAAACAAAAATTCAGTACTGCAGTTATCGTATCAGTTTTTAAGTAAATACTCAGTGACTCAAACACCACATCCCCAAATTCTCTCATACCTCTATCCTAGTTAAGGCAGCTCACTGAAATTCTCTGTATCTCAATTTTTTTTTTTAAGATTTTATTTATTTATTTGAGAGAGAGAGAGAGCACGAGTGGTGGGAAGGGGCAGAGGGACTGGTAGAAGCAGATCCCCCACTAAGCAAGGAGCCCGATGTGGAACTCGATCCCAGGACCCCAGGACCATGACCTGAGCCCAAGCCAGATGCTTAACCGACTGAGCCACCCAGGCACCCCTCAATTTTTTTATCTCTAGGTCAAAAGAACTGTCTAGAATGTAAGACATTTAGATCCCTCCTAATGCAAGAAAATATCACATATGTGTCTTCCCTAACCACAGCAAAGCTTCTAAGAGCAATACTGTTGTTTTCCAGAAATCATAACCCAATCGTGATACATAATATGTAAACTGCTAGAAAATAAACTTATTGTATCCCCCATTTTAATTCATAACAGCCCAGAAGGTAAAAGACTCTTTGGGGAACTACTGAAAAGTAAATTCCATTACTAGGAGTCAGGTAACCACTCAGTAGCAGGGTGATGATGCACCACATACCAGAAATGACAGCGCATGTTCCACCCATGGAAGGTGCAGGGGGTATGAAGTCACTGCGTTTCCCTAATTAATGTCACGTGCTAGAGCCGGCCTGGTTCCTACCTCGTCATTTTTGCCAGTGGACAATCAAGGCCGCCATGGCCACGTGCATCTGGTCTATTCATCTCACCGTTGATGTGTCCGTCATCTCACACCACAAAGAAAAACACAGATTTTCTGACTGTCACTATTTAGTAGAGTCCTTGTAACTGTTTTCCCTAGAAGTTGGCACTCTTCCAAAATTATAGCCTCCTATCGTTATTGAAAGTTTTAAATTAGATAAGACATGTAAGGCCCTGGTGAATGTTCATCAGATATTAGCTTTATCATTATCATTATTTAAACCGGGGGAAAAGTACAAAGAGCCAAAGCCACAGGGTAGGTGCAGCAAAACTCAAGAACCCAGGGGTGGGCCCTGCTCTGCTGTGAAAACTGGTCTCTCAATACGTCAGCAGGACATGAACAAAGGGGGACTCGGCTCAAATGTACACACAAGACCAGAAAGACTCTTAGGAACAACTAGCAGCCATGCGGTCAAACTGTCTACCTGGGAGGTAAGCAGTCTTGGGGAGGTTGCGCTTTCCTGGATTCACTTCAGTGACTGTGAAGGGCCCGCCGCACGCATGTCTTTCACTCACAAAGGGTAAGTTTTAGCCAGCTGCGTTTAGCACAGCGAGGACTGGGGAAATGTTGGGATTTGATTTTCATTTAAGGGAGGACTCTCTTGTATTCCTTAAACACGTATGTTTGATTCTTTGCCACGTGTCAGCAAATGTACTGGGTGATCTTGCTTGGGTGCCATGTTCCAGGGGCCAAGGGTTTTTCCTTGGTGACACTCCTGCCTTACCAAGAAAACAGTATGGGCTTTGTCTTGGGTCCTGTTCCCCAGAGACAGAGCCTGACAGGTGGTTGACTGAGGTTCAGGAGAAACCTGCAGGGTGGCCCGGAAAGCGAGATAGGGCAGGGGAGGGAATATAGGAAATATATGGTTTCAGGAGAAGTTTTGACCCCAGGCTGATGTCAAGCATAGCTCTGGGCATGACCTGTGTCCTCCCAGAGGCAAGAAGGCTGGGGTCTTTACCCCAGAGTCAGTCAGTCATCAGTATAACCTTCTAGACTCTTCCAGAGTCTCTTCTCCAGGAAAGGTGAAGGCCTGAGCTGCTGGGACATGGGTGTGCAGGTCAGCAAAGAGGGTCTGGTGGGAACCGCAACGCTGTCCTGGAAGTGCTAACAGAGGCCCTGATGGTACCTCAAGGGAAGAGCCCTATGGTCTGATTCAAAACAAAACAAATGTATTTATGGCAGTTTTCTCTTATAATTTATTGAATTTATATTTGTGTAAGATTTGGCCAAGAGGCCTAGAAAGATGAGGACAAAGGGAAAAAAATCATGGATGATAAAAACAATCAACACTGATTGAACGCTTAGTATGTGCCAAGGAATGTGCTAAATATTTACATATATTTGCTAACTGAATACTTCAACGGTGCTGTAAGATATTTCCACTATCTCTGACGCAGACAGTGGGGCTCGCGAGGGGCCCCCTCTTGTACCCCACAAGTTGGGTTCTAGAGTTTGCTACTTGTGCCTTTGTTTCTTCATGCAGGAGACACGGGGTGACTAGATTATCCCCCAGGGTAACAGACTCGGCTGGAAGACAATGCTTTCATGAGAATACCTTGAACAAATTTATTAAGATGTAGTTTCTAGGATTCTAGAAAAACACACTCCAAAGAGTCTCTAGGGCTAGGAGCTAAGGAAAATGACTTAAATATCATGGAAAATTCTAGTGCTCAATATTATCTGCAAATTAATGAACTAGATTAAGTATTATTTTTAATAAGTCAATAGCATTAGCTTGGGAACAAATGGAGCTACCCCACAACAGTCAGTGAACTGTTAAAAAAAAAGAAGACCCCAAATGTTTGCATTCAGGCAAGGTACTTCATATGGTAACCTGGCCATTGTCCCAGAGTCAAGGATATTCAAGCAAGGGAAGGGAAGTGTTTTTTTTTTTAGATCATGTTCATGATATGAAAACTGATCTCTTCCAGAAAAAAATGTCAAGAAATGCAGAGGAGACACAGTGGAAGGAATTGAGGTGACAGGTGAGCACAGGAAGTATTGAGAAGGCAGCAGCAGGTGCTTCTCAGAGTGCACGGGAGGAAAGAAAGTTGCTGTCAACTTGCTGTCAGCATGCAGAAGCATGCAAGTCACAGACCAGAGTTGCTAACGCCTCCAGTTAAGTCTACAGCTGGGGACGCGGGATTGTTAGAATGAACACTGGCAGCCTTGATAACTTCTGCAGTGTGGTATGTCAAGATAATGCTGCATAAAGGAAGCAAGGCCCGAATGGAAAATCAGGAGAATGAAGAGATTGAGGGACATCGGCCATTCCTCACCGAGGCTGTCTCTGGGATTTGAAATGAAGCAGGAGGAGACTGCTCACTGGCTTTAGCTTGATGCATCTTCCACCGTTATTACTGGTTTAGCAAACTGCTCACGAGTCTCTTCAGAGACTCTCTGTTCCACAATTAATATGTCCTTATCATTAAAACCCCAAATCAGAGGATCCCTTCACACATTTTAAAAATCAACATCAAAACCAGAATAACTCCAAGGGGAACTCTACTGAAGATTTTGGTGCCTAAAATGGACATTCGTAGTAACTGGCAAAGACTCAGGATTCTCCTCTAACAAGGCTATTACCATGTGCACTTACTCACTGCCATGAAATTACAGAATATAAATTACTACCCAAAGTCACTAATCCTCAGAAAAGATACCTAGAAAGGGAACTAAGATGCACATAACTTCAGCATTCATTGGAAAATACTTGTGAACAAATATTGTCCTGATTCAAGGTAAGTGTGGCCACAGGATTCTCTCTGGCCAAGGGAGTGGGAGTGGAAAGGGCCACCTGCCTCTTCTGGGGGAAGTTTTAGGAGCTAGGACACAAGTTCCCCTTTCCTCTGTCTTGGCACCTGGAACATTTCATCTGCCTTCTTCTCAGAATGAGGAAAACAGGGAGGAGGACCTCTAGCTAGCTGACGATGCCCAGGAGGTCTGAGCAAGATAGAACGTTGGTTTTCTTTGGTCCTGGGGATGTAAGGACTTCCGTACCTGCAGCATGACTGGTCACCCTGGCTGACCGTCCTGCAGACCCACATCTCTCCTGCCTTTGTGTGGGGTACATGGTAGTACCAGAGGATCTTTTATATCTCAGGTTAAATCAACAGTAATTGCAGTCAATTAAATACACCTGATGCAGTAACTGTCTTCAGAAAGAACTGAAGTTTCTCCACCCAGTATAATTCCCTGGTGATTACAGAGAGCGGGTCAGGAAATCCAACGGAGTTTAAGGAAGGACACTCAGCATTCAATCCTGTGTCAGTGGGAGCTGGGCCTGTGGACAGAGGGGGACTCAGTGCCAGGAGCAGAAGGAGGCGATGCTCCTAAGACCTTAGGAAGGCCGGATAGACCCTTCAGGCTGCAATCCAGAGCCTGTGGCAGCAGAGGATGCTTTTACGTGGTTATGGCTTAAAATACCAATTGCTTTTTTATTGATCATAGTCCTTTGCTGTGACTTCTCTAAAGGATTATATGGGAGAGGGAACAAAAGTATCAGGAGAAATACTTCATGTCAGGGAATAATCCATGCACAGATTTTTAAAAAATAATATATATACACAGACACATACATACACACCAAAAATGTACATAATTAAATTAAATGTATATAAATAAATGGTTATAAAGACACTTGAAAATTAAAGACTCCATTCTTAAACAATGAGTTAAGTCCAGAATTATATTTATATTATATTTATAATGCTGGCCTATGAGGGTAATGGCAACAGTGAGGGTTATGGCAATATGGAAAAACCCTGGTTTGGGGGTCTTTGTTTTTTTTTTGTTTTTTCTTTCCAAGAGTACTTCAAATATCTGGTTAAATTCCACAGAAATTGCCCTCAACTTTTTTTTTTTTTTAACAGTTATTAGTCTGGGTTCTGCAGAGAAACAAATGATAAAAGAGCAGGGTATCTCTATCCATATGTTTCTATATCTATCCATCTGTATATATATATACAGATGGATAGATATAGAAACATATATACATTTTATATATATATATATAAACAGGGAGAACCGGGAGCGGTGGGGGAGAGGGAAAGATTTATTATAAGGAACTGGCTACAAGATCTGCAGTTGGTAAGCTAGACACTGGGAGAGCCGGTAGTGTTATCTAGTCTGAGTCTGGAGGCCCGAGAACCAGGACAGCCAGCAGCCTTGAGACCCAGAGAGCTGGTGTTTCAGCTTGGGTCTGACGACAGGAATAAAACTAATGTCCAGCTTGAAGATGGATAGGAATTCCCTCTTCCGGGGAAGGGGCAGCCTTTGTATCCAATTCAGGCCTTCAACTGCTTGGATGAGGCTCACCCACATTAGGGAGGGCAATCTACTGCACTCAGTCTATTGAGTAAAATATTCAAGCATTCATCTCATTCAGAGACACCCTGACAGATAACTATGTATCTGGACCCTATGGTACATCAAGCTGGCCCATAAAAAATAACCACCATGGTTCTCATCCTTCATAGGTCTCTTTCAGTTTGGTTTAGGATATGCTGACATTGTGAGCTTTGTCATAATGGTGTCGATAATTCAAACGTATGTCGTCATTCTTTCCCTCTTACCGTGATCAAGTTATGCAGCCCCCAGAACCCCTGTTCTACTCTAACTCCCATCACGACGCCGTGCTACCACGTGCGAAGCACGCAGACTCTCTCCCACCAAGTCCCGAACCAAATGTATGACAGATGAACACAAATGTCAGGACTTTCGGCAGTGAAATGTCAGCACCAACTTTTGAGACACATTCTAAGTGTATATCAGATGGCAGAACAGCCTCAAAATTCACTTCTTGCTGGTGTTCAGATGTATCAACCATACAAAAATATTCTAGGACCAAATTTAATGAAAAAAAGAAGATTTTTGTAAGTTACATCTCTGACTTCATTCAAAACAATCAATTATATAAGACTCAATGTGTCCTCCTCCAAGTTTTGTTTTGTAACAGAAGCCTGTTTTTACTATAAAAATGTGTATTATTCCAATCATAAAGCCTACAATGTCATGCTATTAATATTGAAAATCTCATAGCAAGTCTAAACTATCCACAAAATATAATCTTTATTTTGCATCAACCAGAATGAGCTGTTTTACAAGCCCTCGGTTTTCCATCTAAAAATCCCAACTAACAGATGTGAGGCAATTTCTTCTTCCACTGTGACAGGCATTAGAAAAAATATTAGGCGTCTGCCTTTGGCTCAGGTCATGATCCCAGCGTCCTGGGATTGAGCCCCACATCGGGCTCCCTGCTCTGCGGGAGGCCTGCTTCTCCCTCTCCTACTCCCCCTGCTTGTGTTCCCTCTCTCACTGTCTCTCTCTCTGTCAAATAAATAAATAAAATCTTAAAAAAAAAAAAAAGAAAGAAAGAAAAAATAAATTAATAAAAAGTAACCACTTCCAGAATTCAGCTCTCATAGTTTCATTCCCATAAATGACACAGGACATATTCTTTTGTTGATGTTTTCCAAGTAAGCTCTGAGTTAACGGTATTTTTTTCCCCAAAAGTAAACTGAACAAGATTCTACCATCCCCAACAACACATAATACTTATTCAAATCAATAGATGCTTATTTCCAACTCATCTGATGGACGGCAGGGACTCTGCAGTGACATGGACTTTGGATTAGAATCGTGTCACACCCCTTACTGGCAAATACCAAACCTACATGTGCCTCAATTTTATTTAAACAGTGAGACTATTAATAACAACCCCATACAGTAACTTCAAGATTTGACCTGTTAACACTGAGCCTGGCGTGTAGTAGATACACAGTGAATAGTGACAACTCTTGCGGACATTGAGAGCTCTCAGCAATACCCACAAAATAAATTAATATGAGAAGCCTTTCTAATGAGGGTTTTTATGTAATCATTCATAAAAATCTCCTAAATATACTGATAGTTTAAAAAAGAATATGTATTGTGTTTTTTTATGTAAGAGAGCAGAAGTAACAAGGATTTTTACCTAAAGCACTTAAACCCCCAAATATACATGAACACTTCTCCACACTCTAAAAAGACCTCAAAATTACTACAAACAAAAACACACACACATAAAATGTTCCATACCTTCTGCATCCATACGTAGGCATATTATGTTCAAACTGCAGAAAACAAAAGACAAAAAGAAAAAGATTATCATCACAGTATATCCCCTGTCACTAACCATGCAAGACAGACAATAAAGGGACATCTTTAATGGGCTGAAATACAGATGAACATAATTTTAGAGTGAGATTCTATGTCAAGCAAACACTAAATGTGTATATCTCTTTGGTCTCTTCCTTAGGAGCTGATGACAAATTCTACTGTCTCTTTCCAATGAGCTGTTCCTGATATTTAAAAAATTAATTCATAGACTCCTTGGCTGAGAAAAAGAAAGATGGTATTATTGGTTCATAACTCAGCATCATTCATTTGATCTCAATAACAGATGTAAAATTGAGGGAAAAAAAATCTAAAGTCAGAGTTTCTTTTGGTGATATTTTGCATCGACATGGATGGCCTGGAGGAGATTATGCTAAGTGAAATAAGTCAAGCAGAGAAAGTCAATTATCATATGGTTTCACTTATTTGTGGAACATAAGGAATAGTGTGGAGGACATTACGAGAAGGAAGGGAAAAATGAAGGGAAGGAAATCAGAGGGGGAGATGAACCATGAGAGATTATGGACTCTGGGAATCAAAATGAGGGTTACAGAGGGGAGGAGGGTGGGGGGATGGGCTAGCCCGGTGACGGTTATTAAGGAGGGCACGTATTGCAAGGCGCACTGGATGTTATATGCAAACAATGAATCATGGAACCCTATATCAAAAACTAATGATGTAATATATGGTGACTAATGTAACATAATTAAAAAAAAAAAAAGAATTCAACTGATACGACAATTCAAGAGAGATTTAGTGACTGGTCAGGATCCAACCTCTAGTTTTACCAAATGAAATGATGAAAAAAAATCAAACAGTTTGAAAGTACCTAATTCCATAACTGGTAAGAAACTTCAATGTATAGAATAAGTCAATTTTTTTCATTACGATTTTTCACTGTTCCACTTTTCTTTTGTAAAAAAAAATATATATTATGAAGATTTTGGTAACACTGGAATGTATATTCAGGGAGACATGCACTGAGCAACTTCTCTGACAGTGGTCCTCCACCAAGAAAAATACTAAATGGAGTTGTTCAGGCAAAATGAAAATAATGCTAGACAGAAACACAGAAATGCAGAAATTAATGAAGAAAAGAAGAACAGATAAATATGTAGGTGTATCTAAATGATACTGATTATATAAAATACTGACAATGTCTTATGAGATTTCAAATCTATGTAGAATTTAAACACAAGACAACAATGGCAAAGAGATGGAGTAGCAGCAAATGCACTTAAAATAGTATAAGATCCTTTCATCATCTGAGATTCAGTAAAAGTACTAATTTATAGCAGATTTAATAAGTTAAATATGTTTGTTGTTACCTTTAGAGGAAACACTAAAATGATAGTTTATTTATTTATTTTTAAAGATTTTATTTATTTATTTATTTGAGAAAGAGAGACAGAGCTAGTGACAGAAAGCACAGGCGGGGAGGAGAGGGAGAAGCAGACTCCCCACTGAGCAGGGAGCCAGTTGCAGGGCTCAATTCCAGGACCCTGAGATCATGACCCGAGCTGAAGGCAGATGCTTAACTGACTGAGCCACCCAGGCACCCCGACACTAAAACAATAGTTTAAAAAGGAATATATGACAAATTAATGGGAAAATTTAATTTAATAATGTTAAAATATTTGATTAACCCAAAAGGAGGTAAAAAGAAACACAGAAGAGGTAAAAAATAAGGAAAAGAATTTAAATAGTAGATTTTAATCCAAGTATATCAGAAATTACACTAAATGATAAAAGACTGCTATAACACTTGAAAGACAAAGATTTTCAGACCAAATAGGAAAAAAAAAAAAAAACCCACTATGATACGAGAATCAAACTTTAAATACGAAAACACAGACTTCAAAATTAAGGAATGGAAAAAAATATTCTCTGCAAATACTAAAGAAAGAAAACTCATGTAGCTTAGCGATATTAAAGTAGACCTTAAGATAAAAATGACCAAAATAGATTCAGAGGTATATTTCATAATATAAGATAAATATAGAAGGGATAATCCATCAGGAATAGACAGCAATTTTAAATCCCTAGACATACAATAGCAAGGCCTAAAATATATTTTAAAAATTTGAAAAAAGCTAAAAGAAAAAGTATTGTGGAAGATTTCATAACTCTCTCAGTGAAATATGGAACAAGCATAAATAGTGAAGAAATAGGAAAACTGAAACACAATTAACAAATTTTCTCTTTTGTCTTTGCTTTTCAGGCAGTTTGAATATGACACGACCTTTAAAGAAAATCCTGCTTGCTGAAGTTCTGGGATCTGTGGTTTCCTGTCTGACATTAATTTTAGAAAATACCCCACCATTATATCTTCAAATGTTCCTTCTGCCCTATAATCACTCTCTTTTTCTGGGATTCTGATTAGTTATAGGTTTGAAGATTCAGGATCATTCTGCAGGTCTTGAACGCTGACTTGTTATTGTTTTTTTCCTCACTCATTTTTCATTTTGTATTTTACTTTGTGTAATTTCTATTGACCTGCCTTCAAGTTTCTAATTCCTTTCTTGGCTGTGTTGAGTTTACTGAAGAGCCTGGCAAATATGCGTTCCATCTCTGCTACTGTTTGTCAAGCCACTCCAGCTTTCATGCCTGGAATGGGTGCATCTTCCCTTCTGCTGGGTGATTTTAGTGCTCGGGTGGGAGTGGGGAATTATCTGAGTTAATCCAGTTAGAAGTTGGACTGTGTTGCTATGGTTACCTTTAATGCACCTCAGACTTCAAATTGCTATAGCAATACTTGGTTTTTCAGGTAGTGACAGGTTTGCTAGATGGTTGCCTCCATGCCTGCTCTATGTCCTTGTTAGGCCTTCCTTTGCACTGCAAATCAGGCAGGCTCTGTTTCCACACACGTGCCTGTTGACCCTCTCCCAATCTCCCTGGGTCTCATGGTTCCAGCCTCCTCCCCTCACTCAACAACAATTCTGGAAAGAAAGCCTATTCCTGTTCCTCCTCCAGGGTAATGTGATGAGTGAGTGTACCCCCGCAGGAATGGGGTACCGCCAGGGCTCCAGGAGCAACAGTGTTCTTGCACTTCCTCCCAGAGAGTAAGTCTTTTGTTCTGCAGTGGAGATAAGGGATAGGATACAGGTCTGATGGGATTTCGTGTCCCTCCCACATAGGCTGCTGTTCTCACCCTGTGAGGTCAGCATCCCCAGGGGCACACTTCCCTAAAACGCTCTGCAGGTCATTTATGTGAGCATTGTTGTTGAGGTCCTGGATAAAAAGCCTGCAAAGGGAGCCAGCTCCCCCAGGTTCTGTGGCCCCCAGGTGCTTCCCCTCTCACACCATCATTTCACCCATTCACTGGCCACCCCAGCCTGACTCTCCTGCTCAGTGTTCAGCTGCAGCTCCCTAAGGTGAGGCATGTTTGCATCCTGTCTGTTCCTGTGCACACCAGTCTCTTCTTGAAACTGACAGCTTCATATTTGTGTGGGTTGTTGTACTTATTATTACAAGGAATGGGATGATGCTCTCTCCAGCTGTCTGTATCACTTAGTTCAACCTTGAATTACATATTCTTTTGAAGTGAACAAGGACTAAGTACAAAACAACTGAAATATCAAGGATGTGTTTCAAGAAATTTTCAAAAACTGAAATCATGCCTAAATTACTTTCTAATCATTGTACAACTAAGACAGAAATCAATGACAGATATCAAATTGGAAATGATTTGGGTGTTTAAAAATTAAACAATACACCTCTCAATAGCCAATGGGTCAGGAAGTAATAATAAATTTAAAAATATTTTAAATATAATAAAATATTACATATTAAACATGTGGGGAGGGGCGCCTGGGTGGCTCAGTCGTTAAGCATCTGCCTTCGGCTCAGGTCATGATCCCAGCGTCCTGGGATCGAGCCCCGCATCGGGCTCCCTGTTCCGCGGGAAGCCTGCTTCTCCCTCTCCCACTCCCCCTGCTTGTGTTCCTTCTCTCGCTGTGTCTCTCTCTGTCAAATAAATAAATAAAATCTTTAAAAAAAAAAAAAACATGTGGGGAGAATTTAAAGCTTAGAGAAACATTTATTTTATTTATTAATTTTTGTTGAGAGAGAAAAAGCATGGATGAGTGTGGGTGGGAGGGGCAGAGGCAGAGGGAGAGACAGAATCTTAAGTAGTCTCCATGCCCAGTGCAGAGCCTGACAAGGGCTCAATCTCACGACCCTGAGTTCATGACCTGAGCCAAAGTCAAGAGTCAGACACTTAACTAAACATTTATGACATTAAATTTACATGTTAGAAAAAATAAAGCTAAAAATCAAGTATTTATGTACTGATCTCAAGATACATCAAAAAGAGTTAACAGAAGCCAAAGATGTGAGGAAAAAAAGATAAAAATATGATTAGAAATTACATAGAAATACAATAAAAATAAACAAAACCAAAATATTTACTTTAGATGAATTATAGAATTTATACTCTCTAGCAAGTTTGATATAGAATAAAAAAGAAAAGAGCCAAAATCTAAGATTCTGTATTTAAAAGGAAACATCACTACAGAGCCTACATATAGTAAAGTGTACTAAAAAAATAATGTAAACTATTTTGCACATTAAAAAAATTTTTTTAATGATTTTATTTATTCATTTGAGAGAGAGAGAGCATGTGTGCACAAGTGGGGGGAGGGGCAAAAGCAGAGGGACAAGCAGACTCCTGCTGACCAGCAGCCCCATGCAGGGCTGGATCCCAGGACCCGGAGATCATGACCCGAGCTGAAGTCAGACGCTTAACTGACTGTGCCCCCCATATTTTTTAATTTTAGAAAAATTGGGCACACTCCTTGTAAAAGCACTACAGAACCAATCTAAAAAAAAGATGGAAAATGGGAAACCCTAAATGACAGTCTTATGTTAGGAATTCCCCATAAAGAAAGGTCTAGATCAAGAAAGATTCAATAGTGAACTATTTCAAACACTTAAAAAGAAATAATACTAATCTTATACAAAATCATTCAAAGAAAAGAAAAAGGGAGCATTTACCAGCTTGCTTTAAAAAGCCAGAATAAACATAATTTTCCTTTATAAGAAGGGAACAAAAAATTAACCTTATTTTTTATAAGATGGGAAAATCAGAGATTAATTACTTTCATGAACTTAGATGTAACAATCATAAATAACATATTAGCAAACTGAGTCCAGCAAAGTATAAAAAGCATAATATGTCAAGTCAAGTCTATTTCAAAAATGAAAAGTGGATTTAATATTAAAATATAAATGTAATTCTTGGGGCGCCTGAGTGAGTCAGTCAGCTGAGCGACCAACTTGTGATTTTGGCTCAGGTCATGATCTCATGGGTTGTGGGATCAAGGCCCCCATCAAGCTCCACACTCAGTGTGGAGTCTGCTTGGGATTCTCTGCCTCTTCCTCTGCCCGCCCCCCCGGATGTGCATGCTCTCTCTCTCTTTCTCAAATAAATAAATGAAATCTTTAAAAAAATAAATGTAATTCACAGATTTCAAAATAAAGTGCAAAAACTCTCTATCATCAGTGGAAGAAATGCACAAGAAATATTTCACAAAATTCAATATTTTCTTGTGATAAGTACACTACGAAATCTAGCAAAGGAGTTTTATCTACAAAAAATTCAAATAATGGGAAAATATTGCCCATTTTCTCTAGGTTTGGAAACAAGATCACAACATCCATTAAACATCGTGCCAAAAGCCCTACCGAGATGGTGGAATAAAAAAAATTAAAATATACAATTAACCTAAATGTATTATGCCTTGCATCCCAGAAATTCCATCCTGGGTATATACTCAAAAACATACAAGAATATACTTGCAACAAAATGAATCTCACAGAATAATACTGAATGAAAGAGCCAGATTCAAAATGAAAACACACTCTATTTGTTCCACTGACATGGATATCAAAAACAAGAAATACTAATTTGTTGTGATAGAGGTCACAACAGTAATTGACCTTGTGGTGTGTGCTGGGGTGGTGACGTTGCCTGATGATGTTGCACAGGGAAGCATACCATAGTGTTGAAATGTTTCTATTCCCTAATGTGCATGGTGCTCTTGCAGATATATGCATATGTAAAAATAATTCAGCTGTACACTTAAAATTTATGCACTTATGGATACAGTGCCGCCATCAAAAAAATTTTAACTAAAAATTAAACATAGAAGTATTGTTTCTGAATTATTATCCTTTTTTTTTTAAGATTTTATTTATTTGACAGATAGAGACATAGGGAGAGAGGGAACACAAGCAGGGGTAGTGGGAGAGGGAGAAGCAGGCTTCCCGCCAAGCAGGGAGCCTGATGTGGGGCTCGATCCCCAGACCCTGGGACCATGACCTGAGCCGAAGGCAGATGCTTAATGACTAAGCCACGCAGACACCCCTCTGAATTATTATTTTAAGCCTAAGAAGTCTTGGAGCAAAATTATCTGGTCAAAAAGGAAATTAATTTCAGATAGAAAGGTTAATATCAATTTCACCGTAGCCTCAAGCACACAATGAAGATTGAACTGGCACAAACGTGCAGTCAATCTGGAATGTAGTGTACTGTAAACAGTGATTTCTTTTAAAGGGCCACATCGGGTCAAGAACAAATGAGCAAGCAAATAAGAGGAAGCACAGGAACTGTGACATGTCCTTGAGCTTGAAGTCAACCTGATATATGATTGGAATGCATTCCCTTATGTTATAGATCCTCTAAGCTCTTCTACTGGCCTTTGAAATAGCTGAGATTCCAAATGTTGACCTTACCTGAAGAGGTTCAGTCCATTTCTGAAGCACCTACAGTTTATCAACCACTGTGTTAAGGTGTATGAAATAAAGAGAGAAAGGACACACTCTATCCTTAAAGGAAATCTCAGTCTAAAGCTGACAGATTTTTCTCCTTGACCAAATTTTGAACAATCTCGTCTGAGCCCTCTTTTTTAATAGGTCTCAAGCTTGGCTCCCATCCTGTCTTTTGGTCTATATAGCCCAGTTTTAGCACGTAATCCCCCACCCTTGGTATATGATCACCCTCAACATCTGGTCAAATTCTTCATCCCCCACCTTTGATAATGTGATCACTCGGGGCTGTCTTCAGCAAAAATCCCTTTAAGTTGCTTTACCAAAATTCTCCTATCCTCAGTGTCTCATCTTAACAATCCACTGCCCCCACCCTGCACCCCACTCACCCTCAAGCTCCACCCATTGGCTTTAAATTTCCAACTGTGTTGCTGTATTCAGAGTTGAGACATTTCTCTCCCCTGTTTCAATAGTTCTGAGTAAAGTCTTCCTTACATTTTAACATGGGTCAGAATACCTTTTTTCTTTAACATTAAGAAAGCCAGATTTGTAAACAAATATTGAAGTATAATAGAAGAGTAGGGATAACATGGAAGACATAAATACTACTTAACAATGAGCAGTTTATCTTGAACACTGGTGGGTGTTGGTATAGCACAGAAGAGGTATCATCTGAAGAGGATATTGATAGGTAAGATGCATTTGGTAGACAAAGGAAGAGGAGAACCATTTCAGGAAAAAGCAACAGTGTTACGGAAGCAAGGGTGAATATAAAGTGTTCCTGAGCTAAAAATATTTCCTTATCATTTGAGTGATAATGCCATTGTGGAAAACTAGGGTACAAGTTACCCTGAGGAACGTGGACTATGGTTTGTAAGTAAAGAGAGGATATTGGAGGGTTTCAAGCAGGGAAGTGAAAGGATCACTTCCCATTTTTGGTGAACGTCTCCAGAAATGTAATGGAGAGTGATTTCAGTGGGTAACATAGGAGACCTGTAACTAAATTAGGAAACTTTTAGAAAAATACATCTAGGTAACAGTGGGAACCTGGATTATAACTGTGGAAATTAAGATGGAAAGAAATGAGTAGACAGTACAGATTTAGGAATTTACCGTCCGCAATATTTGTTCATTCAATTAGCTAGTGAAGCAGAAGGCAAGGTTTGGGAAAGGGCAGGAAATACTAGTGACTCCCTAATTGGGAGGATCATACTGACATCAGTCAAACTGAGAGGCATAGAATTTTTAAAAGCATATTTTAAAGGAAGATAGTGTCTGTGGAGGCTTTATTTGGAGGTAACTCGTAAGTACAAATTGGTGATGAAGAAGATCATGACCATAGCATGATCATGATACCATTAAACTGTTTACCGTCGGTCACTTTCCAGGCTCTGTATTAAATCCTCTACATACATTAATCTATTTAATCCTCAAGTCTATTATTATTTCCATTGAGCAGAAGAGGGAAAGGAGTCACGGAGAACTTAGGTAAGTTGGCCAACGTCACGTAGCTAGCACGTGACACGACCCAAGCCAGGAGAGTCCCAGATCTGTGCAGTAAGCCACAACACTTAAGGAACAGGGGAGAAGGCTTGGGGACAATGAAAAGATAATTGTCCGGAAGATGGTGAACTGATACCAAACTAAGTTGTCCGGCTGGGGGAGATACGGCATCAGAATAAACCAGGACTAGCCCTGCACTTCTTTAAAGCTAGATATTTTTTTGTCAAGTCCGAAAACCTCAGTACTTCGGTACATACGACCGCAGGCAACTCACTCGTCCACATTAACCCTTTTATTTGCATATTTGAAATGAGTTAGCTTGATATAATGATCATTAACTTATTCCCCAAATCTTAAATTTTGGAATTCAGAGTAAGAAACTTACAAAAAATTCTTGCCCTAACACTGATTTTTTAGTTCATGGAGAATAGTGTAAGCAGATATGGAATCACAATGAGTTAGTATGCAAAAGATTTATTGCCCTAAATCCAGAAATATATTTTTTAAGGAGTCATGAAACAAATATGTTTTTCTTTCTTAGTAAACGTATGTATCAGATAGTAAATTAATACAAGGACCCAACAAAAAGCTACTTTTCTCCACATGCACCTATATTGTGACTTTTTTAAAAATCAGAACTACCTTTAATGATTTCAGAGCCAATAATGCATGAGTTGAAATTTGGCTAGTGATTATGCCATTTTATTTAATTCAGCTATTTCAAGGTTAATTTACAATCATCTCTTTTAAGCACAAGTGGTGTTTTGCTGGATTCTTCTAGGGAATTGCACTGAAGTCAGGAGTCAGCAATAAACTGTTTCATGTCATCTAGGGTCAGGTACTTATCTTCCCAGAGCAGGAGTGATCAGACCAATGGGACTGCATCACAAAACTTCAAATGCTTAATATTCTATCAGTCAGTTCCTAAGGACCTCTGAGCATTGGAAAAACTCATTTAGTGTTACTGACATATTAATTCCAAGACAGTAGTTAAACATTCTGAAAGCTGTATCTGGAAAAGTCATATTTTAAAGCCACTTATACCAGATTAAACTGGAAGGGAGTTTTAATAAACAGGTGATTGCTTATTAACAATAAGATAAGGAATGCAACTCTTCCCCATTGTCTTCTTCATCTTCTTTCACGATTCCTCCCTGTCAAGACAATGTTGTTGGCTTAAAAAGACTTAAGAAAAGCAAGCTCAGCTTTCCATCTGATTTGAAAGGGGCACTTTTGGTCTTTCATATATTTTACCATACAAAGAAATGCATGTTGCTTTTCTTGCTGTGAGACACTACAGGATACTAATGCTTAATGTTCTTCATCATATACCAGGTGATCTTCAAAAGTTCAACTTTGTTAGGAGAAACCTACTTTCTCTTCTGTGGGCCAAGTACTTTAAATGGTCATTAAAAAGCAACAAGTTCTGTATTTTACTTTCACTGACGGATGTAAGTGTAATTTTCAGGGAGTGGGTTTTAGAGAATGGAGGACTCAGTGAGGCCTGGGCTATCGTTTCCATTAGCCTTCTATTTGTTGATAGTGAGGACCTCGGGCCGGGAGAGGAGGCATGCACCGGGCATGGTAACACAGGGAGAGGGTGGTGGAGGTGAAACCCTAAACCCAGGCTCTACCCCCCAAACCCAGAGCTCGTCTCCACCTCTCCGTCCTTCCCCAATATACACGGCTCCTGGCAAACTGTACGAGAACAACACAGCAGAACTTCTCATGTGCATAAGACTAAGTCAGTGCTGCTGTGAGCACAGAATGTGTTTTATTCCTTTCGACTGCTCGGCCTCTCCAACTGTGTATTATGCCAGATCACTGAGCCAGTTAACTACCATTAGTCAGCTTCTCACCTTATTCTGTGTCCTATTTCAATAAAGCTAGAACTGTGCTTGTACAAACAGGGAGGAAACCCAAGGAGAGAGCTTGCTGGTAGCACTCCCCATCTCTCCCGAGTTCCGGCGGTGGACTCCTTGTTACTGCCCAGCATCTGCTGCACAATGCATCCAGCTTGAGTGTATGCTGCACGCCCCGGGTTAAGACATCTTTGGAGCATTTGTCACACTGATCTGTGGCATGAAGATAGAGGAGTCTTATGAGAAGGCACTAAGGCTCAGAAAGGAACACTTCTCATTTGAAATGATTCATTTAGTTTTCAACTTATGCAGGCTGTTCAACAAGTATTTACTAAGCACCCACTATGTGCCAAGCATTTCCCAAAGGCCTGGGGATGTTGTGGGGAAAAAATGCCTGTGTTCTCCTGGGCAACGGACAAGGCTGTTTATTATTAAAATGCTGCATATTACTCCCCTGGGGAAAACCTCCTACCGAAATTAGATTGTGGTCAGTACCGAGTGTTATGTGGCTTACTGAAAGTCAGTAGAGTGCTCAGTAGGTAAAAAATTGATTATAAATATGTCTCTGTCTAGGGAAAAACAAGGTAATTAAAGGTTAGAATGATTATAGTTAGAATGAAAACAATAATCTCCAAGCTTCCTCCCTTTCCTTTTTTGTCCCGAAGATGAGAAGAGTATTCGAATGAATTGAACAGTATTTACATATTGTATTTGGTGGGTGTGTCTCTCCCACAACCACCACAGTTACTAATTTCTGTTTGACAACCAGTCCCCTTGCTGTGGATTCTGCTGATGGATACTCAGGCTGCTCTTTAGAACACTCCCCTGCCCCTGCCTTTTCTGTAAACTGGATGTTACATGGGGAGGCTTAGATTTAATTAATTTCAATTTTCTGGCAACACATGAAAATCTCCAGAGCAGTTATTTATTTTAATAATAAAGAAACTTGCCCATTTCCAAAATCGTTATTCATGAAACCTAGACAATAAATACTATTTATGACTGTTTCTCATACAGCTAGTCTCCTACTACACTTCCCCCCCCTTAACAGTAACGCTGACAATTATAGTTTTAATATTATGTTTCCCCCCACCAATGGAAAAACTTCAAACATAAACAAAACTAGAACAAGCAGAACAATGAAATCCTATATAGTCATTACCAAGGTACCAAAAAAAATCCACAATCTTGTTTTATGTTTCTAACCTGGATTGTTTTGAAGTAAATTCTACAAATCATAACAGTTTATCTTTGAATATTTATGTGCTTAATTTGAAAGGAAAGGACTCATTTCAAAAACATAAATTCAATAACATTTTAAAACTAAGTATAAAATATAAGTAATTAATACCATCAGATATGCTGCCAGAGTTCAGATTTTCCCAATTGTGTCCAGAGAAAGTCCATGCATGAGCGTCTGCCTACGTCTCAGAAAGCTCTTTAGCATACGTGTTTCTCTCCCTCTTTTTTCTGTTTTAACTTGTTTATTAAAGATCCTGGGTCATCCATTCTTCCTTCCTTCCTTCCGCCTTCCTTCCTTCCTTTTTTGATATACTGTGTCATTCTGATGCTGTATGTATCACTCAAGAGGTTAACTATTATGTGGTTGTTTCATCTTTTTGTGATATTAATGCCCATCGATGATCATTGTCTAGTTTCATTATTTGACTAGATGTTTAAAAATAGACTTGGTTCTAATTCTATTTATGCTAGTTTTATCCCAATTGCAGAGAAAAAGCAGTGGAAATTGCATGTGCATCTTCCACAGGCTACTGCTCAGACCACGCCACCAAGATCCACCTAGAAGGCTAGTTCTTGCTTAATCACACTGTCAGTAAGGAGTGACCACAGGCCCCCAGAACCTTACTTGAGTCTATCCTGCACAGGTTCTGTCAGACTGTAGATCAATCACTAATGTGTAATAAGTACCAAGTACGACCCAAGCTCTCTACCAGGTTCTCAGAATGCAGCAAGAAATCAAAGAGACAAAGTCCCTGCTTTCATGCACTCCATAGCCTGTTAAGCATGCCTGAAAATGAGAAAGTAAATAATTTCTAATCCCATTAAACATGGAGAGAAAATGTAGAGTTATTGATCAGCATGAGTGTGCTTTATAAAAGGTGGTCTTGTCTTCCAAGTTATGTTCTTGGACCTTGCCCTAATTCCCCCAAATCCGTCTGAAATATAATGGGATCAAGATGGTCTTGGTTTGGAACATAACTAAATAAAAGGAGTTAGTTTGGATATGGAATGAAAAGAAGACATGTGGATGGATGAGTTACTGGTACCCAATTCTGATCGCTGATATTCACCAACTACGCTTATGATTTGAAGAGCAGCAGTGTTCTCCCACATACTTCAAAACTGGAATTCTAATAAATATAATTAGATGGTAGATAAATAATGATTTAATCTGGCAAACTCTACTAGATCTAGTTATAACAGCAAAGTATATAAAATAATTCGGTATGCTCTCTAAAAAACTGTGTGTGGGGGGGGGCGTCAGTGTGCGTGCAATGCTTGTGAGTGAGAGGGAATCCCCCCACCCCCAAAACAAAAGAAAAAGAAGTCAGGTCTTCTTTTCACTCCTTGCCTATCACTCAGAACCACTCAACACTCCCGAATCCATACCTTGAAGGCAGCAGAAAGGCAGGATGGGAAGGTAGCACAAGTTGAAGGGAAGATTCTGGAGATTATTTTTTTAAGAATCAAAATATAATCAGAGGGTTTTGAATAATGGGAAAAGTTCTCATAACTCAATTACTTTAAGCTCCATAACTGTATGAGTCAGGGTTCTCCAGAGACACCAAACCAATAGATATATAATACACACACGAAGGCAGACATGTCTAAGAGGAGATTGAGTATAAAATTGACTCAGGTGGTTATGGAGGCTGAGAAGGGTACGCCTGCTGTCCGGGAGCTAGAGAGCCAGAAAGGTCGCCACACAATTCATTCCTAGGCTGATGCCTGAGAACTGGGGGTGGGTGGGGAGAGGGTAAGTCCCAGGCTGAGTTCAAAGGCCCCACATTAGGGGCACTGGTGTCCAAGAGCAGGACAGATGCACAAGGGAGCTTAAGCAAGTCTACTCAAGCCCTCCCCAGATGGGATAGTAAGACTCAAATGTCTCTCTCAGAGACACCTCCACAAACACAGAAATCACACATTACCAGCTCTCCGAGCATTCCTCAGCACAACCAAGGTGACACACGAAGTTAACCGTCACGGTAAGTATTCGGTAAGAAGACATTGGCTCTTTTTTCTGCTTGAGAGATAAAATTCTTCCATTAAGATGTGTTAATGACCTACCGAGTCAAATATCAAACGTCCCCTTTTAATTAATTCGTTTATATAGGGTTGTGAGTAAGAGCAGAGATTTGGTGTCATAAAAGCCTTTCTTTTTTGACCATATCATTCCAGGCAACGCAGTTCCAAAATGGGGGGGGGGGTGAGTGGTGGTGTCCTGGGTGAGTGTGGATTCCTTGTTGACTCCACACCAGCATGTCAGCGCCATGAGGAATAAACTTGCATGGAGCACAGAGGAGCCAATCATGGAGAAAGTGACATATCTGGGGACATATCTGCCATGGTTCCTTTGGTGGTGAACAAAAACTCCACAGTGCACTGATTGTGCCTAAGATTAGCACAGAAGAATCTGCACCACGACCCTATTTGCATGTGGTGACTGATGCACAGCCACACGACATGACTTCCCACCATCTGCAAAAGAAGAGGTCCGTGCCGTGCTTCTCAGTCTCCATGCCTCTGATATTTACTGCTTTATCTCCTAAAAGTCTAAGTATAAATCTCATCTTCAGGGACTTATTATTTTTCTTATAAAAGGAAAACCAGCTAACTATTAGTCCGTGGATTTCTTTTCCTTTCTTTTATTTTTTTTTTCTGAGATTTAAGACCACCACTGACTATTGCTATAGTGATTAGACCATGATTAGGAACATTATCTACAGTAAACCACTGGGGTATGTGCACTTGGACGTTTTTCCTTTTTATCCCTCAAATATCCCTAAATGTCTCCTTGTAAGAAGCATAAAGAATAAACCTCTTTTCAGGCTTCCAAACAGTCAATGAGGGAAATACAATATTTGGTCTATGTTGTTAAAAAATGAGACAGCAGGCCCAAGTATAGTCACTTACCCAAGCCCAAGACTTCATTTTGATTTTGGCTGTCCCAGAAATGGGATCTTAAACCGGTCAACCAAGAGTTGCCTGACCAACACTAGTCAGACCCCTGCCATGCCCTATAAGGAAAGTGACCCTGCAATCACCAACCTGCTGTTTTGCCTCATATGATTTCCTTGTTTCTGTTCCCATCTGTCTATAAAAGTCTTTCATTTTGAACAGCTCCTCGAAGGTCCTTTCTATCGGTTAGACTGGATGCTGTCCAACTTAAGAATCGTTGGGTAAAACTAGGAAGATCTTTAAAGTTGATTCATTTGAATTTTGTTTTTTTAATAGTAAGTATTTCTAGTAATAAGCACTTGCTATGGACTCAACTGTGTTCCCTCAAGAGTTCATCTGTTGAAGACCCAAGCCCCACTGTAATGGTATTTGGAGACCAGACCTTTGCCAGGTGTTACGAGTTTAGCTAAACTATTCCATAACATCTTGGCCTCCGCATGCATTTTGGGTGGCCTTGAACTGTCACTGGACCTCCACCAAGCTCATGCCCTGGATATGAACCACAGAATGACAGGTGAATGTAAGTTCCTGGTATGACTCCACCAACCACCACTGTGATGAGCATTCTCCCCTCCTCCTGGGATTTCTCCCTTACATAAGACCACCATGAAGCTTATCAAAACCCCACTCTTTGGGGTTTGAATTCACCAGTCTGGCCATAGCCTGGGAAGTCCAACACATGCAGGTTCCCATGTTTCACTGTGCTCTCTCTCTCCTGCATCCTGCCTTAACCTCCCCACACGGCCCCTCCAGGACTGTGAGTAATAAACTTCTCTATTTCAATTAACTTGTGTTCTTTTTTTGAACCGTGGCTCACCGTCCAAAACTCCAGGGTTCTACTTAACAAATGTTAATTAAACAAAATCACAACAAGAAGTAATTAGTTCAGGAGATGGAGCCCCATGGTGGAATTAACGTCCTTACAAGAAGATACCAGAAAACATGCTGTCTCTCTCTCCCTCTGCCCTCTGCCATGTGACAACATACTAAGAAGGCAGCCGGGAAGAGAGCTCTCCCTAGACCGTGACCATGCTGACACTCTGATCTCGGATGTCCAGGCCTCTGGAACTGTGAGAAGTAAACACCTGTTGTTCAAGCCCCCTGGTCTATGGTGTTGTGACCCAGCTGCCCCAGCTAACTATTACTGTACTCACATAGTCGCTCAGTGAGTCCAATCATAATATTCACACAGCTGCACACATTCCCAACATGTGTGTACCCTTTGGTGACCAAACAGACCCAGCTAGGGGCCGCTCATGAGCTAGAGCCTGTGTATTTTAAGGAGCCACATCATTTCAGAGAATACAGAAAACAGGAATGTGACCAACCCAAGGCATAATTTTACAGTAATTTCGTCAGTGCTATATCTTTATCATCATGCAATTAATATCTTCACATGTCCACTCTGGCACCTCCCAAGAATTTAACCCTTCATGTTGCTCTGCCTACTAACACATTTCTCCGTGTGAATCTCTTTCCTTTGCCTGACTCTGCAGTGTCACAAGGTCTCTCTGTCCCTTCTCACGAACTCCCCATTCCTCACCTGGATATATGGTGTTAGGAAAGCAAATAATTTATAATATGATGCTGTCCCTCTTGACCAATTCTCTCAACCCTACCAAAGGCATTTTAATCCTAATTATAAGAATATATAATTAAATTTTACAACAGACTTTTGAAAAAAAAATAGTTTCCAAACTATTTTCTTAGCTTGGCATTTTTTTATACAATAAAAAATCTTACACAGAAATAAAACATACAAAATAGGTAAAAACCAGGCTGATGGCTGAAGCAAGAGGAGAGACACTGGAGAGAAGCTCTCGGGGCCTCAGGTCTTATGTCCCTGAGCACAACCTCCTCTGTTGGAATAATGGCTGAAGTCAGCCTTGTCAGGGGAGAAGAGGGAGTAGGAGAGCTTCTAATCACCGCCTTCTATCCCAGGAAATGAGCTGAGATGGACAAACATATGTACCCTATTTTCACCCACCACAAATGTCCCCCGTGTCCACAGGTGTTCTCTCAGAAGGAACCAAGAAGAGACCAGCATTAGCGGCCTTTCCCATCTACTCAGTTTTTTATCTGAACGTTGATGCCTGAAGGATCCGTATTAATTTTTGACCTACTATAAAAAGAAGTCAAGAGCCACAAATGCACAAGGGCATTTTATGATAAAATCTGTCCAGAATCCAGCTGTATAAAGCATTATCAAAAAGTTGCGGGGATGATGGAATCAATCAGTTAGGCTAAAAATAATGTAAGAAATGTATTTGGAAGTTTTCTTTTGAAATCCCCTTCAAAGAACCCTTTGTTTTGAGGATACGATGCCTTCAGTCATATCAAATAGCTTTCCTTTCATTAGTTTTAAGTTGGGGAATAGACAGAAGTCATACATAAAACATAATGAAAAAGGGAAATGCGATAATACGGGTGCATCGTGGACCACAAAAAAATTTGTCAGACGGCAAACAATATACCCAGGTACCAAGCTGAACAAAGTATGATATTTTTAAATAGTTAAAAATAAAATAAATAATAATAACGAACATGTTTTAGATGCGTGCCATACCCTAATCTTTGTACCCTTCATAAATTAATTCTGATTTTCACTATACTCTTATGTAATATTTACAGGAACACTCTCAATTAAATGTACGTTGAGACACAGAGAAGTTAAGTAACTTGATGCGGTCACCCCAGTAAACCACCATTTATTAGATCCCTGTGTGTATTGATTCTGGGCAGATGCTGTGACTCACTTTAGCCAATAGAATACCCCAACAGACCCTGAAACCGTTCAGTACAGCATTCAAAAAGACCTCATAGCTTCTGTTTTTGCATTTTGGGGAGCCCTGCCACACGTGTGAGTGGCTCAGGTATGCTACTGGAGATCCTACATGGGAAGACCATGTGAAAAACCATCTTGAGAGAGAAAAGCCCAGTTGTCCCATGAACAAGCTGAGCTGAGCCCAGATTTTAAGCTCTCCCACCAAGGGACTGGATGAGAACAAAGCCATCTTTAATGTTTTTGCTCCAACTGCCATCTCGCTAGACCTATGTAATGCACCCCAAACACAATCAGGAAAAGAAATCCATCTGAGCCCTAGTCAACACACCAAAGCATGAGAAATAACAAAATGCTTGTTGTTCGAAGCCAGTAAGCTTTGGGGAAGTTTGCTGGATAGATCACCAAAACACATATATATGGTCACCTTGCTAGTGACTGCAAACGGGGATAAAAACCCTGGAAACATGGGTCAAAGCCCTGTGCTCTTACTCAGTAAAACATCCTGTCTCATGATAAACACATCCTAACACAGGCTCATGAAGCACTGAAGTATGGTAATGAGTTCCGATGCATGATACCTACAAGACAGGAATGCCAAAATTATCCCTATCTACTGAATGTTCTACAGCATTAAATTTGTTCAGTCATAATTCAAAAATGCTGAATATTCTGAGGTTTGTATATTGAACAATTCTCTAGAAAGGTAGACATATTTAACTATCCTACTTATTATCTCTAATTTGATATCTAATAGCATAATCAACACTTAATTCATTCTGTGCCAGCCCTGAAAATCTGCCTTTTTTTGGTATCTTCCTCATCCCAGTCAATAGCATCTTAACAATGCCAGTTACTTTGCAAAATTCACAAAACTCTTGATTTCTCTCTTCCTCACACCAATAATTCAACCTGGTAACAATTATTATTGGTTCATTCTTTAAAACATATTCTAGAAGTATCTGCACCTCTCTATCACTGATCAATACTTCTGAGCTCTCTGGCCCAGACCACTTCAATGCCTCCCTTGTCCCTGGCTTCCGGTCATCTCCTCTGTCGGTCTAATCTCAATAGAAAAGACAGAGTGACACTTCTAAAACATAAGTTAGGGAATTCCACTCTCAGTAGGGAAGTATAAATTCTCTATAAACCAACACTGCACCAGATAACACCTATAAATTCTGAGAAATCTGAGTATTCTAGAGAGTAAAGAAAAGCAGGCTTAGTGGGGAGGGAGTTAAACTGTGGAGAAGTAGTTAGCATGGCAATGACTTCTCTTGCTCTGTTTTTCGGTCTCTGCCCAGAAGGCAGGCTGTAGTTATGCAGGGTATGTAGGGAGCTAAAACTCTGACACAAGGTCTGTTTTCTGGCTAGAAGAAAAGCCAAAGAAAGAAGCCCAGGCAGCTGCAGCTGGTTGCCAGAGTACAGGGGGATGCTGGAGGGACTGAGCTAGAGAAGAATCCCCAAACTCTGCACATGAACACCCTGCAGGTCTCTGGTTGATCTCTGAACCACACATGTTCACAAAGGCTTACATGGTGAAACTGAGGTATGGACTTCTGTCCACAGAGCGTGAAAGAGCCTCATGCAAGTCTAGTCAACTACCTGCTAAGACAAAAACATCAACATTCTTCAAAAGAAGGAAACAGAATGCAGAGTCTTCACAACATAATGGCCACAGTTCTAAGGATGTAATTCAAAATAACCTGACACACAACAACAACAAAAAATGTAACCCATTTTTAAAGAAAAGAGCAATCAATAAAAGCCAACCAGATGCCAGATGTTGGAATGATCGGAACAAGCCTTTAAAACTCTATCATATGTTTAGTAAAGAAAGGAAAATGCACTCAAAATAAATTGTAAAAATATATAAAACTTCTTCAGGGAAATAAAATAGTGGAAAAAAACTAAAATAAAATTTTAGGATTGAAAATTAAATTGAAATAAAAATTTCACCAGATGGGCCAGTAACAAGTGGACATAATAGATGAAAGTCACTGACTCCCAGGTGAACAGAACTTACAGGGAGAGAAAGAAAAAAGATGTTAAAATAGGAAGCAGAGACTCGGAACCCTGTAGGATGATAGCAAATGGCTTAATGCCTAGATTAATAATTAATGAGTCACAAAAGAAAAGGAGAGTAAAACTGTGGCAGGAAAAATACTGTTAAGAAATAATGGTCCCAAATGTTCCAGACTTGGTAAAATACATTAATTTAAAAATTCAAGTTAAAAATGTAAAATAAATAGTAAAAATAAAAATTCAAGAGTCTCCACAAACATAAAACAGGACAAATTCAAAGAAAACCGTGTCTACCCACATGAATAATCTGTTAAGAAAAAGACAGAGGCCATCATTAAAGCAACCAGGAAAAACGGCACATTACATACAGAACCAAACTAATCAAAATGACATGGACTTCTCAAGAAACCACAGTAACCACAGAACAGTAGACCAGAAAAGAGTAGAATAATGTATTTAAAGTGCTGATAGGAAAAATAAAACAGAAACAGTCAATCCACAAGTCAAGAATATAGGCAAAATAAAGTCATGTTCAGATAAAAGAAAATAAGATTAATTACCAAAAGAAACTAAATACAGGAAAGGCTAACGGTATATTCGGAAGGGAAAGGACACCAGAGGAAAACCTAGATCCTTAATAATGAAAAGGAGTATTGAAATGACAAATATTTGAACATATATACATTTTCTTCTTAATTTCTTTATAATATAAATGTTTACAAATAAAAATTACTCGTCGTTTGCACTTTAAAAGTAGGTAGATACAGAGAAAGCGTAATTGCAGGGTCACACATGAGTGTGAGGTTTGCACTGTTTACTGGAAGTGAAGGACATTAGCTCTAAGTAGGTTACGGAAAGTGAAGGAAGCATATTCTCACACCTAGAATTCTAAAGACCAATACAAAGACGTTCACACACACACTAGAAAAATTAAAATGAATATTTTTTAAAAATACTGAAATAAGGTAAAAAGACTCAGGAAAGCATACAACAAAAATGAGAGAGACAAACAGAAAGCATACAATAAAATGATAGCACTAAATAGAACCACAGTGATAATTACATTAAACATTAATAGTCTAAATACACAAAGTAAAAGCCATAGATGGTCAGGATAGAAGAGGAAGCATCAGCCAACCATCTGCTGCCTACGACAGACAGACTGACAGCCTCCTTCGGAGGCTCGCCTCTCCGTGGCCGCGTCTGTCCCCTGCCCTGTCACTGTTGGTTCAGGCCCGTGCTTGCCTGGGGCCTTGTTTGGGCCTTGCTGTGTCCTGGTCAGTGTAAGCCGCTAGTATTCCATTCTACCAGAGACCAGCGGTGTAAACCACCAACACCCACCTCTCACAGTTTTGGAGACTGGGAGGCCCAAGGCACTAGTGGACTCGGTTCCTGACCAGACGCCTCCTCCTGGCGTGCAGACGGCCATCTTCTGGCTGTGCCCTCCCAGGGCAGAGAGGGAGAGGGCGCTCGTCTCCCCCTCCTCTAACACGGTCGTGAACCCCAGCATGGGGGTCCCCCTCTCATGCCCTCATCTAAACCTAACTATCCTTCAAAGGCCCCACTTCCAGATGCCATCACACTGGGGACTAGAGTTTCCACATAAAAATTTTGTTGGTACTCAATGGCGCCAGCAACATATTCAAATAGGAAGATTAGCGTCGGAAACACCATCAGGTGTGGATTGGTGCTACTTTGAACCAAGGGTCCCCCTGTGGTCTTTTGTTCAGTATTGTACAATGTAGAATTCTATCCAGCACTAATTTGTTTTGTCTTGAGGTGTACGACGAGATGAGACTATGGGTCCTGTCTGCCTGAATTCACTCAAGCCAAGACCTATAAGCCACGCTGCTCTTTGAAGGCTCCCATGTCCTTCTAATGGGTACACTTGAAGTGGTAAAGAAAAGGACATTTTCTTAAGAGCTACTACTCTATGCACAGGTTGTGTGATGATGCAGAATAAAATGCACGTTGCAGGACATTTTCTTTAAAAAATCATGCAGTCCAGAACATGCTGTTTCCTGTGCCTGAAACATCTGTTTCCCAGATACCAGCATACCTCGTTCACTTCCTCCTTCCAGGACCTTCTTAAATGTTGTTCTACTTACAGTGACAACACTGCATTTATAATCTGGAGTACAACAGGCTTTTCTTGGTTATCGTCTCTTGGTTCCTAGCAGAATGTAAGTGTGGTGATGGCCAGAATGTGTGTTTTGTTCCCTACTCTGATGCCACACGGTAAATGTGATGATCATTTGTTGAGCACATGAATGAATGAGTGAAACATCTGGCGATAGACAGGTCTGCCCCAGATGCTCCTGGAACACAGGGACATTTTGGGGGCCGGGGCCAGAGACCCGAGAAGCTCTCCGCAAAACAGCCTTCCATGGGGCCCTCTAGGGGATGGAGGAGCACACGCCGATCTCACCTTGTGCAGCCCTCTCCTCTGTCACTGGGCATCTGTGCTGTCCCCTCCATCAGTCTGGGACACCCCCGCCCCTGGGTGTTCAGACTCCACAGGACCCTGCTCTGTTGGGCCATCCCTGGGGCAGGAACCCCAGCTCTGAAACAGAATGATCATTGAGTTGTGGCCTTCCATGAGGAAACGTACAAACCTGTCACTTCCCCGCTGGGAACCCTGCTAGGAGATGATGATCTGAAATACCAAACAGGGTCCGAATTTCCTTTCTTGCTCTTTCCCGGCCGTCCCCCTACGTGTCTGTGTGCTGGGAAATCTAATAATGATGGTGCAGGTGTCTTAGCAGGAGTCTGCAGGTCCCACTTGAGCTGGTCGATAATCACAGGAGCTGAGAGTGTGTCCCTGTGGTCCAATAAACGTGATTTTAAAGTTTCCTCTGCCTCCTTATGATTCTTTGGGGCCACAGGAGGGCTAGGAAGTAATCTTCAGTGAGGACACAGAGATGTCAACAGGGAAGGCCCCTTATCAAAGGAGTACATTTGGTAACTATGGGCTAACACGTCACTGTCCCTTAAAACCAGTTTGTCCCTGCAAGAAAAGTTACTATTTAATTAGGTTATTTAACGACATGGACAGTGAAGAATTAGTAGGCCTATAGCTCCCACTGGTGGGCATGTTGAAAGGGACACTGGAATTTAAAGAAACCTATTTCTGACTCATGGGATGAGCACAGGAGTCCATTTTTCTGACCCATTTCTACTCCCGGGAACTGTGAAACTCAGGATCACACATCCTAAGTGTTGGACATTTCTTGAGATTGTATAGCCCAAATTTGGGCCATTGCACAGACCCTACAAGGATCTTCCAGGGAGGGAATTTCTCATTTTGGAAAAGGGATTGGAGTTTTAGGCCAAGGGGCTTGAAGAAAGGGTAGTTAAGACATATGTTCCAAACTAAAAGTCAGATGAGGATGAAGGAAAATTGTCCTGGGGACTCAGACCAAAGAAAGGCCATGTTAGCCAAAACCTTAGCCTGTAACTTCCGGCATTATAATTCACTTCTAAAACTGCTCTAATCCTTCAGCAGAGAAATGTTTGCATTTCTAAGTATTATTTACACTTATCTTTACAGGTGCAATGAAACCACATTGTCCAAATGTGGGATAGGCGAGGGTTAAAATCTGCATTCAGCCAAAGCCAAGATTGAAGCAAAATATTACTGTCACGGTATGAACATTTGAGACCCAGGAATCCATCGAAAATGTGTCTGAACACTGTGAAGCAGTGTTACAATATTATTAAAGTGTGGTGGTGACATTTTAAAAGTTTGGTATTAAAGGCAAAAAGTAAACCATTTTAGCATTCTCACTTGCTAATTTCTTCTGCAGACGCTATCCTGAATACTCATGGTACTAAATGAACGCCCACTTTCAACCGAGGTAAGTGGAAGCACAGACAGATTCTGGCCAGTGCAAGCTCGGTAGGCTCCTTGGTGGTGGTGATGTTGCCGCCAAGTTCCTACTCTTCTAGTTGCTCTAAGGCAGGCGGCCAGGTGAGAGGCCAGAGCATGGAGATCTCTTTGACTCCTGGTCAGAAGCGGCACTGGGACTCCCCTGGGGCAATCCCACACACTGGCCTTGCGCATTTTCAGAAGATGCTTTCCGACTGCTTCCAGAAACTGTCTTGTCCTCACCATTGTATATTTCTCACATTTTTCACATACTTGCTGTTTCACACGATTACTTGAAATTTTGTTCTTAAACCTGAGATCTGAACTGTGACAATGCAGGTATCTGAATTTCCAATTGCATCTGGGCTTTCCTTGCATGAATACCAATTTCAACGTTTTTCAGGAACAGAATAGAGGCATCTTGAGAGAATACCTGCACTTCAGCAGGTTTCAGAAAATGATCTATATTCTCGGAAGCAATCAGTGGTTGGGAGTATCAATACCGGCACTGTTATATTATTTGAAATATTTCTATCTGCAAGAGTATGGAAATCAAGTTTTCTTGAATTGTGAACACCTTGCATGAGTACGTGATGAGGAGGGGGGTCCAAGATTTCTTGTGCCTCATGCAGTTTGTGCGTGGCTGAAGAATAATGAAGGAGGCCCCTCCTTCCTGCCCCCAGTAGTCCCGTGACACATGCTGTCTCATGCCCGCTCTCCAGGGCACAACCGAAATGTATGAATGAAATGTGCCACAATCCCTATGTCACCTGTACCCTCGGCACACCTCTTCTCTCATCAGGGACACCTGTAGGTTGCAGAAGTGTTCCATCATCTTGCCACAGGTCAGGCAGAACGTGCTGCAAAATAGCGAGTTTATTTTTGCATACGCTGCTTTCCTAGTGCCTACCTGCAGAGACGCGGATGTTTCCTCTCGTGGAGCTCAATGGAACTGACATGCAAAGGGAAGGACAGCTGGTCCACCTCATTTCCAAAGCTACAGTCATTCACCGGACAAATATTGAGTGGCTCAGATGCCCAGGCAGCGGCTGATCCCAGCAGAGGGTGCTCCGTGGCTGACCTGATGACAGGGTGTGCACTGCTGGGACATCATCGTGGCCTCACTAGGCGGCTCGCACTAGTTTCTCCAGGATGCTTTTATAGCCAATAGCCTGAGAGAGACAGCATCTCACCTTGGGTCAGAGAGCAGATTGATTTCCTGACCAGAATAACAAAAACCATGTCTTCTTCAGGGACAGAAACTAGGCAGGTTTGGGGGAAGACTGGTGATTTGCAACCTTAATGTTCTCAGCTATGATGCGGATCCCTGTGTGCCAAGCATTCACCTGCACCTGCCTCCGTGCCAACTGCGTTGCACGTGGGGGGCAAGGGGAGCCCAGGCAAAGTTCAGGATGCTCGCTCTACTCAAGAGTGACTAATTATCCCAAAGTTCCTTGTTTCCTTCTCAATTCAATTTATGAAAGTCTGACAGGTAAACCGAGCAGTCATGCTGCTGCTTAGGGATTGATTGCTGGGTCACTGGACACACTCGATGGACATTCCAGAAACACGTTGTCGGGAGAGGATGTAGGAGCAAACTTTCTGGTTACATCCATGGCTAGAGAAGGCTGTTTCCTCTCTCCGGGAGAGGAAAGGCCAGAAAACAAACGGGGTTTACTTAAGTTGTAAATTCCCTGAAATTAATTGCTCTATCTCTTGTTTACGGATATATAATAACAACTTCCAATTTAAAAAAAAGCAGAATGTTGATACTAATGCCAAATAACTTTTGTTAAGCACTTTTTATTTTGGTACTGGAAAGAAAAATAACTAGACCCAGATAATTAAAAAGGGTATATGGAGAACATTAAGAATGACCGATAATAAAAAGTTTGCTCCCTCGTTTACCTTGGTGGTATTCACAAATTAGCAGAAATTGGAGCTCCAGACAAATAAATAATAGATGACTAACATATTTAACCAACTAAGCAATTTAGATGAGAAATAAAGACTGACATTTTAAACACCACACTCATTGTAGACATTCTGCTTCAGTGCATTTGTAGAGAAAGATGCATACGCACTGTTACGGGCTTTGGGAATCTGTATGAGAATCCGTTATGGTTTATGTTTGCTCTGATAATAGCACATCTCATAGCAGTGAGGTGGCTCCTTAAGTCACGTCTGCTACTTTCATCTACGTGTTTGCAATTTTTTTTTCAAGATGCTGTAAGCATGTCTGGATACTTTTGACCACAATTGACTAATTGTATATAAAATGGCAGCTGAAATTGAATGTACTTAAATTTCATTTCTCCTGTGGTATATGCAAAATTCCTGTATATGTTTTCTCCATATAGATATGTATTGTTTCTTAATTATATCACAAATAAATTCACTTTTATGATAGACAATTTAGAAAATACTGAAAGCTAAAAAAGAATGTGAAATATCTCCCATAATCCCAATGCCAAAGTTAATCACTTAATTTTTTAGGGCATATCTTTCCAGTTATTACATATATGATTTATTACAAAATAATACGTACTTTGTTTGAAATTCCATAATGTTTTCTAAAATTAGCAATCTACCATTAATCTATTAACAATCATATTACTAATTTATTTATGTTTTTCAAAATCAATGTAATGGTTGTATAAGTATGCCGTAATGTATTTAACAGTGGAAATGCATATGTAATGATGAATGGATCAAAAAGGGTATAGTTATGACCCAGATCAAATGTACCCTGAATCCATTTGGTCATTTCTGTCCTTATTACTGAAGGATCTAGTATGTTTTCCCCTTTGGTGGTAGAAACTCCTAGTCGTCCTCTTTCTGACCCCACACCCAGCCCTGAGCATGTGGGTAGACAAGACGGCCTGGGCAGACCAGGCTCTTACAAAGAGTCCTAGTTGATGGGTGTCTAAGGGGGACAGAACTGCATCCACAGACCCTTATTACTCACTCCAGAGCTGTTTTGAAAGAGAGAAATATACTCCTTTGTTCTTTATGCTGTATCGTATTGCATCTTTTTGTTATAGCAGCCTGACCCTAACCAGTACATTTCCTACATATATAATCATACATTTTTTGTAGCAAAAATCTTGATGTCTACTTAGTTCTCTGCCCTTCAAATCAGGATACTTTTTTTAAAAAAAGATTTTATTTATTTATTTATTTTAGAGAGAGAGAAAAAACACGAGAGAGCAGGGGGAGGGGCAGAGAGAGAGAGAGAGTCTTAAGCAGACTCCGAGCTGAGCACAGAGCCCAATGTGGGACTCCATCCCACGACCCTGAGATCATAACCTGAGCCAAACGTCGGATGCTTGACCAACTGAGCCACCCAGGCACCCCAAGACTATACATGATTCATAATCATGTAACTTTGGTGCACAATAGAAACCTGGAAATTTGCAAGAAAAAAAATGTCTTCTTTTTACAAAAACAGAAGTTTTTTTCTGAGTTGTCGGAAGATTTGTCCGACATTACACAGGATTAGGCTTGGCTATAGTAATGCTTAGTAAAGTAAGCTCACCACTGACCTCATATAAAGGAGCAAAAAAGAAGAAGACATTTATCTTCAACTGTTGTGACCTAAAATTCATAATGGTCTCTGAAATTTTATTCTTCCATATTGCTACCTCTTCTTAAGGACTATTTTACTAAACTGCATTTGACAGTCCAGACAGTCTATTGAATTCTGCTAGACTGATTTATACTCATTCGTTTATTCAAAAATAAAATGAGAATTGTGCTGCTTATTCAGAAACATGGATGAGAGAAGGCTGACCTTGGTAGAAGGCAAGTTTCATACGGTGTGATCATTATAAAGGGTCATATGTGATAGAGTATAAAAAAATAAGGCATTACGGGTTTTATAAGACTGTAGCCCAGGAAATTTCCTGGGGGAAGTAATGTCAACACTGAGTCTTAACAGTAGGGACATAACCGGTGAAGGAGGGCAGGGGCATAGGGATGGTCCCCTGCAGCATGAAGGAAATCTGGGAGAGGAATCATATTTCCTTTCTCCTAATCCAATTACTATTCCAAGGAGTAAGATGGTACTTATGGGGATAGTGAAAAAGTAAATTTCTATTTGTTCTTATTAACCTCATTCAAAGTCAGCTGAAAAAATCCCTTTATTTTACATGCAATTTATATCTCTCTTCTGCCATAACATTAGCATTCTCTACAAAAGTGAAATACATGTTTAAATCTATGGGCTTTTCATGCATGGAAGAGCATGGTTTTGACAGCTTTCGGGGGTTCCTTAAAGATGGATGGACATTCAATCATTTGTCTGAATTTGTGTGTTTAAAGCTAAAGAAAGTAAATGGGCCTTCAGTGTAGTCCCTGGGTCACATAAGCACATTATTTTTGTAGCCTCTGGGACGGCTCTTGATTGATAGCACAGGAGCAAATTACTTCAAATACTGGGTCCTTAGGTGTTCAGGTCTGTTGCATTTTATCAAATGTTTAAACAGTGACTGAAGTGATTTATGTTCTAGGTTTTGTGATAAAATGACGCAGTCACTCATTTCATATGCCTTCAAATATTCCATAAACCTTCAAAGTTATTTTATATGAGTACATATGAAAACTTATACATATATAAAATACATAAAATGATGATATACAACATATATAGGATGTCAATGTAAGGGAAACTTCCTTTCCAGGATCTATAAATCTGATATTGAAAGGACACTAAGGACATACTCTTTGGAATATTAGATTTTTGATACATTTTAATCTGACATAACAAATTTCCATCAATAGTTATTAGATATAAACTGGAAAAACTTCTACATATTTTCTTCCCATTCTTACATAAAACTATAGCAGTTACAAGTGCAGTCCAAAGGGAAAAAAACCCTGAACAGAGAAGAAGAAAACTGTAAAACACTCCTTAGCATTAGGGGAAAATTCCTATTTTGAATAATATAAAAGCAGAGATAAGAGCAAGAAACTACATTTAGGTAATTCAATTTTAACATTAAAATTTGCAAAATCTAAATATTACATTTGAAATGTTTTATAATATAAAGATGTAGCTACTATAATGATCTAGATGGAGTTCTATGAAGACATTTTCTGTTTTATGAGAAATGATGAGCTTAAAAATTAAAATATTGAAAAGTGTTAAAAAATAGTCTTCTTTTTACAATCCCCCCCCAAAAAAACCCCAAAATCCCAAAAAACAAACAAACAAAACCAAGTGAGGGAAAATTGTGTCATCTCCATACCTACTAAGGTGCTAAAAGGCCGTGTCAGGCTTGTCTTCTGCTGGATTATGCTGTCCTCTCCACTTACTGGATCAATGCACATTGTGATTTAGAAGTTTAAGATTCACCATTTGTAAAAAATTAACCAAATGACAATAAACCACCATATGTATTTGTTGTTTTGTGTATTAGCATATAAAAACAAGAAAGAAAAAAATAATTAAGATGTATCCTTTGTATTCTAATCTGTACTTTGTAGGTACTTTGACCAACTATTTTAAAGGTCAAATTCAAACGCTGCAATTTAATATTATTAAATGTTGCTTCTATCAGATACATTTATTCATTTACTTCCAGCCTCACCAGCCTAAATCTCTCATTTCACCCAGTGACTGAAATCTACGTGAATGCTGTCCTCAAGGATATGTATTTGAAGAACTTGACATATTCAGTGCTCAAGAAAGTTTCCTAATGGCCTACACTCTGAAAGGTTAGGACAGACATTCCAGAATCCGAGCCCTCACTAAAAAAAAATTCCAAGCACTCACTTAAAAAAAAAATTGATCCATAAGCATTTAGTGCAGAATTTATCCCTTTATGAGCTGTGTGGTTTACAGTGACATTATATGTGATTAATCAGATTTAGAAAATAAAAATATAAGATGTCTAGTTAAATCTGAATTTCACATAACAAGTGAATTGGTTTTTAGTACAGGTATGTCCTATGCAATATTAGAGACACATCTACCTATCTCTGTCTCTCTTTCTAATCTCTATCTATGAAACCATTTATTATTTGTCTAAAATTTAAATTTAGGGGCACCTGGGTGGCTTAGACAGTTAAGCATCTGCCTTCGGGTCAGGTCATGATCCCAGGGTCCTGGGATCGAGCCCCGCATCAGGCTCGCTTCTCCCTCTCCCACTCCCCCTGCTTGTGTTCCCTCTCTCGCTGTGTCTCTCTCTGTCAAGTAAATAAATAAAATCTTTAAAAAATTTTTAAAAAAAATAATAAAATTTAAATTTGGGGGGCATCCTGGATTTTATCTGACAGTCTTATGTGGCCTGTTGTGCTAAACCAGGTCATTATGCAGCTGCTTGTTCCAATGTCTGTCCTTTCCCCCAACTGTCTTTTTTCTGCCCACTCTGGTTAGTCTCTGCTGGCATTTCCACTCTTAACAACCACACAGTACCTCTGGCCAGTTTGTGTACACTGGTTACCCAAAGTCAAGTCTTCCTTTGCAAAATGGAATGTTCTCTGAGGTTTAAGTCCCTGGCTTGAATCTGGTTGACTACCCATTTCAGGCACCTCATCTGATTCATTCGTTAATCTCAGAACTAGCTTGTTTTCGGTTGTGTAAACTTTTCTGAAGCACATTTCATACATACAGTCTTCCTGTGAACACTGTGCTCTCTTTCTGCCTTTTAACAAGGAGCTAAATGATACTACTCTTCCAGAATGACATTTCTAACATGACAACATCTGGAGTTATTAAAGGACAATAATGAGTTGTTATCATGTTGAATTCTTAACCCAACTCCTAGAAGAAAGTATAGAGAAAAAGGACCTTGACATCAGTCTCAACAATGATCTTTTGGATTTGACACCAAAAGCAAAGGCAACAAAGGAAAAAATAAAGAAGTGGGATTACATCAAACTAGAAAGGCTTCTGCACAGCAGAGGAAACCATCAACAATATGAAAAGGCAACCTACTGAGTGGAAGAAAATATTTGCAAATTATTTTATGGTTAATATCCAAAATATATAAAGAATTCATACAACTCAGCAACAAAAATAATAATGATAACACTGTTTTAAAAATAGGCAGATAAACTGAATAGATATTTTTCCAAAGAAGACACACCATTGGCCAACAGACATGTGAAAGTATGCTTGACATCATCAGGGAAATACAAATCAAAACCACAATGAGATATGACCTCACACCTGTCAGAATGGTTAGAATAAAAAAGGTAAGAAACAACAAGTGTTGGCCAGGATGTAGAGAAAAGGGACCCCTCATGCACTGTTGGTGGGAATATAAATCAGTATAGCCACTGTAGAAAACACTATGAAGGGGCACCTGGGTGGCCCAGTTGGTTAAGCGTCTGCCTTCAGCTCAGGTCATGATCCTGGAGTCCCAGGATCGGGTCCTGCATCAGGCTCCCTGCTCAGCGGGGAGTCTGCTTCTCCTTCTGCCCCTCCTCCCTCTCCTGCTCTCTCTCTCATTTTCTCTCTCTCAAATAAATAAACTCTTTAAAAAAAACAGTATGGAGCTTCGCTTAAAAAATTAAAAATAGAATTATCCTATGACCCAGCAATCCCCCCTTCTGGGTATTTACCCAAAGAACATGACAACAGGAGGTCGAAGAGTTATCTGCTCTCACATGCTCACTGTAGCATTATTCACAATAGCCAAAATATGGAAACAACCAATTGTCTTAACAGATGAATGGGCAAACAAGATGTGTGGTGTGTGTGTGTGTGTGTGTGTGTGTGTGTGTGTGTGTGTGTGATGGAATATTATTCAGTCATGAGAAAGGAGATCCTGCCCTTTACAACAAATAGGTGGACCTTGAAGGTATTATGAAAGAAAGATAAATACTGTATGATAGCACTTGTATGTGGAATCTAAAAAAGCAGGACTCATAGAAACAGAGACTAGAATGGCCATTACCAGGGGCAGTGGGGGAAGGGGGAGATGTTGCCAAATGTTCTCGCCATGAAAAGGAAATGGTAATTAGGTGATAATGATGCAGGTGTTTGCCAACACTATGGTGCTAATCATTTTATAATGTATGTGCATTAAATCAACTCTTGGGGTGCCTGGGTGGCTCAGTTGTTTAAGTGTCCGACTCTCGGTTTCAGCTCAAGGTTGTGAGATAGAGGCCTGCCTCGGGCTCTGTGCTCAGTGGGGAGTCTGCTTAAGATTCTCTGCCTCTCCCTCTGCCCCACCCCGACACATGTGCACTCTCTCTCAAATAAATAAATAAAATATTTTAAAAATCAACACATTGTACACTTAAACTTACACAATATTATATGTCAACTCTATCTCAATAAAGGTGAAAAAAATTAACTTATAAATATATCTTAGCGTTTGGTAGAACTTTTCTTCCCTGCCCCCTTAGAAGCTGGATATGGTCACATGACTTTTCCCTCTAATGAAATGTTAGCAGAAGTGTCAATTGTGAACAGTAGTTTCAAGAGTCAGAACAAGGCTTACCATCTTTCTTCCTACGGCTGTGGTGGTTCTGGGACATGTTTTAAAATGGAGTGTCTGAGTGACAAATTAGCAGAATCTCCTTGGTGACCCATTTTGGACACATAGCCCTATAAGAAATACATTTATTTTAAGGATTTAGAGTCATCAGTATATGGAATAAACCTACCTCATGCTGATGAGTATGACCACTATAGATAATCTGAATCATACAATCAGACAGGCTTGTATGTCTGAGAGGAACTATAACGAGTCAGTCATTGTGTCCTTTAATATGGAATAATTAAACAAAAATTAAAGTCATCCATTTAATTTTTTTTTTTTTTGGTGGCCCCATCCATTTAATTTTAAATAGAAACTAAAGGACAATTTTTACTCATTTCAGCTGGAAAAATACATTAGATTTTATACTCCAGATCTCCATCTTCTCTAAAATAATGGCACAGCTTTTCTTATCTCATGCAGCTCTAAAAAGGACAAACTAATTTTAGAAGCATCACCCAACTTACTATCCTATGCACATTTGTGGCATTATCTATTAACTACCTATTAAATGAGTTTGTCTCTGATTAATTGCCTATATATTAATTTAAAATTAATAATCTGTATCATTAATTATATGTTATTGAATAAAAGCACTCTATTTCTATTTATATAAACAGTAATATGACATTCTAAATTACCCTGGTTGTTCTCAATAAAATGTTAACACACTTATTTATGCACTTGGGAGAAAAAATTAATTGGCTTGTGACCAAATATCTACTATTCCAACTCTTTATAGTGCTCTACATTACATCTGACCAACACGATACCTTTGAAACAGACCATCTAATTTTGTTTGACTTGTTAATGGTTAGTGAAAGAGCTAATTATAGGAAGGCATCATCTGTTGAATACACAGAATGTATTTGACCAGATGGAATGGGAGGTACTCACAGGAGGAGACACACATTGAAATCCTCTGCTATGCTTATACCTGGAACTCAGTTTTCCTACACTGGGGTTTGCACTTGGATCAACATTTTTGATGACTATGTACCTTGCTCTTCTCAACTGTTTTCTATCTCATATTTTTCTCTCTTAGGGTTCAGATAATTTTCCTTGGTTTCCATAGCTGACATAATCTCTAAAGTCCCACTAGTATTTCTCATAGTTTCTTTGGGTTCTTACTCAGTCATTTTTAAAATTCTTAAAATACTAATATTTGAATTAAGGCAGTGAGTAGTCAGAAGTGCATAGTATCCTTACACACGTTTATGCCTCATGCAAGCTTTAAAAACTGACACATTTCTAAGTTTACATATGATAATCTTAACTTTCACCCAAAATGAACAATTGCTAAGAAATGCATATATTCAATCACTATCTATCTGTCACCTCTCCACATCAACGGCTATGGGAGTCATGTGATCACTGGATGTATACATGCAATTTTTAAGGTATCAATTATTTACACTTGAATTTATGTGAGTTTACATGTATCATCTCAAATAGTCTGTGAGGCTTTCAAAGAAAAGGACATTCATTCCTGCATCCCTTGTATCAGGAATAGGTTGGGAAAATCCAGAGGTTTGATAAATGTGTTTTGAATGACTGTCTGCTTTGGTATCTTCTGTTTTGCTTCAGTATAATCGAGCACGGTATTTGAATTTAATGGAGGCATATTTTGGCTCTTCATTTCCTGATTATTTCCTTTTATTTTCATACTAGTTCCTGCATATTGTGCATACTCATTAATTCTAGCCCCTTCTCTCCTGCTTGTGTATCAGGTTGGGCCCATATCTTTCAAATGGCTTGGATCTGCCCACTCAAGGAGAGAGTGTAAATCACACTGCATCTGAAAACAATGTCTGAAGAGGATGTTGAGCATGAGTTCATGAAGTGGAGTATCTATTTCCCCCCTTATGGAAACTTTCAGTTACTATGCAATTCTAAAAGCTGGTCATGAACTATTTCTCTGGATTTTAAAATATTTAGAATGTATAGGTGAGTGAAAGTCACATACTTATGTATTTAGCTAGGGCTCAAATATGCATTGAGTCTTTACAATAAATAATTCAATATGTTCCAGGGCACCTGGGTGGCTCAGTCAGTTAAGCGGCTGCCTTTGGCTCAGGTCATGATCCTGGTGTCCCAGGATCAAGTCCCGCATCGGGCACCTTGCTCAGCAGGGAGCCTGGCTTCTCCCCTGCCTGCCATTCCCCCTCCTTGTGCTTGCTCTCTGTCTCTCTCTCTCTCACTCTCTCTGTGTCAAATAAATAAATAAAGTCTTTTAAAAAAATAATTCAATATGTTCCTAAAATGATTAAAGCATGGACCTTGTCAGAAATTAGCTCATAATTTATGAGGGAAAATCAGACAAGTGGATATATAGAATAAAATTAAATGCTGCTATAGAAATACCAGCAGAACTAAGAACAAAGAAGGAAAACATGGAATCCAGTTGAGGAAGGGCAACTCAGAAATAAAGGATGTGGCATTTGAAATAGGCTCTGAAGGTGGATATGACTTTCATAGGTAGAGATGAGTGAAGGGATCAGAGAAGGACATTCCAGGAAGAAAATAACAAAGTCCAGCACGTAGAAAATTTTGGAGATGCTCTACAATATGAATGGAAACATAGCTGTAGATACTGAGCCCAGAAAAGGTTGAATATCAGTGGAAATTTTCTGAAATTTATTTATTAAGAATTGAAAAGTTACTGAAAGAGATTTGATCAAGAGAGTAACATAAACAAAGCATGTTTTCTTCTTATAAATCTGTCGACAGTGATAGAGTGGGGGTGGGGAGAGAGAGAAGAGAAATTGAAGAGTGCTGTAGGGAATGGGCATTTATAATTTCCCAGGTGACAATAAATTAATAAATAATGGTATTTAACAAATAATGAAGACTTGACATAAAGTAGTGGTAGTTTTATTCCAAAATTTTCAATAGATTTTGTTACACTAGGGTTCTATCCATATTGTTTTATAGCCCACCTCTTCTGTCCTTGTGACAGAATCAATTCCTGATTGGAATTGCTCATGTAAATGACTAATTAGATAGTTTTAATCAATAATCTTGATGCAGGGCACTGTTCAGACCACACCCCCATCCCACCTACCTCACCTCATCCCCAGTGGACTCCCTACTTATCCTCATTCCCAAGACAATCCAGCCCCTCTTATAGCTCCTGTTCTTTTTTTAATTTTCCAATGTTTTAAATCTGAGTCTAGTTGACACACGATGGGACATTAGTTTCAGGGGTACAACACAGCAGCTCAACAATTCTCTGTGCTATGCTATGCTCACCACACGTGTGGCTGCCCTGTCACGACCCAACACTATTACAGGATCAGTGACCACAACTCCTTTTCTTAATGCATACTATTCTCTCTTCCTTCTTCACTTGACTAGCTCCTACTTTAGTGCATCAGTTTGGATGTTTTAAGTAGTAAAAAACAGAAGACAATTTACCAGCTTAACCGCTAATGGGAATTGATTGACTCCTACAGTGGACAGGTAGGTTTCATGGCTGAGTTAATTTACTAGCTCTACGTTGACAGTAAGGACTGCGTTTTTTTTCTTTTCTTTGTGTCCACTGGAACAGCATCTGTAGCTATCAACATTATTCCAAATTCACTCCTGCCTTCTAAAAAGGTTCTCTTTTATTATCTATCCAGCATCTGCACTATCTCAACAAACATCTCATTTTCAACACATCACTACTTAACAAAATAACTTTAATAATAGATGTTATATAATAATATCATCAGTCACAAATAGACCATATTAATTAGGGGGAAGTCTAATATCTCATAAAACTTTTGAACCTTCCAACATCCCCTTTTCTTATAAGTCCTCTGAGAATGAATAGCTGTAAATGAGTAATTAAATAGTTGAGTAACATTTTTTTTTCCTTCTGTTATTTTTAACGCCCCCAAAAGTTGTTTTGGATGGTCCTGATGAATTCTCAGATCCCAAGCAGTCCCACTGATAACTTCAAGTACTGCCCTTTGCAAAGCACAATGCTTTGGTGGGAATATGAGTCTTTGAATATCTCAGGATGAGGGAAGATCCCTGGATATTTTAGGTTCAGGAAGCCCTTCTCCCTAGACCATTAGTTATTTGCACAACCACAGTGATGGAAACAGACTGGGAGATTCTAACAGAAGTGTTTTTTATTTTCAGAAGAATATTTTATTCTTCTGAAAACATCTCTCTGAATCGGACTGAAGGAGGATGCTGCCCACATCCAGTGGTGTGGACAACAGCACTTCTCAGTGTAATTCCTAAGGTTGTCTGGCCAACAGTTTTATTCATGTTCGAAGGATGCCCAGAAATCCAAAGGACTACATGTGTTAAAAAAAAAAAAGAAAAAAAAACTCTCTAGGGCACGGGTACTAGTAGTGAATCCACTGCTACGGTTTGTGGAGAGATTTTCCCTTTGGAGGCAGCCAGTTCAGCAGCTTGTATTTACTGTATTTTTTCTTCATACAACCCTACTGGATAGGGACTGGGATTCTCCCCACTGTTCTAGTGGCAGAACTGAGGTTGATCGAGGCCAAGCAATGAGCCCAATGTCCTGTCACTAGTAAAATGAAGAGTGGGGGATTTAACTCTGATCTATCTGATAGCAGAGCTAATACCCACAGGCATTAGCTGTTCATATGTGGCACTCACCACATGACTGACACTTTATTAGAAGCTGTGGAATAGTGATGAATAAGAGAAACATGAACGTGATTCCAAGGTTCATACCTGAGAAGTGAACTATAAATAAAGAAATATATACATACTTAAAAATAAGAAAAATGTGATAAAATAGTATGTCCTATGTGGAGAATAAGGTAGGATGATGTGGTAAGAGGAGGGGACCACTGAGAGTGGTGAGCCAGGGAAGTCCTCTATGCGACCTGCTCATTTTGACAGGGCTGGGAATGGGAAGGAGCCGGCCATCTGGAAACCAGGCGTAAAGAATTCCAGGGTAAAGTGTGACCTTGGATTGAACAAGAGGCCAAGAGTCAGACTATGTGGCTGGAGCATGGTGGGGTAAAGAGAGACAAGAAGGCAGCCACCAGAGCAAGAAGTTTGAGCTTAATTCTAAATGCACTAGGAAATCCCTGGTGCCTTTAAGTAGGACAGGGCAACTGTGGAGGAGGTGGTGAGGAGCAGGTGAATGTAGGGCACAGGAATCCAAGGAAAGTCATCCAGCAGGGAAACAGCAGTAGCTGGTGAGAAAATGGTAGCAGAGGAGGTGGAGGGAAGGAGATAAATTTGGAATGTGTTGGGAGGATTGAAAGGCTATTTTACTGGCTCCCTATTGAATGAATATTCTACAAATCATTACAGGATACCAAGAAAACACTTGTCATTTGTGAACATATATTCTAGTGACTTCCCAAATAGGTGCTATCCAATTACACTTAGGTTTCAGGCTGTATAAATTCCTCCTGTGTGTGCCATCATCACTAGGCCATTTGCTGAGGCTATCAGTAATACTAAGTCATTGTGGTGTAAATAAAACAAAAGAAAAATGAAACTTTAAAATCCTTATTATGGCTGGAGAAAAAGTATTCTTAAAATTTATAAGTCATCCATCTTATTAAGTATATTTCATAATGCCCCCTCCATATTTCATTGTATTATTTTAATTTTAAGCATAGAATTAAAAAATCAAACTGTTCTTTAAAATTGAATGTAGAAGTGTATTTTGTAATATACGAGTGCTCTGTAAATTCCATTAAGTGATTCATGTAAGAACTATTACAGAATACTTGCTCTTTGTTCCTACATGGTTAAAAATCTTGTTTTCCTCTACAGTCTCTCAATGGGGTTTAAGTAAATTGAGTCCCACACAAAGGGGTATATTTTCAGTACTGTCATCTGAATTAGGGAATTAAATAGTTTCATAAATCTCAGAAAAAAGGCATCCCAGGGTCTGGGATATGATTTGACCTTATTTAGCAATAAACTAGCTTATTGCAGTTTCACAGATGCTAGCAGAAGACATGAGGCTCCCGGGTCAGAAACCAAGGAATTTACTACTCACAGTGCAGCAAGAAGCACAAGCGTAATGTCTGCCTCGCCTCCCATTGATCCTAGAGCCCTATGGGAGTATGCAAGGGGCCGCAGTGGAGAGTACACACACAGTGGGTTGTATGTATCATAGTTTTTTCCTTTTAATTGCTAAGTCCTATTCCTGGTATAAATGTATCAAACATGGGAAACACTAGGGTTGAGGACTCATCCCCCTTATGGTCATGGCTAAGAAAGTCTGCTCTTTGTATTGAAGAGGGGCATTATCCCACCCCTCAAGTTTGCTTGTTACAAGTCCTGAGAAATGGCCTGAGTAAAAGTGGTCTCAGCCCTGCAATCTTGATATAGTCAGCAAGAATGTGTCACAGGGTCTACAGTGGACTGCTTCTACCAACAGCACATCCATAGTATAAATAAACCGTTTTTGAATAAATATAATTATGAGGACCAATAAGTTGAAACACAATTTATAAGAGTCCTAAATTATTTTTGTCACCACAAAGATTGATGAGAAAGCGACAATATTTCTCACCATAGCCTAGTTTACTCTGAAGTTTCTATCTCCTTGATCTTAAATTTACTTTCACTGCAATGTCCTTCAAACTTTTCCCATTTATTTTGCTGAACTTGAGAGGTCTATAGTAATTAATCTTATAGAATATCTGTGTTATAGTATCCCCACTTGCATTCCTGGATTACAAATGCATGAAAGTATCCTTGACCTTGTTATCCGGGTATTCAGTTTATAAAGACATATCCAATATAGTTTTGATTTTTATTGATGTTTCTATTCATCACTTTGCTGCTGAAAATGTATGCAGTTTGGAGATATAGCCATGGAATTTGAGAAACTTAAACTGTAAGATATTTTAATATTGTTTGGTTTTGTTTTCAATTATTTCATATGGCTGTAGGAAATCAAATTGCAAAATGATCTGGTGACTTATATGAAATAGAAATCTACTGTAGAGATTTGGCATTAACCAATAGGGAAAAGATTTAAGAAGACTGGGGAACAAAACTCGGCCCCTCAAATCACAGCTGTGGTCATTAGGCTACAGATGTAAGGGAGGGCACCAAGTGAATTCTGTTAATCTACATTAGGATGTCATCTGTCCTACATTTCCTTGTATCCTCTTTACACAGCTCTTCTGAGACATTTACACAGTCTGTTTTCCCTACTGCATAATTTCTCATCTTGGTTAATACAGAAGTCATCGTAAGGCCCAAGTCACCGTGAGAGGCCAACATTCCTCTCGTGTAACATTTCTTTCATTTCATTAGGAGTTAATCCCTCTGCCTTTACTTAAATATGTCCAGTAAAAGAGCATAATTATATAATAGGCTGTCACTCATTCTTCCCATAAATTTGGGCTGAAAATTGAGACTAATCTGCGTCTCCAAAATTTTATTTTTAATAAGTTATTTTTTATTTTGAAATAATTGCACATTTGCATGTAGTTATAAGAAATAATACAGTGAGATCCTGTGTACCCTTTATCCAGGTTCCGCCTATGGTAACTTCCTGCAAAACCATCTTACAACATGATGACTGGGATGTTGACATTGGTACAGAAAATATACTTGACATGTTCACCACACAAGGCTTCCCTCACTTACTCAACCCCTTTTTCCCCTTGACAATCACCTGTTTTTCATTTCTATAATTTTATCAATTTCAGGAATGTTGTATAAATGGAATCACACAGTGTGTAACCTTTTGGAAGGAATTAGCTTTACTCATGTGGCATAAATCTGGAGATTCATACAGATAGCTATGTGTATCACTTTTTGTTCCCGTTTGTTACTGAGTATTATTCCATGGTATGTATGTGACAAATTTGCTTAGCATTCACCTGTTGAAGGATTTCTGGACTGGGTTTCCAGTTTGGAGGCGACTATGAATAAAGCTGCTCTGACTAGCTTTGTATAGGATTCTGGGTGAACACGATTTTCATTTCTCTGGGATAAATGCCCAAGAATAATACAGTTTCTGAGTCATATGTTGGTCTCATGTAAAGATATATAAGACACAGGAGAGCTGGTTTTCAGAGTGGCTATCCCGCTTTACATTTCTACCAGCAAAATATAAGTGATGCAGTTCTTATACATCCTTATCAGCATTTGGTGTCAAGTCACTAGATTTTACTTTAGTCAACTATTGTGATAGGTGTATAGTGATATCTTGTTTTGCATTTCCCTAATGCAAATGGCTAATGGCTAATGATACTGAATATATTTTATGTGCTTATTTTCTGACCATGTATCCTCTTGGGTGAAATGTTTATTCATGTGTTTTGCCCATTTCAAACTGGATTTTTACATTTTTTACTGTTGAGTTTAGAGGGTTCTTTATGTAGTCGAGGGATGAGTCCTTGTCTGAACATGTGATTTGCAGATATGTTTCACCCAGTCCTTAGCTTGTCTGTTTTAGTTCATAACAGTCTTCTTCAGAGCAAAAGATTTTAATTTTGATAGAGTTCAATTTATAAAAATTTCCTTTATGGATCAGGCTACTGGCTAAGAAGTCTTTACCTAGACCTAGGCACTGGAGATTTTCTCCAATTTTTTGTTTCATTCCCCAATTTTATGTTTTCCGTTTAAGTCAGTGATCCATTTGAATCAATTTCTGTATAAGAGTTGAGACTTAGGGGCGCCTGGGTGGCTCAGTTGGTTAAGCGACTGCCTTCGGCTCAGGTCATGATCCTGGAGTCCCTGGATCGAGTCCCGCATCGGACTCCCTGCTCAGCAGGGAGCCTGCTTCTCCCTCTGACCCTAACCCCTCTCATGTGCTCTCTCTCAAATAAATAAATAAAATCTTTAAAAAAAAAAAAAAACAGTTGAGACTTAGGTTGAAGTCTAATTTTCTGCCTATGGATGTCCAATTATTCCATGACTTTTTGTTGAAAAGACTATAATTCCTCCCTCGAATTGCTTTCTACCTTTGTCAGAAGTCAGTTGGGCATATTTTTATGGATTTATTTCTGGGCTTTCTATTCTGTTGCATTGACTGAAATCTTTTTTCCTCTGCCAATATCACAGAGTTTTGATTATTGTAGCTGTAAAATAAGTCCCAAAATCAGGTAGACTAAATCCTCCCACTTTATTCTTCTTTTAAAAAATTGTCTGGCTATCTTATCTCATTAGCCTTTCCTTATTAATTTTGCTGAGATTTTCATAGTAATAGCATTAAACCAGTGCAAACAACATTATACCAAACCACTTTGATTCTCACTGGCAGATTGATTTTAGCTGTGATAGTCAACACACACACACACACAGTCACATGAATGACAGTCATTCTTACACATCCTTAGTATAAGAACCTTAGGTCTTTAAGTACCGTTAAAATCAACACAAAAGAACTGACACATGGGTATCTTTCTGTTTTTTTTTTTTTTTCTGAGGGAATACCTGCGCTTTGGAACTCATAGCTAGCAGCTACATCCACAATTGTTACTCATTTACACAGAGGAGTAAGAATTTGTCTTTTAGACCCCCTTGCTCTCTGATGGAATGTTATGTGGAGAGGAGCCCAGGTGCGTCTTTTCTGCATAGTATGTTTGTGGTTGTACTCATGGATCTGAGGGAGGTCATGCTTCTTCCCTCCCACTGACCAAGGTCAAAGCCAAGGACACAGCAGGACTTGGTGCTAAGAGGTGGAAGAGTTTTTAGTTTGCAGAGCAAATGGTTTAAAACCCCACACTTGCCATGGTCTCTTTGGAATCTACTTCTTGTGTGTCTTTCTTCTCTCTGGCTCTGCTTCTTAGGATTCAGTTTAAAGACAGAAATAACACTATTCAGAATCTTTTACATCTTCATTTGATTGTCATAACCTTGAAGAGACAAGTAGAAGATATTCAGAGAACGAGGCCTCAACAGTGACCAGGCCTACTTTGCCACCTTTAGCAGTGATTAACTTTGAGCATGCCAAGTGGAATTTGAGGACAAACCCTTGGATCATAATTGAGGCCATGTCAATTTTAGAAGAATGTACTTATTTATGGTCTTAACCCACATGAGAAACTACCTTTTAAAAAGTAAATTGTTGGGGCTACCTTTGGCTCAGGTCATGATCCCAGGATCCTGGGATTGAACCCCACATCGGGCTCCCTGCTCCACGGGAAGCCTACTTCTCCCTCTCCCACTTCCCCTGCTTGTGTTCCCTCTCTCACTGTGTCTCTCTCTGTCAAATAAATAAAATCTTAAAAAAAAAAAAAAGTAAATTATTTGTCAATCAAAACTACTGTTGTTACACGTTAGAAAGACAGGCAGTTCTCAAACCCAAGCCTCTCTTCAGGGACAGTAGATACCCTGCCCTCTTTCCTCATTCAATAAAAATTTACTAGATGTTCACCATCTGTGAAAAACAGTTGTAAAATGCTAAACACGATGCATATATTATACAATATCTAATGATGACTACAACACTGAAAAACAGGTTATCCTCATGTTAGAATTTTTATTTAAATTGAGGATCAGACAATTTAAGCAATCTGCCCACCAACACACAGCATAGAAAGTTAAACTGGGATTCGGGATCTATGTCTGTCTGGTATCTCTCGAGCAATGACCAGTCAGCCCCAAAGCGTATGTCACATGTCAGACATGGTGCTAGGACCGGCCAAGGGGATGGAGACCCTACTTAACAAAGGATGCATTCTCCCATGGAGTGGATGAGACACAAGCATTCTATGTGTGTAAATGCTGTGCTGAAGGCTATCAGGCAGTTCAGTGGAGCTTAAGGGACAAGGACACAGTGGAGGGTGGAATTCAGGTAAGGTGTGCTCCGTAGGGAGTGTAGCACCAAGACCCAGTGAGGAGGAGTCAATGGAGGACCACTCCCCATACCTCTGGCTCCCTTTCTCTCCACTCCCGCTGCCCAGAGAGAGGAATAAAAACTACAGATGAGGTGGCAACTCTGAATGCCCTTGCAGCACATGTGAACTTGCATTTTTCCCTTTGCTAGGCTGACTTGTATTTCAGAGAGAAAGACACTCATTCAGGATTTTGGAAAGTATTGTGAAATGATATGAAGAAGTTCCATATGTCATAAAAAAACGGTTCCATGGAAAAGCCAAAGTATAATAAAAGAATAAAGCAGATTCAAATGAACAGTGACTCCTGCCCCAGGAGCTCAATGTGCAGTGAGACGAGAAAGGGGAAAGATAGGTCTTCAGGAGCAGCTAGGCGTGAATGCCAATCAGCACATAAGCTTTGCCTTGGGGATCTTGCGAAAGGATCAATGCACTTTGATGGGTACAGCTTTGGTTTATACTGATTTTTTAAAACCTTAGTTGCTGAGAAGTTTGTATTTTCCTGCACTTTGTTCCTGCGCTAATCTAAGATGTTACAAAAAAAGCCTGGAGGCATGAAATCAATCACTTGCTGTTTACATTCAAGATAGAATTTTTTTTTTTTTAAAGCACTATTTGTTTTTGACGGCCACCAATATGGATAAACTGTTTGTTGGTCACATAAATGACAAGTGAACACCCACATGGGTAAGTTTGGTGCGTTGCAGCCATGTTGCCTGGGCCTTGGACTCATGAATGGTGTGTCATGTCACCAAGGGGAGGGAGATGTAGCTTGCCATGTTTAGTTTCACAGGAAAGAAAGGAATAGGAAGAGGACACATCTGGGTATGTATGCTTCGTTGTACAAGGACTTGATGTGTTTTAGTGCATATGATGTGTCTCCCAAGATAAGGTGGAGTGAGGCTGATAAAGCCTTCCTGACCACTCACAGTCTGAGCCCCTGACTATGACAAGCACTTTTATTTTTCCTTCATGGCCTTATCCATGTAATACCTTCTCCCTTGAAGTTCCTTTTGGCCTAGAAGTTTACTTCACACACCCTACCCTCTCACTTAGCTGACTCTTACTCCTTCATTGTCCAGTTTAGATGGTGTTGCCCCTGGGAGTCTTCCCAGACCTGCCCACCATGGAGCCAGCGCCCTCCATGTCCTCCCTTATACCAGTGCTCTCTCTCCATTTATCAACGCATGTAACTGGTTATCCCGCTGCTGGCCTCCCCATCTGGAAGGTGTACTGTAGAGGGGAGCAGGATCCTTCCTTCCTCTCCTTCTAATGCCCATGTCTCCAGAGTCTGGCACTGTGCCTGACAAGTGGCAGGTTCTTCAGTGAACATCTGTGAAATGAAAATGGAACGCCCTCTTCCTAGAACGAATTTATGCTCCATCATAGGCTTTCATCTTCACCCAACTACCAATTCCAGTGTTTCGAACAATTTGTTGTATGAGTCAAATAATCACATATTTATTTTCTTTTATTTGATTTCCAGGTTGCTTAGTTGATTCATGCAACTATGAATGAGGGCCTACTCCATATCTCTTGGATGAATCTGCTTTTTATATCTCCCTCCAATACCCCTCTTATAAGAGGAAGAATTACTCTTGTGGTCTAAAAATTCTATTCTCAGTATATTTGTCTTTATGTAAGTTTCTATAATCATCAAAGTGATGATAGTGCCTATAAATCAGTTTTTGAAAGTCTTTCCTTGCATATTATTATGGTTTGATACTAAGATTATCAAATCCTATTAACGAATTCATTTAACCTACATTTGAAGACAAGCTGATCTCAAGAATTAATGAAAATTAGGATACATGTCTTCTGCACAAACTAGAAACATCACCTTTCTCCCAGGTAGGCAATAACATAATAAGAAAGCTGTATGATGGAGGGGAAAAGTAGGCAGACATTTAAGTTGAAATTCCAGCTGTCACCTAGAATCTATGTATACTGGGACACGTTGCTTAAAAAAGTCAGTTTCTTCATCTGTAAAAAGGAATAATAATACTGACTTTGGAAGGTTTTGCATGGATTGCAAATATGTACCAGTCACCCAAACAATGTTTGAGATCTTATTAAGCACTCAGGACAAGATAAAATATATGATTCATGAAGGTTTTGAGTTATGTTTTAACATCATATTAATGATATGTGCCTGAAAATATTTCCTATATAACAATATTCTTTACTGAAAATCCTTTAATAATACTGGCCTTTGCCATAATTGGAAACTTTTATCTCTGGGGGAAAATGTTTTGGATATTTTTAGAAAGTGAAAACTTTAACAAATCAAATGTTTTAAGGAGAAAAATGTGACCATTTTCAAATATAATAAAAAATGTTCAATGTAGGGCTCCTGGGTGGCTCAGTCGGTTGAACTTCCGACTCTTGGTTTCAGCTTGAGTCATGATCACATGGTCAGGCTTCAGGCTCACTGGGGAGTCTGCTTGAGATGCTCTCCCTCTCCCTCTGCCTCTCCCCCTGCTTGCATGCACTCTCTCTCTCTCTAAAATAAAAATAAATAAATCTTTTAAAAAATGTTCAAAGTCATAAATGATCGATATAAAGAAGCTGATATTTATTACTTTTATTCCTAGCCGAATAGCTTAAGGGTCCAAAGTAGCATACTCACAATTTAGCTCTAGAGAATCCACTGAACTGAAATGTCAACCCATCCTATGGTCTAAACAGACTACCCTACCTGATTAGACAGACATTCAAGTGTCAAAACTACTTTCTATATGGCCAATGCATTTTCAAGGATGCTATAATAAGCTAATTTGATTTTTAAAAAATAAACCATTATAATCATTCAGAATGCTTTGCTGTGCTTTTAAGGTCCTATTTTCTTCTTTTACAGCATAGATTTGGCCAAGGTAATGTCACTGGATCTTTCTGACTACACTACTCTCTGATTCTTTTATCTGATATCAGAGTATTACAGGTTGGTAATCATGTGATTGGTCACCACATTTTGCCACACAGCTAAATGTTTCCTGCAAACTAAAATAAAACTTCTATCCTAAGGCAATTGTTCTTGGGCTTGGGAAGTTCCAGAACCATTTATAAAGCTAACAAGAGCTGCACCATCTTTCTTCAAGTCCCTGTGATGCCTCAGGAGATCTCTCTGTGAGCCCCGAGTTAGAAACCTCTGCACAGGAGATCTGTACTGAGTGATGGTTTGTGAGCTCCCAGTGCCTGAGCATGCTTCTGGAGATGAGGCTCTAGAGCAGTATTCCTCCAACCATTAGCCCTGGTAGTGTACAAATGAAATATTGCCACAAAATTTTGAGATGTGCCTGAGAATATTCATGTCCTTTATTTTACTCAAACCTTTATTTGGTATTTGTTTCTATTGTCAGATTTAAAGTATTTCTTCTTCATTGAGAAGAAACAAGTCATAAGTCTAAAATCTATATGATTACATGTGAAGAACTTAGAATTCTTTGGAATTTTCCAAATCTCGGTTTCTTCTATCTATAAATTAAGATGATACCACATTCTATACCTAATCACAAGTTGACTATGAAAAACAAATGAGATCATATATATAATAATAATTGTTATTAAAAGTTACTGCTTTCTAATCCTTAACTATGAGCCAAACTCTTTGGCAAGGAGTTTGCATAAATTCACTTAATTCTTATATAACCCCATGAGGTAGATACTATTGTTATTCTCGATACATGGGAGGAAATAGAGGCCCAGAGAGGTTAAGCTACTTGGACAAGGTCAAAAAGCTCATCAGGCACATAGCCAAGATTCAAACGAAGGCAGTCTGATCAAAGAGTGAAACTCAAGCTAGGATAAACACTTGCTATAAAAGCTGTATATGAAAGATCTTGCAAATAATACCCAAGAAGCCATTCTTACGTATGCACTCATGAGATACCTGTGATACATATGGAAGGGTAAACGTTGAGAGTTTTTAAAAATCCTCACATGAGTGAAAGACTGGCATTTCTCTGGCTCTGGGGGACAGATGGTGATGAGCATGGCAAGTCTGTCTCACTAAGTTCTACTTCTCTGTAGCTGAGATGACAACTCTTGGTCAGACTTTGAGAATAAACTACTGGGATGTTTTCAGAGTTACTGGGTGTTGGTGCTGTTCTGTACAGCTCCCTGAAGTTGTTAGCATGTTTAAAGGAACCCTAAAGATTCATGATGGGCATGTGGCACCTGGTTTGGATGGCACCATGGCTGGTCGCATGGCAAGTACATAACCAACTCCCTTTAAAACAGTGACTCCTAGACTCCCAGGCTTTTCTGGGCAATGGCATCTCATGCACATCCCTGCAATTCACAGCTGGTAAGAAAGATGTGTCTGCATCTCTCTCCACAGAGAGGACAGGAAAGATGTGTTCAACTTCTCCAGCGTTCACCTACATATTTCTTTTTCCTGCTTCTGCTATGCCAAGCCACCACTGTAATAGATCTTAGCCATAACTGGAACCTCATGCTCAGTTGTACGTGTCCTTCCAGTGAATCACTGAACTAATAGGTGGTTATGGGATGGACAAAGCTTCTGGTGACAAGTAAACACTGTTACTCATTCTATTGCAGTTCTATAGCCATGGTGCATGTAAAGAGCCAGATGATTTATGTCTGGCTGATCAACAACAATTAGCTTCAGTAAACACAGCTCGACACTTTGAACATCAGTGAATGGGCCATGGACTCCCTTCAGTGGTCTTTCTTCTATAGCTGATGACTCTGCCTCTGAACCCAACACAAACGTGTGTCTACAACTGGTACCCGTGCCCTCTTGTCTCTGTTACCAACACAATCCCAAATAAATTCTTCCGAAAAATCTCATATAATTTTAGCGACTTGCTTTGCTGGTCAAGTAAGTCTTCTTTACACAAACAATGAATTCAGCTTTCATATCCTGAGTACCTTGTCTTTCAGTGAGGTCATTCTGTTCTGTATATGAGAAACCACCTGGTGACAAGGAAGTAGTAACAGCAAAGAGACATGGCTTGCACTCAGCTCTGCCACACACCGGCAATGTGTCTTTGGTTCAGTTACTTAACCTCTTTGACCCTCTATTTCTTTAGTTAAAAGCTGTAAACAATAATATCTATTTTTCAAAGCTGTGTAAGACTGGAAAAATCCACATTAGTTATCTGGAATGAAGGTAACCTCTATGGCCTAATCCATTTTATACCCCAACAAAGCCAATTGTTATCTTTTTAGTTTTCCTGTTTATGTACAGAAACATACACATATATAACATGGATAAGATGTCAATGAAGATTTAACAAATTAACAAGATTTATTTCTTTGAAAGAATTATACAATCTGATTTAGAATTATTTCATTGTCTTTCATATATTTTTAAAGATATAATTTATTTGAGAGAGAGAGAGCACAAATGGGGAAGGGCAGAGGGAGAGGGAGAGAGAGAATCTGAAGCAGACTCCACACTGAGCATGAAGCCCGACATGGAGCTCGGTCCCACAAGTGAGAGATAGAGCCAAAACCAAGAGCCGAACACTTAACCAGGCACCCACCATCTTTCATATTCTTGAAGACAACCTAACTGAAATAGAAAATAAATATCCTCATTAATGGGTAAATGCTTAGCTCTACATGCCCTTCACAGCCTTCAGCTGAAACAGACAGTGGGAAATTTTGAGTCAGACTTTTTCTTTGAAATAGGAACATGAATCTCAGATTAAATGACTTGCCCAAAATGGCAAAGTTCTAAACTCCTGACAGAACAGGGACTGACTTCTAGTTTCATGCATTCCCCCCAGACGATGAAGTTTCAGAGATTTTCTCAGGATTACAGACCCAGTAGTTTTCTGGAGTAATTATTTACTTCAGAAATAACACTCAGGAAAAAAAAAAAAGAAGAAGAAGAAGAAGGATTAACACTTCATGTTTTGATAGGTTTACAAAAACTGCCTGCATAATTGGCTTCTTTTTTTAGCCTACCCTGCAATGTAAGCTAAAACTGATTTAAAAAAAAAAAAGTTTATTTTACAAAAAAATTTTAAAAACTTTCTCATAAATGCTCAGAAACAAAAATCAAAGCCTGCAAATAATACTCATTTTGCAAATTAAAACGCATATTAAAGTACATGTATTTATTTAGCAAACTAAGATTTGTTAGTGCTCAAGCAAGCAAGGAAGAGACGCACAGGCTTCCACTAATATGTGTTTTTTGAGCGTCTTGACCAAAGAGCTTGTCTCTATAACCTTCCAAAATACTTTATAAGGTCAGCATTATTTTATATTTAACAGCATTAAGTAAAAGGGAAAACAATCTAATAATTCCTTCAGGTGCCCTTAAGGCTGTCTTGATCTAAGGAAACTATTTTCAAAGAGCTGTGCCCACTAATATCCTCCATCCAATGTGCTTCCAAGGTGGGATTAGCTCAGAAGTAATAGCATTCATTCTTCAAGAGGCGTTACTGGTAGGATATCATCAAGCATCTTCCCTGAAAAGTAGTCATGTCTGAAGGGAGAATAAAAGTGGGAAATTTTCCTCTAATTTGACTTGAAGGTGCAACAAGAGGAGTACAGTCTTTGTAGTTATACAGGCCAGGTTTCAAATTTTTAGAAATTACCAGTTTGCTAGCTATGTGGCCTTAAGTCAGTTACTTAAATTCTCTATATCTCAGTGCACAAATAGATAGAGTGAGACCTACCAGTTCAGTAATTAGGATTGAATAAGGTAATAGGTAAAACCGCATACCACTGTTTAAACCAGAGCAGCATGTTGGTATGGACAGAGTTATTGGTGATGACGAGGATGATGATGAGGATGATGGTAACAATAGATGATGTGGTAGCCATGAAAACAGAGTAACGATCTGGATGGTGATGATGGCACTTCATTGCTTTACCACAGACGCACACAGCCATTTAATTTCCTCAGAGTGGACAGTACATATGGGTAGACTCAAAACAAGAGGACATTACTCATTAACTCTTGGACAGTAATGCTCATCATGCCTAGAGTCTGCATTTTGGCCAAGTTCTCACACATAGGGAATTGGCAAAGGGCCTTCAACAATATCTGAGGTAATTTTTCTGAACAAGGCAGAAAGTCCTTTGTTTGAAGTGCTCATCAAAAGCCACAGATGCACCTGTGTTAGAGTTAAAAAATATACCTGTTGAGGGGATGGAGCAGAGGGGAAGAAAATACCTTACAATACGTGGTGAAAAAAGACAGACCCTCTTTATCCTTTCCAAATTTTGTTTTGAAAGAGTATAGAATTGTACTGCTAATTTATTTGTCATGATGATTAAATAAAGTAATCTTTTCTAAAGCATCTGACAATGTTGGTCCCGACAGACACAAGCTTACTTAGTTGCTTGCTAAATTAAGAAAATATCTCTTGGTGTCATGACCAATTTGGCCGACTATAATCTTTAAGAACTCTTTCCAAAAAAAATGGGAATCAAGTATGTGGTGGCTGAGTGAGGTCTTATAAAATAATTTTACATTTGACGAACTTGCTATGGAGTTTGTGCAGAATGAGTCAATGTAAATAGGTTTCATATAAACAGACACAAATCTCAATGTGCAGACTGGGATTCATAAATATGAATTTTATTGCAGTTGAAAGCAAGTGTTTTCTTTTTGCTCTCCCAGGCACAGAATTTCATTAACCATGATTTTATCATCCTGGTCAATGGAGAAATAATTCAATATATTCCAAATTTTAATAAAGTCCTCTGATTTAGAATAAATTTTCCTTTTAAAATCACTATGGAAGAAAGATTCTTACATACGTAAGAGGAACTTTATTATAAATATTTTATTTCCTTCTAAAAAGAGCAAACAGTTGAATAGCTGCAGAAAATAAATGAATTATTTCTCTTTGGGTTCTTCTGTCTTCCTAAACTGCATTTTGTGGGATTGTAGTTCCTTTGAGCAGAGGGAGTGATGCAGGATGACCACACCAGGAAAAAGAATGGGGTGGCCGAGGCCAGAACCTGGCACAGCAGTGTGGCTCGTGGCTCTGTGACACATCAGGTGGTTTCCCCAGCCCTCCCACTAGCAGTCTGTGCTGATTATTCCAGGAATGGGGATGCCCATCTTCCTTTGTTTCATTTATAAACTAAGTGGATGGTTTACAGTTGTTGGTCGGGCTGTGAAAAGTCTACAGAAAAGTGCTTTGAGCATTTTACAGCAATTAAGAGTAGTGATTGCTACTGGCCCATTTTGCCCACTTTATTTCACACTGTGAGAAGTGGGGAGACCACCCTGTCTTGGCCCCCTGCAGAGTTTCTGAGGGCATAAAAGGACAGCCACACATTTCAACAGAGGCTCCTCGGTTCTCGTCCTTTGCTGGGGACTCAGTCACCTATTAGATAAATAGATCCTGAATGACAGTCGCTTCCAGAAATTCTACTTGGAAATGACAGTCGCTTCCAGAAATTCCTCTCTGAAACAGAACTTCAGGGTTTAGTTTCCTTTCCCACTTGGATGCAGGACTGCATGGTCCAAAAAAGGGCAGTTAACCTCTGTGTCTGTGCTCACAAACTACTATTTTTTCAATATTGCTTCCAGTCATCCTTTGGGATATAAAGACAAAGGGCGAGATCTTGCCAGTAATGTGTGTGATTTTCTTTAATTTACAAATTTAAATTAAGGTAAAGTAAATTATGGTATATTCATAAAATAGAAGATATACTTTAGCCCTAAAAATGATGTTTGCAAAGGATTTTTAATGAATAAGTTAATGTTCATAATATAAATTAAGTAATAAAAAGCCACAATAAATAAAGTAATAAAAACAGCACTGTTGTTCTTATTTTTGTTTTGTTTTTTTGTTTTACTTTGGCTTTTACAAATGTAGGAAGAAATGCACTGAAGTGATAATACTATTTGCATCTGGTCATTTTTCCTTTCTTTTTGTACTTTTCTGAATTTTCCAAATTTTTCACGATGAATAAATTGTTACTATGGAAAACGACTAGGGAAAAATCTACGCATTTATGCGTACAGGTCTTAAGATCTTTGTCCTATATCTTCACATAAATTGTTATGTCCAAAAAATGAACCCTCCAAAATAATTTTCTTGAATATTGGATGTATGGAATATCTGAAATTGATCATTTCTAGAAATGCTAAAGAAAGAAGAGATACTTTTTTTTTTTTGCTTCAAAGAAACAGGATAAAGATATAAGCCACTATAATGCTTATGTGGAAAATATTACATCCTCTGGCTGAATATTCAAATTCCTTTGAGCTCTAGTTTTGACTCAGGCAAGGGCATCTCAATGAGAAGACCTCATAACTTAAAATGTTACTTCAGAAAGGACTTTTCTATCTCTATTAATTCCTACTTGTGAAAGCTTTATAAATGAAGGTGAACCTGTTCCATGTAAATCTCCCCGTCTAGCCAAGGTCATGTAAATAGGTGGATTTCTGGATATTATTCTGGATATTTGCTGACGACCAAAATATTGCACAGTCGTTATCCCAACAATATTCCCTGGCCTGTGATTCCTCAAATGTTCCACGAGAAACAGTGATCCAAGACCCAAGGGCAGATTCCAGAAGTGAGGGCTCCATATCCAATTAGTTGTGGAGACCAGAAAGTTATGTGGGGGGAGTGGGCAAAGATGGCAGAGGAGTAGGGGACCCTATTTTAACCAGTCCCCTGAATTGAGCTGGATATCTACCAGACCACTCCGAACACCCACGAAACCAGCCTGAGATGTAAGAGAATATATCTGGAGCTCTATAAACAGAATATCACTGGAGGTTGGTTTCAAGGTATGAAGAAGGGACCTGTGATTCCGCAGGCAGATATCGGAAGATACACAGAAGGGGGAGGGAGCTGCCATGAGTGCTTGAGCCGGGAAGGTAAAATAACACAGGATCACAAAAGTCTCCCGCTCTGGGGACCAGACCCAGACTTGCAGACCAGCAGTGGTGGGGAAAGGACTTTAGGGCAGTCCCCAGACTGAAACCTGGAGCTGCAGGGGCATGGGTGGGAACTGGGGCCGGCTGGTGGTTTTAGAAGCACAAAGGGCAGAGATGTGCCCAGACCTGGAAGCGAGGGCTGGGAGTGCTGCTGTGGGACATATAACCCAGGACGCTGCAGTTTGAGCAGCACAGACAGAAATGGAGACACTCTGGCCTGGAGAGCTCACTGAAGAACAGACTGTGATCTCTCTGCTCTGAGGCAGAGGGTTGGAAACGGTCTCTTCTGCTCTGACTCTCAGAAGAGACACGGAAAGCCATCAGGGAAAGCCACCAAAGAACAAAAGCCCCCAAAAAACGGTATTCACTGAGCCCATACCCCCCCACAAGGTTGCCTGAGAACAGTGCAGCAGGCCCCTACCCCCGAAGACAGGCTGGAAGAACAAGAGGCCAACAACCTTAAGGTCCCTATAAAACAGGTGCATCTTGCTTGGGTTGCGGTCAATAATTTGGACTCTGTACATTCCCTCAACCACCCCTCAACAGAATGACTAAGAGGAGGAACCCCTAAAATAGGAAAGACTCAGAGACTGTGACTTCTGCCACAGATTTACAAACGGATATGATATAAGCAAGATGTCAGAAATAGACTTCAGGGTAACAGTTAAGAAGATGATAGCTAGAATGGAGAAATTGATTAACGGCAAAATAGAGTCTCTAAGGGCAGAAATAAGAGCTGATCTGGCAGAACTTAAAAATGCTATCAATGAGATCCAATCTAATCTAGATACTCTAACAGCTAGGGTAAATGAGGCAGAAGAAGAAATTAGTGATCTAGAAGACAAACTGATAGAAAAGAAGGAACACAAAGAGGCCTGGAACAAACAGCTTAAAATCCATGAAAACAGAATTAGAGAAATAAGTGACACCATGAAACATTCCAATGTCAGAATTACTGGGATCCCTGAGGGGGTGGAATGAGAGAGGGGACAAGAAGATATATTTGAGCAAATCGTAGCCAAGAACTTCCCTAATCTAGGAAATGAAACAAGCATTCGTGTCCTAGAAGCAGAGAGGACCCCTCCCAAGATCAAGGAGAATAGGCCGAAGCTCCGGCATGTAATAGTAAAACTCGCAAATCTTAGCACCAAGGAAACCATCTTCAGGGCAGTTAGGGGGAAGAGATTCCTTACGTACAGAGGGAGGAACATCAGAATAATGTCAGACCTATCCACAGAGACCTGGCAAGCCAGAAAGGCCTGGCAAGACATATTCAGGGTACGAAACGAGATGAACATGCAGCCAAGAATACACTATCCAGCAAGGCTGTCCTTTAGAATGGATGGAGAGATACAGAGTTTCCAGGCCCAACAGAAACTGAAAGAATATGTGACCACTAAGCTGGCCCTGCAAGAAATAGTAAGGGGGGTTCTATAAAAGGAGAAAGACCCCAAGAGTGATATAGAACAGAAATTTACAGAGACACTCTACAAAAACAAGGACTTCACAGGCAACATGATGACAATAAATTCGTATCTTTCAATAATCACTCTCAAAATGAACGGCCTAAATGCTCCCATAAAATGGCACAGGGTTGCAGACTGGATAAAAAGACAGGACCCATCCATATGCTGTCTACAAGAGACCCATTTTGAACCTAAACCAAAAAAAATCCAGACTGAAAGTGAAGGGATGGAGAACCATCTTTCATGCCAACGGACCTCAAAAGAAAGCTGGGGTAGCAATTCTCATATCAGACAAATTAGATTTTAAGCTAAAGACTGTAGTTAGAGACACAGAAGGACACTATATCATTCTTAAAGGGTCTTTCCAACAAGAAGATCTAACAATTGTAAATATCTATGCCCCCAACATGGGAGCAGCCATCTATATAAGCCAACTGTTAACCAAAATAAAGAGACATATTGATGATAATAATACGTTAATAGTAGGAGACCTCAACACTCCATTCCCAGCAATACACAGATCATCTACGCAGAAAATTAACAAAGAAACAAGAGCTTTGAATGACACACTGGACCAGATGGACCTCATAGATATATACAGAACATTCCACCCTAAAACAACAGAATACTCATTCTTCTCGAGCGCACATGGAACTTTCTCCAGAATAGACCACATACTGGGTCACAAATCAGGTCTCAACCAAAACCAAAAGATTGAGATTATTCCCTGCATATTCTCAGACCATAATGCTTTAAAACTGAACTCTAGCACAAGAAAAAATTTGGCAGAAATTCAAACACTTGGAAGCTAAAGACCACTCTGCTTAAGAATGTTTGGGTCAACAAGGAAATCAAAGAAGAACTTAAACAATTCATGAAAACCAATGAGAACGAAAACACATCAGTCCAAAACCTATGGGATACTGCAAAGGCGGTCCTAAGGGGGAAATTATACATAGCCATCCAAGCCTCACTCAAAAAAATAGAAAAATCCCGAATTCACCAATTATACACCTTAAAGAACTGGAGAAAAAACAACAAATGATGCCTAAGCCATGCATTAGAAGAGACATTATTAAGATTAGAGCAGAGATCAATGAATTAGAAACCAGAAATACAGCACAGCAGATCAACAAAACTAGAAGCTGGTTCTTTGAAAGAATTAATAAGATTGATAAACCATTGGCCAGATATATCCAAAAGAAAAGAGAAAGGAACCAAATTAATAAAATTATGAATGAAAGGGGAGAGATCACGACTAACACCAAGTAAATAGAAACAATTATTAGAAATTATTATCAAAAACTATATGCCAACAAATTAAGCAACCTGGAAGAAATGGATGCCTTCCTGGAAACCTATAAACTATCAAGACTGAAACAGAAAGAAATTGACAACCTGAATAGACCAATAACCAGTAACGAGATTGAAGCAGTGATCAAAAACCTCCCAAAAATCAAGAGTCCAGGGCCTGATGGAGTCCCTGGGGAATTCTACCAAACATTCAAAGAAGAAATAATTACTATTCTCCTGAAGCTGTTTCAAAAAATAGAAACAGAAGGAAAGCTTCCAGACACATTCTCTGAGGCCAGCATTACCTTGATCCCCAAACCAGGCAAAGACCCCATCAAAAAGGAGAATTTCAGACTGATATCCCTGATGAATATGGATGCCAAAATCCTAACAAAATCTTAGCTAATAGGATCCATTAGTACATTAAAAGAAAGATCTACTATGACCAAGTGGGATTTATCCCTGGGATGCAAGAGTGGTTCAACATTCGCAAATCAATGTGATAGAACACATTAATAAGAGGAAAGAGAAGAACCATATGGTCCTCTCAATGGATGCAGAAAAAGCATTTGACAAGAAACAGCATCCTTTCCTGATTAAAACTCTTCAGAGTATAGGGATAGAGGGAACATTCCTCAAGTTCATAAAATGCATCTATGAAAAACCCACAGAGAATATCATTTTCAATGAGGAAAAGCTGAGAGCCTTTCCCTTAAGATCAGGAACATGATAAGGATGCCACACTCTTTCCACTATTGTTCAACATAGTACTAGAAGTCCTAGCAACAGCAATCAGACAACAAAAAGAAATAAAAGGTATTCAAATTGGCAAAGAAGAAGTCAAACTCTCTCTTTTTGCAGTTGACATGATACTTTATGTGGAAAACCCAAAAGACTCCACCCCCAAATTACTAGAACTCATACAGAAATTCAGTAATGTGGCAGGATACAAAATCAATGCACAGAAATCAGTTGTTTTCCTATACACTAACAATGCAACTGTAGAAAGAGAAATTAGAGAATCGATTCCATTTACAATAGCACCAAAAACTGTAAGATACCTTGGAATAAACCTAACCAAAGAGGTAAAGGATCTATACTCTAGGAACTACAGAACACTCATGAAAGAAATTGAAGAAGACACAAAAAGATGGAAAAACATTCCATGCTCATGGATAGGAAGAATAAACATTGTTAAAATGTCTATGCTGCCCAGAACAATCTAAACCTTCAATGCCATTCCAATCAAAATACCAATGGCATTTTTCAAAGTGCTGAGACAAACAATCCTAAAATTTGTATGGAATCAGAAAAGACCCCGAATTGCCAAGGAAATGCTGAAAAAGAAAAACAGCTGGGGGCATCACGTTTCCTGATTTCAAGCTATATTACAAAGCAGTGATCACCAAGACAGCATGGTACTGGCACAAAAACAGACACATAGACCAATGGAACAGAATAGAGAGCCCAGATATGGACCCTCAACTCTATGGTCAAATAATCTTCGACAAAGCAGGAAAAAACATGCAATGGAAAAAAGACAGTCTCTTCAATAAGTGGTGCTGGGAAAATTGGACAGCTATATACAGAAGAATGAAACTCGACCATTCTCTAACACCATACTCAAAGATAAACTCAAAATGGATGAAAGACCTCAATGTGAGATGGGAATCCATCAAAATCCTAGAGGAGAACATAGGCAGTAACCTCTTCGACATCGGCCACAGCAACTTCTTTCAAGACACATCTCCAAAGGAAAGGGAAACAAAAGCGAAAATGAACTTTTGGGACTTCGTCAAGATAAAAAAACTTCTGCACAGCAAAATAAACAGTCAACAAAACAAAGAGGGAAACCACAGAATGGGAGAAGGTTTTTGCAAATGACACTACGGACAAAGCGCTGATATCCAAGATTTATAAAGAACTTCTCAAACTCAACACCCAAAAAACAAATAATCCAGTCAAAAAATGGGCAGAAGACATGAACAGACAGTTCTCCAAAGAAGACATACAAATGGCTAACAGACACATGAAAAAAAATGTTCATCATCATTAGGCATCAGAGAAATTCAAATCAAAACAACACTGAGATACCACCTTACACCAGTTAAAATGGCAAAAATTGACAAGGCAAGAAACAACAAATGATGGAGAGGTTATGGAGAAAGGGGAACCCTCTTACATGTTTGTGGGAATGCAAGCTGGTATAGCCACTTTGGAAAACAGTGTGGAGGTGCCTCAAAAAATTAAATATAGAGCTACCCTATGACCCAGCAATTGCACTATTGGGTATTTACCCCAAAGACACAGATGTAGTGAAAAGAAGGGCTATATGCACCCCAGTGTTCATAGTAGTAATGTCCACAATAGCCAAACTGTGGAAGGAGCCAAGATGTCCTTCAACAGATGAATGGATAAAGAAGGTGTGGTCCATATATACAATGGAATATTACTCAGCCATCAGAAAGGATGAATACCCAACTTTTACATCAACATGGATGGAACTGGAGGAGATTATGCTACATGAAATTAGTCAAGCAGAGAAAGTCAATTATCATATGGTTTCACTTATTTGTGGAACATAAGGAATAGCATGGAGGACATTAGGAGAAGGAAGGGAAAAATGAAGGGGGGAATTGGAGGGGGAGAGACTGTAAGACTCTGGACAATGTAAGACTATGGACTCCGAAAAATAAACAGAAGGTTTTAGAGGGGAGAGGGGTGGAGGAATGGGTTAGCCTGGTGATGGGTATCAAGGAGGGCACGTATTGCATGGAGAACTGGATGTTATACACAAACAATGAATCATGGAACACTTCATCAAAAACTTATGATGTACTGTATGGTGACTAACATAACATAATAAAA